>NW_006408680.1:659593-676027 GCF_000296735.1 Chrysochloris asiatica | reverse complement strand
TCAGTGTATACAGTGAGGAATGAGGATAAGTGTATACAGTGAGGAATGAGGATCAGTGTATACAATGAGGAATGAGGATCGTGTATACAGCGAGGAATGAGGATCAGTGTATACAGTGAGGAATGAGGATCGTGTATGCAGTGAGGAATGATCAGTGTATACAGTGAGGAATGAGGATAAGTGTATACAGTGAGGAATGAGGATAAGTGTATACAATGAGGAATGAGGATCAGTGTATACAGTGGGGAATGAGGATAAGTGTATGCAGTGGGGAATGAGGATCAGTGTATACAGTGGGGAATGAGGATCAGTATATACAGTGAGGAATGAGGATAAGTGTATACAGTGAGGAATGAGGATAAGTGTATACAGTGAGGAATGAGGATCGTGTATACAGTGAGGCATGAGGATCAGTGTATACAGTGAGGCATGAGGATCAGTGTATACAGTGAGGAATGAGGATCAGTGTATACAGTGAGGAATGAGCATCGTGTATACAGTGAGGCATGAGAATCAGTGTATACAGTGAGGAATGAGGATAAGTGTATACAGTGAAGAATGAGGATAAGTTTATACAGTGAGGCATGAGGATCACTGTATACAGTGAGAAATGAGGATCAGTGTATACAGTGAGGAATGAGGATCAGTGTATACAGTGAGGAATGAGGATCAGTGTATACAATGAGGCATGAGGATCGTGTATACAGTGAGGAATGAGGATCAGTGTATACAGTAGGGCATGAGGATCAGTGTATACAGTGAGGAATGATGATCAGTGTATACAGTGAGGAATGAGGATAAGTGTATACAGTGAGGAATGAGGATAAGTATATACAGTGGGAAATGAGGATAAGTGTATACAGTGAGGAATGAGGATAAGTATATACAGTGAGACATGAGGATAAGTGTATACAGTGAGGAATGGGGATCAGTGTATACAGTGGGGAATGAGGATAAGTGTATACAGTGAGGCATGAGGATAAGTATATACACTGAGGAATGATGATAAGTGTTTATAGTGAGGAATGAGGATAAGGGTAAGGCACACACACAAAGCATGTATGCACCATTCATTAAAATGCCAGATCCCTTTAGTACAAATGGAACCCTGGTGGCATAGTGGATTGAACTTGGGCTGCTCACTGCAAGGCACCAGTTCAAAACTCCAGCTGCTCTCGTGAGGAAGGATGAGGCTGTCTGCTACCGTAAAGCTTTACAGTCTAGACAGCTCTATGGAGTGGTTCTCCTCTGTTCTGTACGGTTGTTGGGAGTGAGAATCCACTCGATGGCCATGGATTTGGAAACAGAGAAAGGAACCCTCGTGACACAATAGTTAAGCACTCGGCCGCCAACTGAAAGGCCAGTGGTTTGAACTCACCGGCTGCTCTATGGGAGAAAGCTGTAGCAGTAAAATCTGTTAAAGCTTTACCCGCTGTACCGTTTCCGTCCTTGGCGTTCCAGCGGGGCACTTGGACTCTGTTCTGTAGGCATACGGTGAGTTTGAATCCATTCAGTGGCAGTGGATTTGGTTTTACACTTCCTTTTAGGGTTCTCTTTTACGTATGGCTGTGTTTTTCAAATTGTGGGATTTACCAGGCATGTAAAAATGGAGATACTCAAGTTCAATTAGCTAAGGGGAGACTTGAAATATTCACAGCTTTATTCAAGGCATAACTAAAACAATTTATGGCATCCCTCTGCTTCACAGAATGAGCTGCAACAGAAAATGATTCCGAGTGTTTTGTATTAATGAAAACGCAGTGCAAAGGGCATTCGCGTTAAACGGTGCAGAACCACAGTTCTGTTGGAAAAATTGTTCAGCCAATTTGCTAATATGCAAAGTCGCAGACATTTATGTCTGGGTCACACCCTGACAATAGAAAGTTTGGAGGAATGTGTTCTAGGTTTATATCACCTGCAACCTTGTGTCATCTTTGGCTCCTTTCTTTACTTCTGAAAGACTGGCTAGGTTTTTAAATGTAGATACTTAGATTGTTTCTCTTTGGCTCCTTGCCAAGTTGAAATTCATTGAATATTTATTGAGCATGTACAATGCACAAAGCAGTAATGCTCCCGGAACATTTATTAGACTCAAATTACGTGGGGTATACAGGAAGGTTAATGGTGGTGCCACAACACGTTGTGATCCCCAGCTTCTCAGAGCTGATACATTAGCTGAGGTCAAGGAAAAGTGAGGCTTATTGAAAATGTATCCAATTCAGGCATTGGTAAAAGAAATCTAGACATATCCTGTTACATGTAAGTTAAAGATCTGAACATATAGGGACTTTCCTAGTGGATCCCATTTCATAGGGATGTAGAAAGGCTCCAAGGTCTTCACTGTAAACCACGACCACTGCATTTACAAACAACATGACAAACTGGTTCACATTCTCAATCCCTTCGTATCTGCTGCGGGGATATAGCACCGGGCTGCAAGGTGGGTTTGAACTGCAAGAAGCTCATAGGGTCACTGTGAGTCAGAACGGACTCCACAGCACTTAACAACAACAGCAAAGTAAAGTAGAAGTTCTGTGGGAAAGTATGAGCCCTTCTTTGAGGTGAACTGGCATAGTGGCTACAAGGAAGCGCTCAAACGGATCAGCGATTGTGAGGCTGGCCAGGCAGCATTCTCTTCTGTTGAGGATGAGGTTATTAAGATTCAGAGCTGACTCAACAGCATGTAACAAAAACAACAGTGGAGTTGTAGTTGCATTTTCTAGACTTGCTGAAAAGTCACACTTAGGTAACTCCAGGCAGTCCCAGGTTCTGGGGAAACTAACTGTGTCTCTAAATGTGTCTTTTTGTAGACTTCATAGGTGAGTGGGAACAAATACTTGTTTAGCCTGACTGTGAGGTGCCGTGGAGTCGGTTCATCCACTGGACTGCACAAGGTTTCCGAGGCTGTAAATTTTTACGGGAGCAGAAAGCCTCATCTTTCTCCTATGGAACAACTGATAGTTTTGAACTGCTGAGCTTGAGGTTAGCAGCCCAACTCATAACCACTACGCTACCAGATTTCCTTAGCTTGATTGTAGTACAAGAAGAGGAAGAAGGCCTTTGGATGATTTACAATCTAGCCCATGCTGCAAATGAAGGTGACTGTGATGAAGAATCCATTGTGAGTAGGAGGTCATTCAGTTTTCCAAGGTGAGGACAAAGGTGTTGCCTTTAAGGGGAAGCAGTCTGTTAAATCAGATGTTCCTAATCTGGGGACTGCCTGGATTCAAATGTAAGCTTTCCAGGCCTCATTATTTTACAGTCGGTGAACACTAAAATAGAAAATGATATACCCACTTTCAGCCAGTAGAGCCAGAATTTCAGCCTATTTGCCTAATTCCTTCCAGCTCTGTCTGTGTGTGTGTGTGTGTACAGAAACATAGATGGAGAGAGATAGAAAAACACACACAAACAGAGATTTCTTTTATGTGATACATTTATTTCCTACTGAAGAGTAAACTCTTCTAAATAAACCTAAGATTATCTATTTCATGTTTAGGAAAATCAGGACTTTTTTTCCATGTAGGAAGTAAACCAGATTTCATCTCAGCCCCGACAGTGATACAGAGTTAGTGGTACATTCAGCTGCATGAGTGGTTCTATTAATGTCATGAAATCCATGCTCCCATTATGTACAATTCAGTACAGAGGATGTACAAGTTACTCATGCAGGCAAGTAGACATTTACTTTTCCACAAGCACAATCTGCTACCATTTATCATTCTAATCTAGGCTGCGGAGACCTAAACATTTTCTTACAGGGCCTTAGCCTGGTATGATAAGAAACTGTGAACCAAATAAGGAGGTTTCCAGAAAGCTCCTTATTTTGCTAAATATTTTTGTTATTAGATGTCTTATGTGAAAACTCAGATAAATTAAGAGCTATATGAATCCTGACCTAAATTAATACTACCCCTAATTAGCTCCTGGTATGGCGCTGTGGATTACTACACTGGACTGCAAAGTCTGATTGAACCACCAGGTTGGCAGTTCAAGCTCGCCACCTGTGCCTGAGAAAGTCTATACAGGGTTGCTATGGGTTGGAACAGCACTTAACAACAACAACAAACAGTTAGCTCCAGCTTTGAGTTGTGGTGTTGGTGAAGAGTACTGAATATATATACCAGAAAAATGGACAAATCTCTCTTACAAGTATAGCCAGAATGTTCCTTAGAAGAGAGAATGGTGAAACTTGGTGTGCCATACAATAGGCATGTCATCAGGAGGAATGGGACCTGGAGAAGGACGTCATGCTTTCTAAAGTTGTTGCTTGTTAAGTGCCATTGAGTGGGTTCCAATCCATAGCGACCCTGTATAGGGTTTCTGAGGAGTAGCTGGTGGGTTTGAACCACCGACCTTGCGGTTCAAACAGACCTTGCGGTCTAGCGCATTATCCTGCAGTGCCACACATCAGAAGAAGAAGGAAAAAGGATGACCCTCAAGGATATGGATGGACACAGTATCTTTAACAGTATTAACAGTAGGCTCAGTATGGCCACAGTGGTGAGCACGGTGTGGGACAAGCAATGGTACCTTGTGTGGTACATAAGGCCATCATGAGTTGGAACCACTTGTTGGCAACTAGCAACAGTAGCAATAGGTGGGATGTATCAGTTGCATTTCGTTTTTCAGCGAATAGAGGCTGATCTGAGAGACTGATGTAAGAATACAGCTTCCAGGGTGTGTCTAGACTTGGAAGTGGTCAGTGTAATTTCAGGTGCCTTGTATGATGCTGTCAGGGCCTGGCCTTCTCGCCAGGAACCATTGTTCTGGGCTGAGAACCGCCATTGATTGTCCTAATTGAGTTTAATGGGGCACGAGGAAACCTGGGGATGCTGAGGTTTATTTCCATAAAGGCAACCTATTTATGCGGTATTTATCCCTGTGTAAGGACTCTGCTTAAGGAGCTCTGGTAGCATAGTGGTTGTGAGTCGGGCTGCTAACCTCAAGGTCAGCAGTTCAAAACTACCAGCTGTCCTGCAGGAGAAAGATGTGGCTTTCTTCTCCCATTCAGATTTACAGCCTCAGAAATCCTGTGCAGGGTCGCTATGAGTTGGAACCGATTTGGCAGCACACAGCTACCACCACCACCAACTACTCTGCATATGGTATCTCATCGTATTGTCATAAAAACTTTATGGCCAACTATTTTAAGCACCTGGGTAACGCAAACAGGAACGCAAATGTGCTCGACTACAAGGTTGGTTTGAACCGCAGGGTTGGTGGTTCAAGCTCACCAGCCGGTCCTTGGAAACCCTTTTCAGGGTCTCTATGAGTCGGAACGGACTCGACCACACTGAACAACAACAAGGACACATTATTCAGTTTTAACATGGCATGTCTAAACCCTCATGTTTGTCCATTACATTGTCTCCTAGCCATGACAGCCATCCAAGCCAGGTAGCTGCCTCAGGACCTGCAGTTGGCATCAGATGAAGGTTTTGTTGTGACTGGTAGAGTCACGGTTATTTCAGGATGCAAGGAGGTGTTAGATTTCTGCATGGAAAAGGTGGCATGGACAACCAGAGAGCAGAAAGCACAGTGTGTCCACTCACAAAATGTGATGAGGGCTATAGTTTTCTAAATGAGGTTCCACTCATGTTGTTAAGTGCTGGCGAGTGGGTTTTGACTCATAGTAAACCTGTATGGAGATTCCAGATACATTGGCTGGTGAGCTTGAACCGCCCACCTTGCGGTTAAAACCAACCTTGCAGTCCAACACATTAACCCACAGTACCACATCATTTGATAGTCCTCTAGTGACCCTAATATTATTCTGTAGTAAAAGGACAGTCCCCCAAATAAGTAAGTAAAAGGAACTTTGTGGGTCTTCACTCATGCATTTTTCTAAGTGAGGATCTGTTAGCTTGCTTTCATTTACTTAGTTTTGGGGGCTTTTACTATAAAGGAGCTCTGGGAGTGTAGTGGTTATGAGTCAGGCTGCTAATCTCACAGCCAGCAGTTCGAAACTAACATCAGTTCCATGGGAGAAAGATGAAGCTTTCTGCTCCCTTGAAGAAAACGTATGCAGGGCTGCTGTGATTCAGAACCAATGTCACAGCACATAACTGCCACCGCCGTCTCCACTTTTTTTTGTTGTTGTTTTTTTTTGGTAGGGGTATCTTTTCTTAAGCTTTTACAATAATGTTCTTACTCTATATTTGTTCTTTTGTGACTGACTAATATCACTTGCTTGCTGAAAGTGAAGAGGACTTAAAACATTTACTGGTGAAGATCGAAGAGCACAGTATAGATTGAGTCTCAATGTAAAGAAAACAAAAATCCTCACCAGTGGACCAATAAACAACATTCTTATCAATGGAGAAAAGATTGAAGTGGTCAAGGACTTCATTCTTCTTGGATCAACCATCAACTCTCATGGAAGCATCAGTCAGGAAATCAGACGACATATTGTATTTGGCATATCTGCTGCACAAGCCCTTTTTAAAGTGTTGAAGATCAAAGATGTCGGCTTAAAGACTAAGGTGCGCCTGACCTAAGCCATGGTATTTTCAATAACTCATATGGATGCGAAAGCTGAACAGTGAATAAGGAAGACCATAGAAGAATTGATACTTTTGAGTTATGGTATTGAAGGAGAATATTGAAAGTGCCACGGGCTGCCAAAAGAATCAACTGATGTGTTTTTGGAAGAAGTGCAGCCAGAGTGCTCCTTGGAGGCCAAGATGGCCAAACTTCATCTCTCATACTTCAGACATATTGTCAGGAGGGACCAGTCGCTGGAGAAGGACTTCATGTTTGGTAAGGTGGAGAGTCAGAGAAAAAGAGGAAGACCCCCAACGAGATGGATTAACCAAGTGGCAGCATCGATGGACTCAAGCATGGCAACAGTAGTGAGGTTGACCCAGGATCGGACAGTGTTTCATTCTGCTGTGCATAAGGTTGCTATGCGTCAGTACTGACTCAATGGCACCTAACAACAACAATTTCACTCAGCATAATGTCCTTATGGTTCATCCATGTTATGTGGTGGCTTACAGCTTCCTTGTTATTCTTCCAGGTAGCATAGTATTCCATTGTGTGGATGTACCACAGTTTGTTTATCCATTCTTATATTGAAGAATGAAGCAAAAAGGCTGTCTCCACCTTTTAGCTAACCACCACCACCACCTTTTGCTATAGAATCTCATTAGGACCACTAAAGGAGTATCAAATGGACTTTGTTTTGTTACAGAAACCAAGCAAGATAGATGCATTAGGACACATACAGGTGCAGCCTGAAGGGCAATCTAAGCTGCTCATCCCTGGGGTCCGCGTGCCTCATGGATATCATTGTCATTTGTGACTTACTCATGGGCTCCCATTGATTGCACTTCTAGTCAAAGTGGAGGCGACTGTAAGCATGAGCTTGTGTTTTGAAGCAAATTTAAAGCAATGCCACTTAGCACCATGTTGGTTTCCACTGTGAAGCTAAGTGAGGGGTGTTTTCCTTTTGCTCTCGTTCTGGTAGGAGGGCAGTAACTAGAGGTTTACACAATATTTCACAAAGGAGCGAACACCCAAAACAAAAGCACAGTTCTTTTCTGTTGAGCAGGAGGTCGTCAGTCCCTGAGTAGAGGGGCCTCGCTGGAAGCCAGATTATGGCCTCTCCATTTCCCTTCCTTTATGAAAGCACATCCCACTGCTGCTGAGCATGGCTGGTTCTGAGAGTCGCCAGAGTCTCAGTGAACAGGAGGCCAGAGACATGCCGTCGCTCTCCATACACGGATGAGAGTGTCCAATTTCATCTCTCGCTCTATTGCTGGAAGGAGAAATGAGAATGTGACTTCCAAACAAACACCCTTCTCAGAAATAGGGGAAGAGTGATAAGGAGGTTACTGAAGGCAGAGAAACAGATTGGTCACTTGAGGACTGAGAGACCCCAGTGAGGATTTTGGGGTACACAGTGTACATTGGATGGAGCTTCAACATCTGAGTTGCCACAGAGTCCAATATAGCAAACAAGTTGGAAATCATTCTACAAGAGGGAGTCCTGGTGTGGTGCTGTGGGATCAGTACTGGACTGCTAACCACAAAGTCGGCAGTTCAAACCCACCAGTAGCTCCTTGGAAGCCCTCTACAGGGTCCTTATGAGTCGGGACTGACTTGATGGCACTTTACAATAATTATATATATATATCCTGATACAATAGAAGATATTCAAACCTTTAGTAATATGATTTTTCATGGGTTCCCTCAAATGCCAGTCACCTCATGGTTGTTCACATCCAATATTGGGATAACCAAGACGTCATAACAGGTGTCTTCAACGGGCGGTCAGACGGACTGCGGGGAGCAGTGATTGAGTGAGGAGTGTGAGTGGGCAGACTGCAGAGGAGCTGTGTGCTTGTGAGTAAAACATCGCCTGCTCTCCCCATACCTGCTGCATCCCATTCAGTGGACTGTCCTGGAACCAAAATAATGCCAGCCGACAGGGACAAGCCAAGGGCTACTTTGAGAAAAGGCAAACCCATTTACTTTCATTTCCTACTCTAACATTTAAATCTATTTTTGCTCTCAAAGGACACCAGAACCTAGTTCATACATTGTGAGTTGTGTTAAGTGGAATTTGCAAAATAGTTGTGTTATTCATAGGACGTTCTGGTGATGCAGCAGTTACAATGCTTAACTGAAAAAGGATAAAAAAAAAAAAAAGCGGGGGGCAATTTTATTCTCCCAGTCACACCTCGAGAGAAGGATGTGACAGAAACCAGCTAGGGCAATTTTACTCTGTCTCAAAGGGGGTTATGAGATGAACCAACGGGACTACGGGGATTTGGTGGTGATGGTGGTGAGCCATGGAGTCGGTTCCAACTCATAACCACCCTGTATAGGATTTCCAAAGATGTGAATTTTTATTGGAGCAGAAATCCTCATCTTTCTCACGCAAAGTGGTTGGTGTGCTTGAAACACCACCCTTGTGCTTCACAATCTAGTGTTTATCTTACAGAGCCACCGTCCTATGCAACTGGGCTTTACAGTAATACAATGAGCTTTCTCTTGGAGGCTATTTCTTTTTATTTAGCTCAATATGTTAATGTAAAACCCTTCAGGGTTAGAGATTATGTTATGGTATAAGTTTTATTAAAACTATATTCAAATTTCAATGTAATTGTGAAATCCCAGTTAAAATGACCGTTCCTGTGTGCCATCAAATTGATTCCGATTCGTAGTGACCCTGTGTAGTGTTTCCGCAGCTGGGACTCTTTACTGATTCATAGTGACCACTATAGTGTTTCTGCGGCTGGGAGTCTTGACCGACTCGTAGTGACCCCGTATAGTGTTTCCGTGGTTGGGACTCTATACTGACTCATAGTGACCCCGTATAGTATGTCTCTTTACTGAATCATAGTGACATAGTGTTTCCATGGCTGGGAGTCTTTACTGACTCATAGTGACCCCGAATAGTGTTTCTGCAGCTGGGAGTCTTTACTGAATCAGAAAGCCTCATCTTTCTCCCAAGGACCGGATAGTAGATTCGAACTGCTGACTTTCCGGTGTATCATTCATCTTGTAACCCACTACACTACCAGAGCTCCTTAACAATGAGCTTATTGTTGGTGTTAAGTGACATAGTGTCAGTTCCAATTCATAGTGACCCTGTATAGGGTTTCTGAGGAGCAGCTGGTGAGTTAGAACTGCCGACCTTAGGGTCTAGTGCTTATCCTACAGCAACACACCAGGACTCCGTCAATGAGTTTACGGTCTCTCATATTACTCTGGTGCTTTTAAAATAACCAAAGGAAAGTAACTATCAACATGATTCAAAACTATTTTATAGAAACACAATGATTAGCTCTAGCTCAGGTTTAATGTTTTAATAATAGCACCTATTACTCCCTTAAGGAATTCTTAGTTGATAATGGCTTTCCAATTTGAAAAAGATCTGTATGTATACTTTTTTTTTCCCCATAAGGAGTGAATCAATGATTTTATCTATAAAAGACCTTTCTGTGACTTATCAATAAAAATGAGTACTACATGTCTTCAAATCCTATCCATTTTTGCAAACCTTATGAAATATCGAAGGCATATTTTATATTATACAATTTGTCAGCATAATAAATGAATGATGAGATTTGTCTTTAAATAAGTTATTTTTTCCCAATTTTGAAGCAAATATATTCCAGAGGGCAAAATAAAAGACTAGTAGATGCAAACACATAAAATGAGGAATTCCTTTAGTGAAAATGACGTGATAGGCAACGTAAATTTTAAAGGGAACTGAAGAATAATTTTTTTAAATATGTATGACAATAGGACTAATTTCTTTATATGTAAACAGGTCTTACAAATTTATAATAAGCATGGGTGGCTTGAACAAGTTGTTGGAATATGGAATTTGAACACAAAGGAGTAGGTACATGAGCAAAAACCTATGAAAAGGTAGTCACAGAAAAAAAGTAAGAAACAGAGAAGAAAATGGGCAGTAATGATGAAAAATGTGTTGTTTCACAGACAGTGAAAGAATTGCAAAAGAAAGCTAGGTATTGGGAGAGGAGTCCATGGAGCCCCTGGGGACACAAAGAGTTAAGCATCCGACAACTAGCCAACGGGTTGGTAGTTCAAATCTATCTGGAGGCAGCTCTGAGGACAGGCCTGACTATCTGCTTCTGAAAGCACTGGGGTGCTGTGAGTCCCAGTCAGCTCAATGACAGGTGACAACAACAAAGACACACTCACAGACTTTGGTTGACATTAGCACCTTACTTGGGCCATCCAATGGATACCTCAAATTTCATGTATCTAAAACAGAATTCTTGTTTGAGTCTCGACCCCAGCTAACCTGCTTACGTCTGCTTATTTTAACAACTGCCAATGTACTTTACTTAACTGCCAGAGCCCAATGTGGGGATGCCATAAGCTGTTCCTCGATTTCTAGCCTCTAATTCGTCACCAAGCTCTCTCAGTGTCACAGAACCTCAGCTAAATGTGGTGCCCACTCCAGTAAAGCCACCAGCCAGGGCCTCTCCGAAGAGGACGAGGGTCCTTCAGAGAAGTCCTGTTCTCCCTCTAGTGAGTGGACAAATCCATCTCTTCGGAAACCCTATTCATGGTTGTTGTGAGTTGGAACCGACTCAACAGCACACAACAACAACAGAATGATTACACCTTGGAAGAACCAAGAAATTATGACAAACAATAGCAGACTTCTTTATGGTGGCAGGACACAAAATGAATGTATAGAAAACAATGAAACTTACAGTGACCTTACAGGACAAGCTAGAACTCCCCCACAGTTTCCAAGACTGTCATCTTTCTGTAAGCTGATTACGATCTCTTTCTCTCACAGCGCATCTGATGGTTGGGTTCTAACCGTCAACCTCCTGGTTAACAGTCTTACACTCAAGGATTGTGCCACCGGGTCTCCTCTAAGAAAGAACACCTAGAGAAGCGAGACATTGGAAGGCTTTCATTCCCACAAACACTGAGCATGTTTAGAGTCTAGCAGGGGTACTGAGGCAGGTATATTCCTGGGAGATGCAGGACTCCTGTAGCCACTGACTGTGTAGAGGACTCCTAGTAGACCTGACCAGAATATTCTTATAAGACACAGAAGTCTATGCTAACTGTCCCTCCCTCCCCGACTCCCCACATGAGTTGGACCTGCATGCATCATAATCTGATGGCTCTCTAAGTCTTCTCCAACTCTCTCCTAATTATACAACGTAGGGTTTGAGATTTTAATGCTTTGAATCCAGTGAAATTCACCTGTTTGGAGGAAAGCTCTCTGAGTGTCCACACAGGTTACAGAACAGTTCCAACACCCCAGAGAGCCAGGCCCACATCCCCTTCCAAGTGTTTCCCACAACCCAACCCTGGCACTTGTTTATAGTCACATCTTGATTCCTGTGTCTCAGAGGACCTGGACTGGTACACCATGGGATTGGGTTTAATTAGGTGACCAGTGAATTGTACTCGAGGCAGGTGACCACGTTGTTTTTTTCTCCTGGTAATATGAATTTCTGCCTTTGAGGAGCGTGATGTTGGTGGAGGTTACAGAGACTGCCAGCAGTTGTAGTCCGTCTTTACTAGGTCTTTGTCTTCAGAGCGTACACATCAGTTAAAGGTTGGGTTCTAACAAATAGAGCTGTCGGACAATGCCATCTATGTCACAGAGCAGTGGGTACTCTGATCTCAGGAGCGCTCATGCTGGGGCTCAGCCATCTGGTGTCAGAGATGATGGATCAGAAGTTCCAACAGTGGATGTGATTAGACTAAATGCTCTCTAAGGATCCTTCCATTGGCAAGCTGCTGAGGTGCTGTTCTAACAAGCCAGCCAGCTCTTTTCAGAATTAGGTTTTGGAGTAGATTTTTAGTTCTATAAAACTCTTGACTTCTTTTCCCTACTTTCATTTATTCATTTTACATAATATACCCACTGCATATATTTTTCTTTCATTGTTCAAAATTTTAAAGTCTTTCAAAATTGTATGGTGGTGGTAGTGTGCCATGGAGTCGGTTCCGACTCATAGTGACCCTGTATAGGGTTTCTGAGTCTGTAAATCTTTACGGGAGCAGAAAGCCTCATCTTTCTCCCATGGGACAGCTGGTAGTTTTGAACTGCTGACCTTAAGGTTAGCAGCCCAACTCGTAACCACTATGCTACTGTGGTTGTGGCTATGTGCCGTGGAGTCGGTTCCGACTCATAGTGACCCTGTACAGGGTTTCTGAGGCTGTAAATCTTTACGGGAGCAGAAAGCCTCATCTTTCTCCCATGGAACAGCTGGTAGTTTCGAACTGCTGACCTTGCGGTTCGCAGCCTGATTCATAACCACTGTGCTACCAGAGCTCCTTAAAATTATATAGAGCACTGAATTTCAGTGTACAGTGGTAGAAAAATCTCATTGATGAAGAGTAGGGTTGCATAGTAATTAATGTTGTTAATTGTCAAAAGTTTGCATACTTATAAATAGTTGAATTGCTAATGTTGCATGATAAATCTATTTACAGTAACACCAGTAACCAAAGTAGCTGCCGACGCTGCTTGTATGTACAACCAGATACCTCACAGAGTTTAGTTTGGTGCTTTATGTAGTGCCTTGGTCTTAACAGTTTGCAAATGGCCATCCAAGGCACAGCAGTGAGTTTCTATGCACCTGGAGCAACAAAGGAAGAGGAAAGTTAGAAATAGGAAGAGGATGGTTAAGTGAGTGGCTAGCTGCCTCCATGAACAACTCCTTCCTTTGCCATGAGACTGATAGAACCAGATGGTGCTACTGAAGGTTGTAATCAAAATGCTATAGAAGAATCTTATCAAAAGGGAGAAAATGTAGACTAGCGATGAAAGTTCTCACAGACTTCAGACTCTCTGGAGTTAGAGACATGATGAACCCTTACAAGGATTGCCCTGAGATAATCTTTAAAACTTAAGGTAAAAATATTGACTCAAGTGTCCTTCAAACCAAACAATACCTGAGCCTTAAGCATTGTTCTCATTGAAGATTCATCAGAATGGATGAAATTGACAACAGCAACTTGAAGATGAGATAGAAAACAGAGGATCAGGTAGCTTAGGATCCTGCGGAGGAGCAAATGGAGAAAGTGAGGAAGGCTGTGCAATTTAAACACTCAGTTATACAGATAGAAGTTGTTGACTTGCTGTGTATGTTCTCCACACCAACAAAAGGAAGCGTGAGAAATAGCTAACCCATCACATTTCACCACCAACTGGTGCTCAATTACCTTTGATCCCAGCATCATTAATCTTACTCCCACTACTCGGGTTATTACTGGCTGGCTTTCTGTTTTGCATCTTATTCCCCGATGCCCTTTCAGTCAAACGACTTGATGGATTTTGCATTTTGACATCCTCATAACTTGTCGTAATAGGTTTCCCGGGCAACCATAGCAGGATGTACATATCTTCAATTGGATTTTCTCCCAGTGCACCTCCTTGGATATAAGGTGGAATGTTTGTGTGATGCTGCATTGGTTGGGATACTTTAGAACATTATTGGGTTTTTTTTCCAGTGCAGAATGAATATGAAACAAAGTAATGAGCATAAAAAGTAACAGAAAATCTGTTCACAGGCCCCTTAAGTACTTTTGTGGGAAAGGCAGTGCTTGGTAGAAAGTCTAGAGATATTTGAAATGGATCTTTACATTTCAGCATTTTTATTCCATTGAATTGTTTCAAGAGAAAAAAAAATATCACATGGCCTTTTATCATTTAGCAGAAGAAAGCCTGGGAATTTGCTTCCAAAAAGATCAGCCCATGGAGCTCAGTTTTACTCTAAAGACTTGATGTCGCCATGGGTTGGAATTGACTTGGTGGTAGCAGGCTTGGTTTGGGTTTGGTTCACCGTCTGAATGTTGTTACTAGGTGCCATAGAGTCAGCCTCAACAGCTCACAGCGATGTAACCTCTGCTCAACAGAGCCAACCACTGCACCAGCCTCACAATCTGTGTTCTGTGTGAGCCTCTTATTGTAGCCACTGGGTCATTCCATCTCGTTGAGGATCTTTCTCTTTGCCCTGACCATCTACCCTACATGATGTCCTCCTCCAGCGACTGGCCCCTCATGGTTACACATACTGAGCACGAGAGACAAAGTCTCACCATCTTTGCTTCCAAAAAACATTCTGGCTGTACTTCTTCCAAGACAGCTTTGGTGGTCCTTCTGGCAGTCCATGGTACTTTCAGTATTCTTCACCAACACCATATTTCAAAGGCATCATGTTTTCTGTCTTCCTTATTCATTGTCTGGCTTTCACATGCATGTGTTGAGATTGTTGTTAGGTGACATAGAGTTGATTCTGAACTCATAGACATCCTTTTGCACAACAGAGTGAAATACTGCCCGGTCCTGCACATCTTCACAGTTGTTACAGTCAAGCCCACTGCATGCATATCTTTGCTCCTCAACTCTTTAAAGAGGTCTTTTGCAGTAGATTTGCCCAGTGTAATATGTCATTTGATTTTTTTTTTATTTTATTTTTGGGTAACCAATGTCCAAGTTGCCCATCCATGTCTACTCTGTGTGTGGAGGGGGTGGGAATGATCCACACTGTAAAGATTTGTTCCCTCTTTTGAGCTACTGCATCCATAGGTGTAGGTCAAGTTCATCAAATTGTATCAGATTACTCTTTTTTTCTCTTCTTTCTTCTTCTGGTTGAGCTCTGATCATCCAGTTATAGAAGCCAGGTCAAGTGGGTATTATCTGCAAGTGTGGATGTTCCTATGCATATGCCCTCTCTTCTTATCAGCTGGATGCTTCACTCTCCACTGTAGTCCTCTGTGGCTATGTCACTGACTCTGGGCCCAAGAGTCCCCAGATCTTGCCACACTTCTGGCCAACTAGGTCTCCACCCAGGTTCATAGGAGTCTATTGAACACTGTAGGGCTTAGCTTGCAGCTTCATTGCTGTTTTTCCCTCACTTCCCCTTATCATTTGATTTATTGACTGCTGCTTCTATGGGCATTGATTGTGGATCCAAGTAAAAGGAGATCCTTGATAACTTCAGTCCTTTCTCCATTTATTGTGATGTTACTTATTGGTCCTGTGGTAGTAAGGGTTTATGGTTGTTGTTTTTGTTTTATGTACAGTTGTAACCCACACTGAAAGCTATTGTCTTTGATCTTCTTTAGCAAGTGCCTGAAGTACTCTTCATCATCTGAATAAACATAGCTTATTTATGACAGTGAATATAGCTGTGAAATTATACAAGTAAAACCATAAACATGTCCCCAAAGTAATACAGAACCCAAAAGGAAAAATGAAGTGGGGAAGGGTGAATACCCTAAGTTAACAAGCCACCAATGGTCATTTCTTTTGTGCTTTATTTAGGCAGAAAGAGAGGTACGGTCATTTTGGCATGAGCATTTTGTGTGTGCTAGTAGACCCTAATACTTCTAGAAGGAATAGGAGCAGCATCTATTGACTGCGTGTTTGCAGATGAACACACACATACACATCAATGTATAACTGGAAACTCGAAACTGACCGGTTATCCTGGATGCTTTGCTCACTGTAAACAAAGTTCTCTGGCCATGACTATGCTATTGTCTCCTCATGGGGAAAAATATGTGTATATTTGGGATACTCAAAGCTATGAATTAAAAGGCCTCAGGAAATAATAGGTTAACAGAGTCACTCTGGTCCTTGTATGAGAAACGTTCTGGCAGAAATGGTGAGTGAGCAACAGCAGATGATGCCCCTTCACGCATCCCAGTGAGATGCCAAATACAATGCTAGTTTAATTCTAATAGGAAACTCAGGCTCTCGGGAGACCGGCTCTCCACTCGTTAGAAACATTATCAGTAGAAATAAATACGTTTGCTTTGCTTCTTCAGCAACAGAGGCAGAGTTTCAAAAGTGAGTTAACTTTAAAATATGTATCCTTAAACTATATCAGGACAGGTTTCTGAATACCTGGATGTTAGTACTTGCAGACTCTCTCTCTCTCTCTCTCTCTCTCTCTCTCTCTCTCT
>NW_006408680.1:656829-659493 GCF_000296735.1 Chrysochloris asiatica | reverse complement strand
CTTGGATATCAGGATAATGGAGGTAAAAGCAGAGATAGAGTGTCTAATGGATAATTTCATAGTCTATTATTATAACGTGGCAACCCACTTGCTGTTATAACTCTGAGTCCAGCTGGGTCCACAGGGAATTGATTGTTTTTTGAAGGTTGCAATTTGCTACATAGCTGACTGCTTAATTCTGTAAGTTAGAATGCTTAACTTCTAATCTGATAGAATTTAAATGCTGTGTTTCTGTACCATCTTGGCCAGAGTGTATTGAATGTGATTTTATCTTTTCTTGGTGACATGGTGGCATGTGTAACCATGGTCCCTAAGCTTCTTGTGGATAGCTCATGATTCTAAAGCCTCCTGTGTAGGATTTGTTAGACGCTTAGTGAATGCTAAAAGCTGAAGTGTATCATCATCATCCATAATCTTAAGGAACGGGGTATCATGCTTATGAAACGCCTTGATACAAATTTAATAGCTGCGTTTCAATGGACTTCTGACCTTTTTTTCCTATTCCCTTGTGCCGTTTCCATATTCTACACTACGCAGGTTCTCCTATGGTGGTGGTGGTGGTGGTGTGCCGTGGAGTCAGATCTGACTCATAGTGACTCTGCATAGGGTTTCTGAGGCTGTAAATTTTTATGGGAACAGAAAGCCTCATCTTTCTCCCATGGAACTGCTGGTTGTTTGAAACTGCTGACCTTGAGGTTAGCAGCCCAACTTGTAACCACTAGTCAGCTCTGTCTCATTGTGACCCCACATACAACAGAATGACTGGTCCTGTGTCATCTTCCCAACCATTGGTATGTTTGATCCCATTGCTGCTGTTACTGTGGCCTTCCCCAGACTGACCTCTTGTGATAACACGCAAAGTACATGAGAATGAAGTCTCACCATCCTTGCTTCTAAGGAGAATTCTGGCTGTAATTATCCCAAGACAGATGTTTTTGCTCTTTTGGAAGTCCATGGTATACTAGTGGAGCATCAAAACTTTCATGTAAAATTGAGTAGAAAGATCAGGGAATGAAAAGATAATGTCTGTTTTGAAGCCCCCTGGTATTTAGTATTCTTCTCCAATTCCATAATTCTTCAGTCTTTCTTATTTGAGATCTAAGTTTTGCATGCATTGTTGTCATTGTTGTTATGTGCTGTGGAGTCGGTTCCAACTCATAGTGACCCTGTGCAAGGTTTCTGAGGCTGTAAATCTTTACGGGAGCAGAAAAGCATCATCTTTCTCCTGAAGAGTTGCTGGTAGTTTGGAACTGCTGACCATGAGATTAACAGCCCGATTTGTAACCACTACACTACCAGAGCTCCTTGAATAGGGGGCAGTTAAAATTATCATGGCATGGGTGAGGTGCCCTTTAGTCTTCAAACAGAAATATTTTTATAGCAGATTCGTGCAATGCAATACATTGTTTAATATCTGAACTGCTGCATCCATGGACATTAATTGTGGATCCAAGTAAAATGAAATCCTATCATTAGCAAACTGAGTTTTTCATTACTCATTTGCTCTGAACCAGAAATATAACTAACCCAAAATGTGCTTCAGAAGATTCACTAAACTTTTATATAAGGAGCCGTGGTGGCACAAGTATTGAGTGCTGTGCTTCTAACTGAAAGGTTGGTGGTTTGAATCCACCCAGAGATTCTGTGGGAGTAAAACCTGGTGGTCTGCTCCCAGAAAGGCTACAGCATAGAAAACCCTACAGCCAGTTCCACTGTGTCATATGGGGTTGCTGTGAGTTGAAAATCAACTCCACAGTACCTAACAATACTGTGAAGTTACACAATGTAGGAGTTTACAATTTCATTGTTTATCTCACAAAGATCTCAGTGCTTAGAATTGTATGTAGTTGAGCACCTGCCCTGCAAAAGAGTCAAAAGGAGATGTCACACGTCTTATAATTTTAGAAACAAGTTGTGGGCAGCTCGGTGTTGAGGGGAGCCCTGTGATGTGGGGTGCTCTGTGTTGCAGGGATCCCCATGCTGTGAGTAGAATAGCCTCATGATTGAAGGAGCCCCATGTTTCAGCAAGCTCTGTGACAAGTGGACACCCCTGCCTGGTCTCTACATACACCCACATGCATTCATCTTTCTTATCTCTGTTTCTTCTCTCTCTAAGTCTGACTTTTCCACTAACACATGTCTGTGGCTTATTTGTTCCTATTTAATCTTGGTATCTGTCAGTTTGTCATACTGTGGTGGCTTGTGAGTTGCTGTGATTCTGAATGCTATGCCACCAGTATTTTAAATACCAGTAGGGTCACCCATGGTGGACAGGTTTCAGATGAGCTTCTAGACAAAGACAGACAAGGAAGAAAGAGTGACGAGCTACTTCTGAATCTTTAGTCACTGTAAACCTTATGAATAGCAAAGAAGCACTGTCAGATATAGTGCCGGAAAATGAGCCCCTCAGGTTGGAAGGCACTCAAAATGAGACTGGGGAAGAGCTGCCTCCTCAAGTAGAGTTGACATTGATGATGCAAATGGAGTAAAGCCCAAGGGAGAAAAGCCCATGGGACCTTCATTTGCTGATGGGGTACAACTCAAAATGAAGAGAAACAGCTATAAACAATCCATTGAAAATCGGAACATGGAATGTATGAAGTATGAATCTGGGAAAATTGGAAGTTGTCAAAAATGAAATGGAACGCATCAACATCAATATCT
>NW_006408680.1:648875-654384 GCF_000296735.1 Chrysochloris asiatica | reverse complement strand
ATACTTCAGACATATTGTCAGGAGTGACCAGTCACTGGAGAGTGATATCATGTTTGCTAAGGTGGAGGGACAGAGAAAGAGAGGAAGACCCCCAAGGAGATGGATTGGCGAAGTGGCCGCATTGGTGGATTCAAGTGTGGCAACAGTAGTGAAGTTGGCCCAGGATCGGGCTGTGTTTCATTTTGCTGTGCAGAAGGTCACTATGTGTTGGTACCTTTTCAATGGCACCTAACAACAACAACAACAACCTTCCCTTTTTATTTTCCTATATCTCTGCTTCGGCCACTTTACCTGTTGTTCCTAGCTTCGGAGATTCTAGACTGGACTTTTAAGTAAGAATTCTTCCTTACTTAAGTGTAGCCTTTGAGTCATTCTGTTAGACCTGAGTAGCGACTAGATGTCCTCGCCCCTAGGAAGGCCTGTGTCACTGCTCCACAGGTACTACCTACCCTCCTTTGATCCAGAGCATGTGTCTGTGTAATCACATGCCTTGTCTATCTTAACAACAAGGTGTTTGTGGTATAGTTTTTACTGCCACTTTTAAGGGGCTTAAAGCAAAAGCCTGCTTTCAGGGGTTCTAGGTGAAGCATTGTAGGGTAAGCACTGGACTGCTAACCAATAGGTAGATGGTTCAAACCCATTAGCTGCTTCTCAGAAACCTATACAGGGTCACTATGAATTGCAGCTGGCCCAATGACTCTTAATAACAGGCAGCTCTGGTGTGATTCTGTAGGATTCGCTCTAGACTGCTAACAGCAAGGTTGCCAGTTGAGACCCACCAGCTGCTCTGCAGGAGATAGGTCAGATTTTCTGCTCACACAAAGATTTAGGGCCTCAGTACCCTCACACCACGACATGATGAGTAGAGACCAACTCCATGGCAGTGAGCGGGAGCAAGAAAGCATGGAGTCTCTGAGTGGTACAAATGATTCAGCACTCAACTTCTAACTGAAAGGTTCGAAGTTTGAACCCACTGAAACGCACCTCAGAAGAAGAACCTTGCATTCAGCTTCAGAAAGATCACAGCCTTGCAAAGCCCGTGAAGTGCATTGTGCTCTGTACATGTGACTATGCCATGACTTGCCATCGACATGACAGCAGCTGATAGTAGTAGAGTGAAAGCTATTGCATTATTCTTTTTAATATTATTTCTTTTAATATTGCTGATAAAAAGTGGGATACAATGTAAGAATCATAAGGAGCTCTGGTAGTGTAGTGGTTACGAATTGGGCTGCGAACCTCAAGGTCAGCAGTTCGAAACTACCAGCTGTTCCGCGGGAGAAAGATGAGGCATTCTGCTCCCGTAAAGATTTACAGCCTCGGAAACCTTGTAAAGGGTCGCTATGAGTCGGAACCGACTCCACGGCACATAACAACAACAACAACAACATGTAAGAATCATACTATTCTTTTTCTCAATTTTTTTTTCCTGGATTGGAAAATGAAGGATTCTTAAGAATTTTTATATTTAAATATATCTTATTTTCTTTTTCATTCAATTTTGAAATACTCTTCTTGTAATGGCCGTCTTGAGATATGCTTGATGTCAACCTTTTACATTATTCCTCCTGCTACACTGTTCCCAGGGTGTGTGTTGTGTGTGTATGTCTAGTTCCTGCCCACACAGGAAATAAGTATCGCAAATCTGGAGTTCCTGCCCACTATAGGAAGTAAGTATCCTTGATTTTGTAGCCTTATCCCAAACTTGCTTCCTCCCAGTCTTCAAAGTTCCTCACCATCTAGTCATCTCTTGTCAGAATCTGTGCTCCAGTCCCCTTCTCTGGACCCCCACAGTCTGGGTCTAGCCCTTCTTGCCTCAGCTGACTCCTCTTCACCTCCGGTCAGCCTAATTTGCGGTATCAGACATCACATCCTCAATCTAGTGGATTCTAGTCTTTGGATCTTGTAACATGGTTCCCTCAGTAAGTTGATATTAGGTTTGCTTTGAAGACTTCCTTTGAACACGCTGTTGTAATGTTGCTGGTGATTTGGCTCCAACCCATGTCAATCCCACACTGAATAGAAGTAGATGCTGCCCAATCCTGTGCCATCTTCACCACCACTGGCATATTCCAGTGGCACCACTGGCATATTCACTTTGTCCTTTAGTAGGTATTAATCATTTGGCTAATACTGCGCAAGCTTCCCATGAGTGGGGTAAGGCCTTCCTATGACAATGAAAACAAATAAACCATTAGTGTAGGGAAGACCTACATCAGTTTTTTCAAATGGCACGCTCTAATTTGGAGTTTGCTCCCATATGGCTATATCTGGATTCCTGGTGTGGCACTGGAGGATAAGCATTGGACCATAAAGTCGATTTGAACCACAAGGTGGTGATTCAAACTCAACAGCCACTCTTGGCAACCCTATACAGCATGGCTATAACTCGGCATCAATTTGATGGCACTAACCAACAAAAACATGGTCATATTTGTAGGAGTTGGTAGATGACTGGAAAACCAGATTATTACTTTTTTCCCATATAGTTGTTGTTAGGTGCCAATGTATGTATTCTGAGTCACGGCAACCGTATACACAGCAGAACAAAGAACTGCCTGGTACTGGACCATCCTCACAATTGTTACGTGGACCCCAGTGCTGATGTCACTGTGTCAGTCTGTCTTGTTGAAAGTGTTCCTCTTTTTAACGGACCCCACCTTTACCAAGCATGATGTACTTTTCCTGGGACTGGTCACTCCTGATAACATGTCCAAAGTATGAGGGGCCAAGTAGCACCATCCTGGCTTCTAAGGAGCATTATTGCTCCACAGATTGGTATGTTCTTCTGGCAGTCCATGGTACTTTTACTATTCTCCTCCAACACCGTAACTCAAATGTATCTTTTCTTCTAGGATCTTCCTTATTCACTGTCCAATGTGCATATGCAGCTGTTAAAAATACCGTGCCTTGGCTCAGGTGCACCTTAGTCCTCAGCCTGACATCTTTGCTCTTTAACACTTTATAAAGAAGACTGGTGCAGAAGATTTGTTTAATGAGTCGTTCGATTTCTTGACTGCTGCTTCCTTGAGTGTTGATAGTGGATCTAAGCAAAATGATAGCAGATCTAAGCAAAATAAAGTCTTTGACAACTTCAATCTTCTCTCCAATTATCAGGATGTTATTTATTGGTCCAGTGGTGAGGATTTTTGTTTTCTTTTCATCGAAAGGCAACCATACTGAAGGCTGTGGTCTTTGCTCTTCATCAATAAGTATTTCAAATCCTTTTCACTTTCAGCAAGCAAGTTGTATTACCTGCATATCACAGTTATTAATGAGACTTCCTCCAACCCTGTTGCCACAATCTTTTTCATATAATCCAGCTTCTTGGATTATTTGCTCAGCATACAGATTGAATAAGTATGGCGAAAGACCACAATCCTTTCCTGATGTTAAACCATTCAGCATACCTTTGTTCTATTCTAAAGACTGCCTCTTGGTCTATGTATAGGTTCCTCACAAGCACAATTAAGTCTTCTGGAATACCCATTCTGCACAATGTTACCCATAGCTTGTCATGATCCACAAAAGACTGCACAATAGATAAAGTACAGGTAAACATGATTCTGTTATTTTCTGCTTTCAGTCAAGATCCATCTGACATCAGTAGTGATATTTCTGGTTCCACAACCCGTCTGAATCTGGATTAAGCCTCTGGCAGTTTTCTGTCAATGACCTGTTGTAGCCATATTAATAATATTGTTTGATGATGTCTACCTTCCATTGTATTACTTACTTCTCTTTGGAACGGGCACAAATATGGATCTCTTTCAATCAGTTAGCCAGCTAGCTGTCTTCCAAATTTCTTGGCATAAATGTGTGAGTACCTCCAGTGTTGCATCATTTTATTGAAACATTTCCAGTTATTTTATTAATTGCTGGAGCCTTATTCTTTTCCAGCGCCTTCAGTGCACCTTGGACTTCCTTCAGCAGTGTTGCCTCTTCGTTAGATGCTACTTCTTAAAATGGTTAAAAGTCTTCTGCTAATACTTTCTGCATATTTTAATATTTTGCCCATGTTGCTGTTGGTGGTTTGTGTTATCAAATTGGTTCCGACACATATTGACCTTGTGCAAGGTTTCTGAGGGAGTGGCTGTGGAGTTTGAACTGCTGACCTTGCAGCTCAAATCGATGTTGCAGTCTAGCTCATTATCCAGCAGTGCCACACCAGGATAGAATCCTTCAATATTACAAGTTGAGACTAGAAGTTTTTCTTTTGTTCTTTTAGTTTGAAAAATGCTGAGCCTTTTCTTCCCATTTGGTTTTCTAACCCCAGGTCTTCACATTTCATTGTAATACTTAACTTTGTCTTCTTGAGCGGCCCTTTGAAATTGCCTGTTCAGCTGTTTTACCTCCTCATTTTTTCCTTTGCTTTAGCATCTCTATACTGGAAAGCAAGTCTCAGAGTCTCTTCTGACAACAATTTTGATCTTTTTTTTTTCATTATTGTCCTTTTAATGACCTTTTTCTTTCTTTGTGTATGGTGCTCTTGATGTCATCCCACAACTATTGTGGTCCTTAGTGTCTAATGCATCAAATATATTCTATTTTATTTTTTAGGTTAGTGGGAAAAAATTAATAAAAGAATTATACATTTTCTTCCCACAAGCCTGCTTTGTAACAGGAAATTACACTGTGATCCTTTTCACTACAACTAAAATATTACAAAATATTTACAAGAAAATATTAAAAATAACTCAAACACAAAAACCAAGATGGGGCAAGATAAACAGGTTTCTCAAAAATTTCTACTGCAGTGCCCATAGCTCACAAGAGAGCCAAAACAAGTAAATAACTAAGACTCCCCTGAACACGTTTCAAAAAATTTGGAGAAGGGAAAGAAACAGGATGAAAGTGGTGTGAAAAGGAATGGATGCTCCTTTAATAACCAACCACTGGTTTAATAACCAATCTATTTTTAATGAAACATCCTCTCTTATATGCAATAAATTCTGACCAGGACTAAACTCTAGGATATTTCTGCACTGGGATTAGAAAATACCCTGACAGTGGAAGTAGCTCATTCACCTACGTTTAATGAGAACGTCTTTCTGCATGAACCACAGGAACCTGTTCTGCATCAAAAGCTGTCACAGTAGACCTTCCATCTCTTTCATGTACACCTCATCCTTTGTTTGTACTGACACAGGAATAGAGGGACCAGATATAGGGTCTGTTTTGGCAAAAGGCACAGCAGAATCATCCTTCAACTTCTAATTTGATAGCATTGTGGTCTGAGAAGATGCTTTGTATTATTTTGATATTTGTAAATGTATGGAGGCTCGTTTTGTGGCCTAACATATGGTCTATTCTGGAGAATGTTCCATGTGCACTGGAAAAGAATGTGTATTGTGCAGTTGTTAAGTTGAATATTCTGTACACATCTATGAGGTCCATTTGGTTGATTGTGTTGTTTTAGTTGGTTGTTCTATCCAGTTTTGAAAGCAGTGTATTAAAATTGCCCACAATTATTGTAGATTGGTCTATTTCTTTCTTCAAATCTATTAGA
>NW_006408680.1:639888-646695 GCF_000296735.1 Chrysochloris asiatica | reverse complement strand
GAGAAGGAAAAAAAAAAAAAATTGTAGCCTAATATGCAAATTACTTTAATGTCCTCTTTCAGCTTCTTGCCTTCAAGGCCATCTAATAAATTTCAAGATGCCACTGTTGGTTGTTATGCTGTACCTCAGGATTTAATATAATTTTTGGCCTGTTTTGTTTTTAAACTGTCTTTCCCTCTCCACAGCCCTTGTTCTGGCCTTTTCCCTATTAAAAAATAGTTCAGGGCCGACTCTTGTGCTGAGAGTATCTGTGTGCATGCATGGCAGAAGAACCAACCAGTGGTGGGGGTGAGAGGTGTCCACTTCCTTAGGCACCCTCACTAGTCACTAGAATGGAGGTGCACAAACAGTGGGGCGGGGGAGGGGGGCAATGAACAGATACCAAAAAAAAAGAAAAGAAAATCAGAACAAAGTAAAACCTACAAAGTGTATTTTCTACCTTTGCTCCGAGGTTCCCATGGCGTTATTCCGTGGTGGGTCTGTTCCCCCACTTGGGCTTGCTGTTTGGTCTCACCCAAGTTGTGGGCTCTGGGCCACCAAGCCTGGCAGATTCAAAAGTACATGATTTCTTACTTTTGCCACAAGTTCTACTAGCTATAAGCCATCAAACTTTTTAAAATATTCCTACCTATGTAGTTTAGAGTTTTGGAACTCTTCCCTGAACTCACTTTGCCTGGTATTCTGTGGTATTGCTGATGGTGAACTTCACTGCACCTCTACCCGATCCCCCATCAAGCCCTGCCTCTCTGAGCATTCTTAACAGCATCAAAATATTGGCTAAGTTGGGCCCTCTTCTGTTCATATTCTATATCAAGCTTTCTCAATTCTTTGTAAACATCTGGATTCTCTTTTTTATAGAGTCATAGAGTATGTTCAAAGGTTTCACTCAATTTTTTATACTTGTCTTCTAGAACCTTTTCATTTAACCGTGGCTATTGCAGTGGATTAAGCTCCATTTCATCTAATTTTTCCTTGTCGCTAATAATCTGTTTAGGATCCTTCATCTTTGAAAATGCAGCTAATATCATCATACGTTGTCTTTTGTCCTTTTTAAATTCTCTTTTCTAGGCTTCCTTTCGGGCCTGGTCTGTGGGGTTCATAAATTTTCCACTCTTGGTGTCAAATCTGTTCTTGAGATGGTCTCTAAATTCAGGTGGGATGTATTCTACATCATATTTTGGCTCTCGTGTACTTTTTAAAATTTTCTTCAGCTTCTGCCTGAACTTGCATATGAGTAGTTGATGCTCTCTTTCACAGTCTGCCCCTGGCCTTGTTTTGGCTGATAATATGGAGCATTTCCACCGTCTCTTTCTGCAGATGTAGTCAGTATGATTTCTGTGCATTCCACCTGGTGAGGTCCATGTTTATAGTAATCTTTTATGTTGTTGGAAAAGGTATTTGCAATGAATTAGTCATTGCTCTTAAAAAATTCTATCATGAGGTCTCCAGCATCATTTCTGCCACCAAGGCCTTATTTCCAACTACTGGTCCTTCCTGTTTATTTCTAACCCTCGAATTGCAATCACCAAAGATGTTTTTTAAAATTTGTGTTATAAAACAAAAACCAACCACAGTTGATATAAATCTGTAGTTACAGTGACATTATTAGTACAGACATTTATACTCCATATTTAAGTGGAGAGAGCCTTGCTGAGCTAATAGCCTGAGAATGAAAGCTATGCTGTTTCCAGATTTTCCAGCAGCATAAGGCTTGACATATTGGTTCCAGATTCGGGCCATTCAATACAATAGCCATTAGACATATATGGTTAGGCTCAATGTTGTTCATAAAATACACAGCAGATTTCAAAAACTTAATAAGATAAGGAAAATCCATCTTGTTAATACTTTTTATATGGGTTACATGTTAAAATGATCATCTATTAAAATTAATTTTATCTGATGTCTTCTGATTTTTTCAATGCGACCACTAGAAAAAAAATTTTAAATTACCTACAAGGAGGCTTCCAAAACCTCATGGCAAAATTCAATTCTCTTTTAATAACTTTTTTCCTGAAGTTTTGGAAATTCTCTCATATATAACCCACATTTGTGTCTTATGTCTTATTTCTCTGGGACAGTATCATCTCAGAGAGTAGGAAGAATAAATAGTTTACAAATCATTATATCTAATTTCAAGTTTAACTTGGATAATATATAAAAAAGTGTTTTTAAAGACAATGAATGAATGGTACATTGTCCTCATTCTATAACAAACCCTGGAAGCATTAAACCCTTTTATCTGAAGGCTGGAGTTTGGTGTGATCTTTATCTAGAAGGCCAACAATGTATGAGACATGATTTAATTGCAGTTGAAGAAGAAATTACTTCCCACTGCTTGCCTAAAACCATGGTGCTTTCCTACTTGAAATATCCACTTCAGGTAAGCACCTTAGATGTGTAAGGGATTAAAAGGGATTCAATAGAGATTAAACGACCAAGGGATTAGAGTTTTATTTGGATAGACATGAAAATGTTAGAACTTTCTGGGTTAAGAAAGGTAAAGCTTAAGAATTATGAAGGGCAGATAATTACTGTAGCAATATTTATTTAATGCTTTCTTTCAAGGACCTGAGTATAAATGACTCATATGAAATAGGTATCAGAATGTGTGCCCCTTAATTGAATAAACTTGGACCACGTCACCAAGTTCCAGAGCATCACAAGCCCAGGTTCTGAGCAGGTGGCTACACTATTCTGCTCCATATCATGAGGCCTTCTTACGTACGTGTCCATTTTCTACTGGGTGGGAGTGGGGGTGGTAAATGAGTTTTTAACTATTTCGATGAAAGCCCACATAATTGCCCATTGTATTCAATTCTACTTCGTATAGTATTTTGAAATATATTCTCAAATTCCATTAACTTGTACAGAAAATCAAAAATTTGAAACAACTTACTTTATGATGTGACCAAGGTCAAATCTGTAAGCCAAAAGTCTAAATGACTTCTGGGCATATGTAGATTCATAATCAATCATTTTGTGTATGTTTCTAAGGTTATTTTCCTGTTTTTATGCACAAGACAACTGCTTCATCCACAGAAAATTCTTTAGTATTGTTGAGTTGTTGTGGATAAATTAATTTAACAACACATAGGAATTCTTATGAGTGAACGTTCTTAGATAACGAGAGGTCCTGCATAGTTTCATTTGGGGATGCTAGTTTGCCAGATCTGATTAAAATCTAAAGGCAGACCACACAGGTGTCAACAGGTAGCTTCAATCCAATTAAGGGTTTTGTTAAATCAATTCCAAAAAGGCTAATGTTCTTCTCCTCTTAATAGCGCCAATAAATACAAAACCACAAAAGTGCCACCAAAGTGGAAACTGATATGTCTACGTCTATGTCCACATGCGTGCATAGATCATGCTATAAAAAGACCAGAACTATATATATCCACTCATGTTCTTATGTTTCTCTATAATTTATATGTTTTAAATAATTAATCCTGTATTTATCTTATCACTTAAAAAGTGGGAAATTTGATGCTTAGGAGATCCAACCTAAGAGAAAACATTAATATCTAAGTTTCTAGTAAAGCAAAAAATATATTTTATTAATAATTGCAAAGTACAGATAATTAATTATAAATTATCGCCTTGCAATGGTGATGAGCGAAGCAGTAGATTTCAGAAGAAGCGGAAGATATAGCACATATGGAGGCAGCAGGGACTAATGCAGTTCTTGTGACTGAAACAAATGGCTGCTTCCACAATGACCTTCAATGCAGGAAGTTGAATGAGTGTCTCAAGCATGGCTTTGCTTCCAACTAGCAGTCTGAGGTCACTCCAGTACACACAAAATAAGATGGGCATTGTATGCTCCCAATCGGTTCGGTCTCAAACCTTGGAGCATGTGAGCCTGAATACAATGATGTTTGCCTATTGATGGTCACCGCTGTGTCCCTAGCCCCTGGAGCAAATAATGGGTATTTGTTCAATGAATAAATGAGTGGTTGGAAATTTCTTCTTCTTCTCTTTTTATATTCCTTTCCATAACATCACAGAATTCTAAGATTTTAGGGTCTAGAAATCATCTAACCCCGTCACCTACTCAAGCCTCCGTAGGAGAACCCTGCCATTCATGGAGCCCTCGCGTCCTTGTTCAGTGGTGTTTTAGACAGCACCAACTGTTGACTGCACCCAAATCTTTCTCGCTGCTGTTTCCTACTTCTGTGTCCTGGAGTCATAAATGTTGTCAGAGACTCGGTGTAACAGAGTAGAATTGCCTCAGAGGGTTTTCCTGCCTGTCAGCTTTTCAGGAACAAATCATTTGGTCTTTCTCCCATGGAGCCACTGGGTGGATTTGAACCACCATTTTTTCAGTCAGCAGTCACTTAACCATTGCATCACCAAGGCTCCTTTGGGATCAGATAGAATGGGGCATAATATTTCTTCCACACACCTGCTTCTGCAAAATGGAGGACAGCTATCAGCAGTTACACCCTGTGTCCTTTCTCCCCATTCCCGCCATCCTTCTTTAACACATTGCAGCCTTCAGTGCAAAGTCTTCAACAATACAAGACTTCTGGAAGTTCTGGTATTTTTCACAAGTATCCTAATTATCATCTTAAGTGTTTTCTTTTAAATTTTTTTTATTGTGAATTGAGTGAAAGTTTACAGAGCTGGTCATCAGTTTTACATTCAACAAATCACATTTCAGTTCATTAAAATTCATTTCAATGATTATAATCCCCTCCAGGTAACATCAGCTATCCCACTCCGGCCTCTTCTGAAATGTGTCCTTAGGTAAATGCTGCCCTTTTGAACTTGGACACTTGACCATTCTATGATGTGCATGCCTCATTAATTTATTGTCCCCCTTATTTGCCTATCTAATGTTTGGCTAAAAATTGAACTATGATGGTATGTTCAATTCAAAACTCTAATGGTGCCCAAGGACCATAATAGTCTCATGTTCCCCAAGTCTCTTTCAAAATATTTAAATAAGACTAAGCTTTTTTTTAAAAAAAAAATTTTTTTTAGTTTTCTTCCACATTTTCTTCCACCCTATCAGGACATTGTAATGTGATCCCTTTCAGAGTAGTTGATTGCCGTAGCTGGGCACCATCTAGTTCTTCTGGTCTCAGGGTCATGGAGACTGATGTTCACATGTTCCATTAGTCCATTGGACTCATTGATTCCAAGTGTCTTCAACTTCCATATCTCTTCTTTCCTCTGCACAGACAGAGACCAGTAGTTGCAACTTACATTGTCACTCACAAGTTTTTAAGATCCCAGTTGCTATTCAACAAAAGTAGAATGTAGAACATTGTGTTTGTGAACTCTGTCTTCTTAGCTGTTTTCCCTGGATATTTACTTAAAGTGTGGTACCCACTACTGATGGCATAGGACAGGTTACTTGTTGTTGTGTGCTGTTCAGTTGATTCCAATGCATAGCGGCCCTGACCAGGGCTCTTACTGTCATGTAAAAGGGACCACACAATGAAAGCAGATTTTATAATTGGTATGTCACAGTTGGCTTTTGTAACTATCACCCCCTGCCCACCTCCACCGAATCGATTCTAATCATAGCAACCCTAGAGGACAAGGTACAACTGCTTCTTAGGGGTTCCAAGATTGTCAGTCTTTCCACAAACTGACAGTCACATCTTTCTCCTGTGGAGCAGCTGATGGGTTTAAACTGATGACCTCACAGTATAAGCAGTCCTATGCTTAACCCACTGTGTCATCAGAACTCATTCACTCTTACAAAGGTTACTGCAAATTAAAACCTTTCAATGAGGTTGGTTATATTCCACATCATCTCTATTTTATAAATATACAGCTATTGTGTTTTTGGAGTCAGAGTAGGAACTTTATGTTCATCTGAATCAAATTTCATTTAAAGAATTCAGCTCAACCTTGTAAACAGTTGCTGTGTCTTGGACCCTGACTCATTTATTAGCTGTGTTTTCATGTCTTCTGATTCCTGTATGATATTGGTAGACCTACTGTCAACGGCCATCCAACATAGTAACTTAAAACCCAGTGACTAGTACAGACCAGACAGGTATGACTTGCTGCTGGAAACGAAGGCACCCTTCTAGATGTAAGACTGTAGTCCATCTTCTCCTGTTCTGTCACCAAGCTCAGTAGTTGCCTGGCAAGAGATTGTCAAAACCTAGTCACTGCATTAAATGAACTAATGAACATGACCAACACTCATGGAATACACCTGTTGATCCAACCACATTACTGTGCCACATCCATTAGAGGGGCTACCACCCGTCTCACATGCTTGCATGTTTACAAGGAACAATCATATCCTATCTGGGGAGCAGGTGGATATGAAATAAACACATGCAGTGTTTATGGTGTGTGAATCTTACTAGTCTTATGGTCCCACTTATATACCTATCTATGAGTCCTGGGTGGCACTGTAGGATCAGCATTAGACTACAAGTTCAGCAGTTCAAGCTCACTAGCTGCTTCTTGGAAACCTTACATAGGAACCTACTCAAGGACAGCTAAAAACAACAATATACCTATTTACTTGTTGTTTTGGGAATTGATAGATTACAAATTGAAATCGTTCATCAAAGTGACCTGGTACTGGAGGCACTCACTCATTTATTCCAAAAATTCGGAAGACAACTTTCTGGTCAGTTGGAAGCATCCATATTTGTGCCCATTGCAAAGAGAGGTGACCCAACAGGATGAGGAAATCATCAGACAATATCTTTGATATCCCATGTGAGTAGTGTTTTACGAAAGGTAATACAGAAATGGCTACAATCATACATTGAAAGAGAACTTTCAGAGGTTCAAGCCGGATTCAGAAGAGGATGTGTCACGAGGGATATC
>NW_006408680.1:637536-639258 GCF_000296735.1 Chrysochloris asiatica | reverse complement strand
CAACTATCAACACTCATGGAAGCAGCAGTCAAGAAATCGAACTACGTATTGCATTAGGCAAATCTGCTGCACAAGATCTTTTTAAAGTGTTGAAGAGCAAAGATATCAGCTTGAGGACTAAGGTACGCTTGACCTAAGCCATGATATTTTCAATAACCTCATATGCATGTGAAAGCTGGACCGTGAATAAGGAAGACCATAGAAGAACTGATGCATTTGAGTTACGGTGTTGGAGGAGAATACTGAAAGTGCCATGGGCTACTTCCAACAGATCTGTTTTGGAAGAAGTTAGCCAGAGTGCTACTTGGAGGCCAGGATGGCCAAACTTAGTTTCTCATACTTCAGACATATTGTCAAGAGGAACCAGTCGCTGAAGAAGAATATCATGTTTGGTAAGGTGGAGGCTCAGAGAAAAAGGTAGACCTACTTGATTGGCAGAGTGGCAGCATCAATGGGCTCAAGTGTGGCAACAATTGTGAGGTTGGCCCAGGACCAGACAGTGTTTCATTCTGTAGTGCATAAGATCGCTATGAATCAGTACCAACTTGATGGCACCTAACATCAACTTGTTATTCTTAAGTGCCTTCAAATCGGACTGATTGACTGAAAATTGAGTCACAGGTTGTGTTCAGCTCCAGACCTGAAGGGTAACCAAGGGCTAGTGTCAGTAGATCTCCATTCTCCTTCTGAGCAATATTTCTGGGAATTAACACCACCACCACCACTACCACCATCTACTTAGAGGTGAGATAAAGCACATTTCATTTTGGAACCCAAGTTGAAAGGAAAAAAGAAAAATCATGAAAAGTGTCAGTTTCTTGAAATAATGGATCACAGCTGTTACTTCATCAATACATAGATGAACGTCTCTGTCCTCAAATAGGGGAGTAGCAATTTCAGCACTCAAGCCAGAAATAATAAGCTGGGTATGTTTCTTTATTAACTTCTGTTATGAACATAAAACTATGTATCTGCAAGTATGTCAAGAGAAAACATATTGGTGTTCCTGGTTATTTTCTTTCAGCACGAGTTATTATGTGGAGTTGTCATCCTAAGAAATAAAATAATAAAAATATTGATATACAGAAATACATTAAGGTATATTAGTCACCATAGATCCAGAGGTTGCAGATAAGAGAATTTTGTGTGTGTATATATAACATGTATTTATATATTTATGTATTTATATATTTATATATAGATATGACATTCATCAGGTGTAGGCAGCCTGTGGCATCCACCTGTGTTTATTTTTATTTATTTAAGTTTTTATTGTGAATTGAATGGAAGTTTTCAGGGTAGATCATCAGTTTTACATTCAACAAATCATATACTTTGTTTCATTACAATGATTAGAATCCCCTCCATGTACCATCAGTTCATAGTATTTCTCTCTATTCATTTTAGCTCTTTTTAAATACTCAAGCATATATAGTAATTTAACCCATTAAAGGGCACATTCTGCAAGCCTGCCATCTGGCAGCCAGCTCTCAGTCCCTCTCTTTCCATGAATCTAGAGTCCTAGCTGCTCCCTTTCTCCATGTCCCCATCTCTTGCCTTCATCTCTGGTGTCGCTGCTTCTCTGGATAGGGTCCCTCATTCCACTTGTGCTCGTCTCCCTTGATGGTCCTAGGGTCCTCTATTTCTGGACTCTAAGATTAACTACTCCCCATTTTTGTTACAAAACTTCTACCTTGACAATTGTGGCAGTTGTAGTTAGTC
>NW_006408680.1:616580-635786 GCF_000296735.1 Chrysochloris asiatica | reverse complement strand
AGTCAGGGTAGGATTTCTTAGTCTCTACATCTTTGTGGAAGCAGAAAGCGTCATCTTGCATCCACAGAGTGGCTAGTGGGCTCAAAGCACTGAACTTGTGCTTATTCTACAGAATGTTCATTGTAACATACTAGCTAAAAAGTAGCAATTGTTCTGATGTCAGTCAGTTGCTAAGTGGTATCCTCATAAAATGAAATATTATTCAGCAATCAAAAAGCTTTGCCCCAACATGGAAGCACTTAAGAGAGAGAAATGGGACGTAATTAATGGATATGGAATTTTGGGGGTACGATGAGCATATTCTGGAATCAACAGTTGGGGTAAGTCTGAATAGATGAAAACTCACTAAATTGTATACTTCAGAAAGGGTGAGTTTTAGAGTATAATAAATCCTCCTCGTTTGTGAATTCTCTATGTGTGCAAGTCTCTGTGAATCTCTTTTCGTCTGAAAATCAATATCTGTGCTACTTTTGTGGTGAGTCGAAAACTGGCACAGGAGGGCACAAAGTTGAGTAGCTGGTTGCATGTGCTCCCAGCCGAGGCCAACCTAGGTGCTGCATGGTCTCCCCAGTTCTGCTTTCAGTATGCCAGCAAGTACCCTTTCCGTAGCCTCTCAAATACCATTTTGTTTTACCTTTTTGTTTCTGATTTTGTTGGTGGTTGTGCTACTTAAGATAGTCCCAGGTGTAGTGTTGAAGTGCTGTGTAGTGTTGCTAAGCCCAAGAATCCAATCACGTGCCAACTTAGTAGGTGAGTTTTATATAGGCAAGAGTTAAAGGCCTGTTGTCACGATCACCGTGTTAATGAATCAGCCTGATGTATTGAATAAAGCTTTTAAATAGAAACATGCATCAAAACATTTTAGTATAGCTTAAGGAGAATGTTGTATCCAGAAGCTTATGGAACCTAGTCTGAATTTCCCATGGAACAATGGTTCAATATTGACTAAGTCCGTGGCTTCTGTACGGACTATGTTACTGTTGTTAAGTGGTGTCCAGTTGGTTCCTGAGAGTGGCTGTTAGGTTTGAACTGCTGAACCTGTGGTTATCAGTGCCGAACAAGCATTGGCTATATGTGCAATCTCTTTATAATAAAAGATCAGCCAAGATAATTCTGATTGAAAATCCAAAGTTTATTGTGAATTAGAAAAGTGAACTTTTGTACTTTTGTAATTTAATGAATGTTGTTGTTGTTAAGTGCCATTGAGTCAGTTATGACTTATAGCAACCCTGTATAGGTTGGTGTATTTGAACCACTTACCATTTGTTAAGGTCAGAGAAAAAGAGGAAGACCCCCTCTTGGGTTTTCAAAGTGGCAGCATCAGTGGGCTCAAGCTTGGTAACAATTATGAGGTTGGCACAGGATCAAGCAGTGTTTCATTCTGTTGTGCATGAAGTTGCTATGAGTCGGTACCAACTCGATGGCACCTAACAACAACAACAAACTTGTGTTTAATAGTTTAGTGCTTATCCTATAGAGCCACATCACTGAATAATTTCTGAGTGTTTCCTTCAAAGGCATGTGTAGAAATAATCTAATGACCCATGAACATGTTGTATCAGGAGAAAAATTGGTAATGCTCAAAGTTTTCTATAGGCAGATTCCAACATGTTTGGGAATCTAAAATTGAAGGAAAATAAAGGATTATTCTATAAACAAAGCAAAACTCTGGTGATACATTTGATGATATTAAATAGGAATGGCTTAGAGATGACCTAGCGCATTTCTTAGAGTTACATGAAACATGGATGTAGATAATTTGACCATTCCATTGGTTTTTCTTTGCTATATTTATAGATATAGTACCTGGGAAGACAGGTTAATCTTCAAAGATCTTGACAAAATAATCTTTTCAGTCAGTTTTTGCAAGCTCTGTGAGTTTTCAGGCATGCATCCCCTCACTTGGAGGATGTGCAGAGGTGAATATACACCCAGATGGCACCATATCTGAAACAATGCAATGTAAAAGACCAATTTGAAGGCCACCTCTCACACTGAACACATCCTCACCCAGGGAAGCACGTGGCCTCTGAAAGCAACGCTTGATTGTCCCAGGATATTGAGTGGAGTGAGAAGTATGTCAGCATTTGTGAAGAAGGTCGGGAGAACCTTTCAATGTTGCATTAGTGAGCTGAAATGGACAGGTATTGGCCATTTTGAATCTGACAACCTCATGGTTTACAATGCTGGGAATGACAAATTGAAGAGGAATGGTGTTGCATTCATCGTCAAAAAGAACATATCAAGATCAGTCATGAGGTAAAAGGCTGTCTGCAATAGGATAATATCCATGCACCTACAAGGAAGTCCAGTTAATAAATACCACTATTACTCATATTTATGCACCAATCACTAAAGCCAGTGAAGGTGAAATAAGAGAATTCTACCAACTTCTTCAATCTGAGTTGATCAAACATGCCATCAAGATGTATTGATCATTATCGGTGATTAGAATGCAAATGTTGGAAACAAAGAGATGATTAGTTGGAAAATATAGCCTTGGTGATAGAAATGATGCTGGAGATCGCATGATAGAATTCTACAAAACCAATGATTTGTTCATTTCAAATACCTTCTTTAGACAGCATAAGAGATGACTATAGACATGTTCCTCACCAGATGGAATACATAGAAATCAAATTGACTACATGTGTGGAAAGAGATGGTAGAAAAGCTCCAAATCATCAGCCAAAACAAGGCCAGGGGCAGATTGTGGAACCAACCAACCACTGCTCATATGCAAATTCAGACTGAAGCTGAAGAAAATGAAAACAAGTCCATAAGCGACAAAATATGACTTTGAATATGTTGTTGTTAAGTGCCGTCAAGTCAGTTCCGGCCCATAGCGACCCTGTACAGGGTTTCCGAGGCTGTAAATCTTTACGGGAGCAGAAAGCCTCCTCTTTCTACCGTGGAGCAGCTGGTAGTTTCGAACTGCTGCCCTTGCGGTTTGCAGCCTGATTCATAACCACTACGCTACCAGAGTTTAGAGATCATCTGAAGAACAGATTCAATACATTAAACACTAAAGACCGAAGACCAGAAGAGTTGTGGGATGACTTCAAGAACATCATACAGGAGTAAGGCAAACAGTCATTAAAAAGACAAGAAAGAGGGAAAAGATCAAAATGGATTTCAGAAGAGACATGGAAACATTCTCTCCAGTGTAGAGATGCTAAAGCAAATGGAAGAAACGAGGAGGTACAAAAGGTGAACAAAAACTTTCAAAGATCAGCTCAAGAAGACAAAGTCAAAGACAAATATTACAGCAAAATGTGCAAAGATTTAGAGTCAGAAAACCAAAAGGGAATAACATGCTCAGTATTTCTCAAGCTGGAGGACCTGAAGAAAAAATTCAAGCCTCGACTTTTATTGTTGAAGGATTACTGGACAAATTATTGAATGATGCAGAATGCATCAAAAGAAGATGGAAGGAATACACAGAGTCACTGTACCAAAAGGAAATGGTTCATGTTCAACCGTTTCACGAGGTAGCATATGATCAAGAGACAATGATACTGAAGGAGGAAGTCTAAGGTGCATTGAAGGAATTGGCAAAGAACAAGGCACCAAAAATTGATGGAATAAAAATTGAAACTTTCAAGAAAGTGAGGCGACACTGGAGGCACTCACTCATCTTTGCCAAGAAATTTGGAAGACAACTATCTGGCCGACTGATTGGAAGAGATCCATATTTGTGCCCATTCCAAAGAGAGGTGACCCAACGGAATGTGGAAATCATCTGACAATCTCTTTGATATCCCATGTGAGTAAAGTTTTACTAAAGATAATACAGAAACAGCTGCAAGCTGTAGGTTAAGCTTGTTGTTGTGTGTTGTTAAGTACTGTCAATAATTGTTGCTGAGTTATAGCGACCCTGTATAGAGTTTCCAAGGAGCAGCCCGTGGGTTTGAACACAGACCTTTTGGTTAGCAGTCCAGTGGTTAGCCTATAGCTCCATAGACTAAATACTGGACTGCTAATCACTGGGTCAGTGGTTTAAACTCCTCAGACACCCTATACAGGGTATCTATCCCTCAGAACTGATTCCACAGCTCTTAGCAACAGCAGTGATACCTTGGCTATTGGGAGAAACTACGAGACTCCTGGCTCAGAGGAGGACAACGGATTTCTCAGGATGATAGCTGTGCCCACGGGATCAGTGTTTCCTTAGCTCCAGTCCCCACAGGTCAATGTGAGGAGTTCTAGGTGCACACCATGAGCTGCTCTGAAGGTGCAGACCGCTGTTCTGCCTTCAAGTCAATTCTGACTCACAGCAGACTTCTAGGGAGCCCTGATCTTCTATAGCAGATTCCCTCCAAACCACCATCTGCATCTTCAAAGGAGCTTGAGATGCATTTGTCCTTGAAAGGTGAGTCCAATGCAGAAGATATATATGTCTCCCTCACAAGATTGCAGAAACCCAAGAGAGCCATGAAGAATTATCTCCCAACAGAAAGATTTAGATGGAGTCCTGGTATGGTGCGGTAGGGTAAGTACTGACTGCTAACCACAAGTTTGGCAGTTCGAACACACTAGCCACTCCTTAGAAATCCTATACAGGGTCACTATGAATTGGAATTGACTTGATGGCACTGAACAATAACAACAACTTTTTTTGTGCAGTGAAAATGTCATTGAAACCTTTTGATCCATGTAATTTTTATCACAAGACTTAGTGTGTTTTCCTGAATAGCAGTGATTTGAAATCAGCTCAATGCCTTACACTCATTTAGTAACAGAGGGAACTAAACAGTGCTACCTCCGTGGCTTCACATAGACTCCATTGTGGTCCCATGGTTCTGCTGTGGTGCTGTAGGATAAGCTCTGTACCGCAAGGTCGGTGGTTCAAACCTACCAGCCGCTCCTCAAATATCATACACTAGGTCGCTATGAGCCAACCGACTCAGTGGCACTTACCAACAACAATACAGACCCACTCATTTTTGCATCAAAGAAATCTCTGAAATGCTTGAAGATGACGTTTAAACTTGCTGTACTAAACCAAATTTTCTCCTTGCCTTTGACCTTGAACTTCAGTTGCTTTATGCATCTGTGAGTTTAGAGTTAAAATGATCATGTGCACTTGTAATATTTCATTCAGGGTCAAATTTGGAAGGTACTCATACACCTCTCGAAGCACTTAGCTGTTGTCATAGGTGAACACGTAGATCTGAGTATGATGAACAGACAAGGCTCACCTGGGAGCCTTTAACAGAAGTATGTCACATACACACTGTGGATGCACACAACCTAAAGGAAACCCTTTTCTGGTTTTGTTTCTTGGCTCTTTTTTAACAATGATGATCTGCAGACACCTGCCGCTGCCTTTGTGAGAAGCCATGTACAATAACTCATCCGGTCCCCATTTAATTAACAGCGCACATTTGTAAACCAAATGCTAGTCCCAAGTGCACAGTTCATAATCATGAATGCCATAGAACTTAGCATATAAACATGCAGACATTCTGACATTTTCCTTTGGAAGTGCACAATAGCTGGGAGAGTTTTCATTAGTGCACGTGTTGTCTCTATATTGAAACATGAGTTGTTGGCTTTGTTTATGCAACAGAACACCTCGCCTGTTACAATCTTCAAAGAGCAGCCCCAGCGCTCTCAGAGCCCTATGAGACTTCCCACTGCTATCTGTCTACTCAGCATCTGAAATGTACCCAACCTGTGTATGTCTATACACCTCATGGCTAATGAGCACACTGGGCTTTTTTCCCAGAAGACTAATAATTCAGTAGTGACTTGATAGCAGTAAAAAGGAAGTATTGTTGCTGTTAAATGCCACTGAGTTGCTTTTGACTCACAGTGACCCTGAATAGGGTTTCCATGGAGCGGTTGGTGGGTTTGAACCGCTGACCTTTCGGTTAGCAGTCCAGTGCATATCCTACCGTGCCACACCAAGGAGAAATCTCTACTTGGAAATCCCTACTTATTTTTATATATCTCTCATCATTTTCCTTGATCATTGAACTAGTTCCCTCCGCAGCCTGTCAGTTGCTGTCTGTTCATTGTTCTCAGTCATTTGATGCATTGCACAAGGCATAGACCCTAAAATAGCACACGTCACATTGGCGTGCATACTTCATGTCTCTAGCCCCGGGCTGTGGTATTCATTTCTGTGGCATCACTTCTTAGCTATGTACCTAGCACATAGAAAGTATGAGCAAATGAATTTTAATGACACCACCAATTTGGTCTAAATCTTATTCATACTTACTTTTGCAGCATATGGAAATTAGAACAGTGTGAGTAACTTAAGCAAATTAGATTTCCTGTATGAAATGTTGAAATTGATGTCTTGATGTTCTCCACCATTAGCACTATTCCAGATCCTTCAAGCATTTCTAGGTACAGCAACTGTGGTGGATTTAACAGCGAAAGTTTGTCATGATATAAAAACAAATCCAGATGCAAAAGATGATGCCTACAAATTCTGTACATTTATTGCCATGATTACAGACTCATATTACACATAAAATAGGAAAGAACTCCATTTAATGTGAAGTGAATGCACTTATTAGTTCATCTGCATATTTCACAATACTAGGGAGTTTGCCATCAGATTGCAAAGTCGTTTGAACTGCAAGGTTCAAACTCACCAGCTGCTCCTTGGAAACCCTATGGGTCGGAATCTACTTAATAGCACTTAACAACAATATGAAGTATAGTAGGTGATGAATATACTTTTATTTATAGGGAAGCAGCTTGACTGAGACATAATTCACATAAAGTTCACCCACTTAAGGTGCAAATTTCAGTGCATTTTAGTATGTTCCCAGTTATATAGCCATTGCCACAGTAACTGTTAGAACATTTCCATCCCCCCAAAAGAAGGCTCCCTACCATTTGGTGGTCAGTTCCTGTTCCACCCCAATCTCCCTACCCTGAATGTACTCTGTATTCTATGAATTTGCCTGTTCTGGACATTTCATGTAAGTTGAATCGTACACCATATATTTCATGACTGACGTCTTTCACTTAACAAGGTTCACCCATTTTGAAACAAGCATTAGGACTTCATTGTTCTTTATGACTAACTGACTACTATTACGTTGTATGAACACACCACATTGTGTTTATTCATTCATCAGTTCTTTCCGTTTGGGGGACACTAATAATGTTGTGTGGACATCCATGCACAAGTTCTTCTGTGAGCATATGTGGTCTTTTCTCTTAGGCCTAGGCCTAGGTGTAGAACGGCTGGATCTTATGGTAACTCGATGTTTAACAGTTTGTCAGGCAGTTTTCCAAAGTTCTTGCTCCATATTACAGTCTGTAGTGGGTTTTGAGTTGGGCTGCTAACAAAAAGGTCAGCAGTTGGAATCTACCATCTACTCCCTGGGAGAAAAGTGAGGCTCTCTGCCCCCATAAAGAGTTACAGCATCAAAAAACCCCACATTCATCTGATGTCAGCAATGATGTCCTTAGTTTCACATCCTCTTCTGATTCTGATTTGGACATTTGGCAGTTCCCTGTTAATGTAATGTTGAAGCTGTTTTTTTAATTATCTTGAGCAAAATTTTACTTTTGCCCACAGAATCCTTCAATATAAAAAGTTAAGGCTTGATAGTTTTCTTCATTCCTTTCAGTTTAAGAAATGCTAAGCATATTCTTCCTTTTGGTTTTCTCACTCCATGTCTTTGCAGATTTCATTATAATACTAGACTTTTTCTTCTTAATCTGCCCTTTGAAATTTTCTGTTCAGCTCTTGTACTTCCTCATTTCTTTCATTTGTGTTAGCTTCTGCATGCTCAATAATGAGTATTAGAGTCTCTTCTGACATCTGTTTTGGTCTTTTCTTCCTTTCCTGTCTTTTTCATGACCTTCTGTTTTCTATCTGGATGATGTTCTAGATTCCACAACTCATGTGATCTTCTCTGCTTTGTGTCTGATGTACCACATCTGTTCTTGAGATGGTTTCTAAACTCAGTTGGGGTGTGTGCAAAGTCATAGTTTGGCTCTCATGGAATTTTTATTTTTTCAGCTTCAGCCTGAACTTGTGAATGAATACTTGATGATTTATTCCAAAGTCAGCACCTGGCCTTGTTTGTTCTGATGATATGAAGCTTTTACACCATCTCTTTCCACAGATGTAGTCAATTTGATTTCTGTGTATTCCATCTGGTGAGGTTCATGTGTATAGTCATCTTTTTATAGTGTTTTAAATAGGTGTTTGCAGTGAATAAGTCTTTGGTCTTGCAAAATTCTATGATGCAACCTCCACATCATTTCTATCACCAAAGCCCTTTTTTCCAATGAAGATACTTCCTTTTTCCTCCAACCTTTGCATTCCAATTACCAGTAATTATCAACACATCTTGATGGCATGTTTGATCAATTTCAGGCTTAAGAAGTTCATAGAATTCTTCAGTTTCATCATCACTGGTGGCTTTAGTGGTTGCTGCATAAATTTAAATAATGGTGGTATTAACTAGTCTTTCTTGTTGTTAAGTGCCATTGAATTGAATCTAACTTATAGTGACCCAGTACTTAACTGATGAAGATCAAAGAGCACAGCCTTCGGTATGGATGGCATCTCAATGTAATGAAAGCAAAAATCTTCACCTCTGGACCAATATACAACATTCATATCAATGGAGAAAAGATTGAAGTTGTCAAGGACTTCATTCTTCTTAGATTAACCATCAATACTCATGGAAGCATCAGTCAAGAAATCAAATGATGTATTGCATTAGGCAAATCTGCACAAGACCTTTTTAAAGTGTTGAAGAGCAGAGATGTCAGCTTGAGGACTAAGGTGCGCCTGACCCAAGCCATGGTATTTTCAGTAACCTCATATGGATGTGAAAGCTGGACAGTGAATAAGGAAGATCGTAGAAGAATTGATGCATTTGAGTTATGGTGTTGGAAGAGAATATTGAAACTGCCATGGGCTGCCAAAAGATCAAACAGATCCATTTTGGAAGAAGTGCAGCCAGAGTGCTCCTTGGAGGCCAGGATGGCCATACTTCGTCTCTCATATTTTGGACATATTGTCAGGAGGGACCAATTGCTGGATAAGGATATCATGTTTGTTAAGGTGGAGGGTCAGAGAAAAAGAGGAAGACCCCCCAGTGAGATGGATTGGCAAAGTGGCAGCATCAAATTGCGGTTGTCCCAGGACTGGGCAGTGTGTCATTCTGTTGTGCATAGGGTCACTATGAGTCAGAACTGACTCAATGGCATGAACAACAACAACAACAACAACAACAACAACATAGGATTCCCAAGATTTTAAATCCTTGTGAGAGTAGAAAGTCTCATCTTTCTCTTATGGAGCAGCTGATGGGCTCATACTGTTGACATTGTGGTTCACAGTCCAGTGCTTACCGTACTGAGTGACTGTGCTCCATCTTGCAGAGATCTTGCATTATACAATCTAAAATATTTGTTTTAGTAAACCATGTACCTCCTTGTATATTTTTAAGTTAGCATTTTAAAAAGTATTAAATAGCTGCAATTTTGTTATATTAATATTCAAATGATAGAACAATTACATAACAAACTATTGGGGGTGAGATATTAAAACTGATGATTTTCTCTTCATTATGTGCAATGTTGATGGTTCAAAACCCATCAGCCACTTCATGGTAAAAAGATGTGGCTGTCTACTCCCATAAAGATTTACAGTCTATTCAGAGGAGTTGTGAGACAGAATGTAGTCAATGGCTTTATTTATTTATGAACTTTTTGTTGTGAATTGAGTGAAAATTTTCAGAGACGATCATCAGTTTGAATCCACCTCAATGATTATAGTCCCTTCCATGCAACAACAGTTATCTTACATACTTCCGTTGGTACTTATTTCCATTCCTCCCTTCTTCCCACCTCTTCTGAACTTTGTCCTTGTTGTTGTTGTTAAGTGCCATCGAGTCAGTTCTGACTCATAGCAGCCCTGTATAGGGTTTCTGAGGAGCAACTGGTGAGTTTGAATGGCCAATCTTTTGTTGGTAAAAACTGACCTTGAGGTCAAGCGCTTATCCTATTGCGCTATACCAGGACTTTGTCCTTAGGTCTCCCCTATATACCTATCTACTGCTTGGTTACAAACTGGGCCACAAGGGTGAGTACCATTCTAGACCTGAAGGGTGACCGAGAGCCATGGTCTTGGGTTCCTCCAGTTTCTTTCTGACCAGTACACCCAGCCTTTGTTTAAGATTTTGAGTTTTGTTCCCCATTTTTTCCACTCTATCTTGGACCTTCTGATGTGATCTCTTTCTGAGTGGTGGCTAGTGGTTGCCTAGCCAGAGACAGTATTTTAATGATACATTTTTATCAACTTATCAAGGAGAGAAAATTTTCATTTAAATAATTTTTATCCCAAAGGAAATTATCTTAATGTGTTATTTTTTTGTTTTAAATTTCCTTATGTGTCACCCTAAAATAAACCTCTACAACAAAATCATGTATAAAAATTCATTTTTTTAAGATACATTTTTATTTGCTAATATCAAAAGACTTGTGAACATCAATGTCTGCAAGATTAGGATATTATTATTATTGTCCTAGCCTAAACGTTAGCAAAACAATATATAAATAATATATATTTGATTTAATAACTTCATACTTTGAAATATAATTATTAAACATACAAATGATTTTGCAAATACATCTTTTAATTAGGAGGGTTAGATTTTTGTTTTAATTGGTTATATAAAGGGTATAACATTTTTTGAAAAAAAATTGAATTAAGAGAGTTTTTATATAAAGTTATTAAAGTAAAAGATATAAATAACTTACATATTTGGTTTAATAATTTTTTTGATATTTTTAACAAGTACTTTTGAAATACTCTTATGTCTATGGATGAATATTACTGTTTTTTTAGAAAGAAATAGCTTCAGTAAATTTCTGGTTTTCTTCATTTTTGTAGTTGAAAATCCTTGTTCTAATAAATGAATATATGGGAAGAGAAAGGATCTTATTAAAATAATATAAATTCATATTTTAAATGCCTTCAGACTTATAATATGCTCAAAATTACTTAGTAAATCACCCTTACAAATGTTCCAGTGATCTATCAATTGATAACTCAATTAAGTCTACCTGTAATTTTGTTGAAAGGAAATAATTTGCAACTACCTACTTGTAAAGCCTTCAGATAGAGTCATTCGGTTCCTAAAATCTGGGGAATATATCAAATAGAGTACCAAGATTTTTAATTATGATTGCTGTCCTTTCATTTAGAAATATTTTATTTAATCAGATGCATTTAGCAAATGTTGGAAAATTGAAATCTTATTCATTTCAACACACCTTTACCATTATAATATTTATGATTAAATGCTTTTATCTTATGTTTTTTATCAAAAGTGTTGGAGTTGCACACATCATTAATTCATTTTATGAAAACTGTCTGCCACATGGCTTGACTGGTAAAACTTGTCTTTACCAAGTCAGCCATAAAACTTACTTTGTCTGAAAACATGGGCTCCCATAAGCCATCTTGTTTTCATTGAATTGTTTGACTACACTGACTGAATGGCTGGAGTGGGTGCATGAATGTGTGGCTGGCTGGCTGGCTGGCTGGCTGGATGGATGGATGGCTAGATAGATGGATGGATGGATGGATGGATGATGGATGGATGGATGGATGGATGGATGGATGGATTGATGGGTTGATGGATGTGTGAGTGGATGGATGGATGGATGGATGGATGGATGGATGGATGGATGGATGGATGGGTTGGTTGATGGATGTGTGGATGGATGGATGGATGGATGGTGGATGAGTTGGATGTGTGGATGGATGGGTGGATGGGTTGGTGGATGGATGGACAGATGGATGGATAGATGGTAGATAGCTTGGTGGAGAGATATATGTTAGATTAGGCAATCCTGCATGAGCCATGGCACTGACACATATAGCCTTGTTCCTCTGAAACTCTCCCTGAGAATGTATGACTTCTTTGACATTACTGCTAGAAGAGATGGGATTGTAAAATGATCCTTGCCTTCCCTCTTAATCATCTTTACTGTATATCTAAATTCTTAACAACAAATATCCCAAGTGGGCTCAAAATATACTGTTCCTAAAGCCAAGCTTCATCCTTGTGTGAAAGCATTGAAGTTATGTCATGCATTAATGGGGCCTTGGTTATTGTCACCCCAATAATTCAAGTTGTCCTTTTTTGACACCGTGAGGCAATACACCAGAAGTATATTGGGACTGAGCTGTTTGCCTTTTCTTCTGTAAAATGGGAGAAGGTTGATTTTGACATCAGGAAATCATGATGTCTCAGATGCAGCCATGTCTTCAAGCTTATCAGTGCTAAGGAAAGGTGCACGACTAATTAGGAGTCATCTAGTCCATTGTGCCTCCTGCAACCCTCCTGCATCACCCTTACAATTGTTTCTGGGCCTATTGTTTCAACCACTGTGTCAATCCAGCTCATTGAGGGTCTTCTTTTTCCTTTATCCTCTAGTTTACCAAGCTCAATATTCTTTCCCAGGACCCTCCTAATAATGCATCCAAAGTACATGGGATGAAGTCTCAGCATCCTCCCCTCTAAGGAGTATTCTGGCTGTACTTCTTCCAAGACAGATATGTTTTGTTCTTCTGGTGGTTGTTGGTGGTTGTGTTCCACTGACACTATTCCAACTCATAGCGAGCCTGTATAGGATTTCCAAGGCTTTCATTTTTATGGGAGCAGAAAACTTTTCTTTCTCCTTCGGATTTAAATTGCTGACCTTGTAGTTAGCAGCCCAAGCTGTAACCCACTACACTGTGAGGACTCCTTGTTTTTCTGGTGGTTGTGATGGTGGTGTGCCGTTGAGTCAGTTCCAACTCATAGTGACCCTCTACAGGGTTTCTGAGGATGTAAATGTTTATGGGAGCAGAAAGCCTCATCTTTGTCTGGCAGAGAATCTGGTAGACTTGAACTGCTGACTTTGAGGTTAGCAACCCAGCTAGTCATCCAGTACAATGTCAGGGCTCCTTTGTTCTTCTGGTTTTTGTTGCTGTTAAGTGCCATTGAGTTGGTTCTGACCCATAGTGACCCAGTAGAGGGTTTCCAAGGAGTGAACGGTGGGTTTGAACTGCTGAACTTGTGCTCAGCAGTTCAGTGCTTATCCTACAGCCCCACACCAGGACTCCTATTCTTCTAATAGTCATGGCATTTCAATATTCTTCACTAACAAATGTACCTATACATCTTTATTCTTCATTCATCACTGTCCAGCTTTCACATGCAGAGGAGACTATTGAAAATCAGTTGGGTCAGGCCCACCTTAGTCCTCAGAGGGATATCTTTATTCTGGAACACTTTAAAGAGGTATTCTGCAGCAGGTTTGCTTAATACAATACATCATTTGATTTCTTGATTGCTTCTTCCATGAGTGTTGATTGTAATCCAAGTAAAATAAAATCCTTGACTATTCCAATCTTTTTTCCATTTATCATGACATTGTTTATGGGTCAAGTTGGGAGGACTTTTGTTTTCTTTACACTGCGGTATAACCTGTAATGAAGGCTATAGATAGGAGATACAAAGGTAACCCTTGTTTGGCAAGTTGTTTATACCCCAGGGGAACACACAGTTGAGTGAGGATGGCACCCATTCAAAGGAGAGGACTTCAGGACACTGAGTTCTAAGTTCCTGTTCATCTCCTTGTAAATGTTTACTGAATCACTTTTCCTACATCTGTGTCTTCATTTTGAAAAGTAGAATAGTAAAGGCTGTCCCAGTTACCTTTCCTTGGTCTTCTGAAGAATAACCAAGATAATGTCTGTAAAAGCACTTTGAAAATCAAGTGCTCCATCAAAACAGAAGCAGCATTATTAGGGTTCTGCAGTCACTTTGGTTCAATGACATTAAACTATAAAGCACAGTGAGCTAGAACTCCATCTGGTAAATCTTTATTTAAAAATAACAAAATAAAGTGGTACATGGTTTAGCTACCCAAATGTTGTTGCTAGGAGCAATTGAGTTGGTTCTGACTCATGGGGAACCAATGTGCAACAGAACAAAACAATGAGCAATCTTGACCCATCCTCACAGTAGTTGCTATGTTGGTGCTCATTGTTGGAGCTACTGTCTCAAGCCATCTCACTGAGGATCTTCTTTTGCATCAGTCCTCTCCTTAGCAAACATGATGTCCTTCTTCAGGGTCCGGTCTGATAGCACATCCAAAGTATGCAAGAGGAAGTCCTGGCATTGTTACTTCTAAGGAGCATTCGGGCTATACTTCTTCAAAGACAGGTTGGTTCATTTCCCTGGCAGTCCATGGTATACTTGATATTCTCACCACACCTGACCTCAGTCTCACAGTATAAACAGGCACTTACTTTATGAAACTTTGTTCCTGTGGGAATTTACTTCTTACCATACTTTTCCTTCTTTCATTCATCCTGAGATGCCTTCAAGTATCTGCTTTTTGTATAAAATCCTGAATCTGTGGCTGCTGTTTGCAGAAGATATGGAACTCAGACATTATGCAAGTAAGCTCCTGGCTTGGGTTTCACACTGAGGCTGTGATTGTAGGGATGCTAAATGAGGCTCCTGTCAGAAAGGCTGAGCAGGAAATCTAGGAACCAAGAGTTATGTAGGCAGTTAGTAAAGGATGCTAGCAGGCAGCATATAATCAGTTCTAAGTTATGTAATACAGGAATAGTTTTACAAAATAGTAGCAGCTAATTATAACCTGCATCCCTATAACAACACCATGAAGGTTAAATTGCTTTCCAAGGTCATTTGAAGTTGAGCTGCGATTCCAAAAATGCAGCCTAGTTCTAGAGCTTGTGTTCTCCAATGTTATTCACAGAGCACGAGAATAAATTATTAGAGGCTGTATTTCTTTAGAAATAAAGGAGGACTCCAACTAATGGTGGACAATGAATAAGAAAGACCATAGAAGAATTGATGCATTTGAATTATGGTGTTGGAGAAGAATATTAAAAGTATCATGGACTGCCAAAAGAACAAACCAGTATTTGTTGGAAGACGTACAGCCAGAATGCTCCTTGGAAGCCTGGATGGCCAGACTTTGTCTCTCATACTTCAGACATATTATTAGGAGAGGCCAGTCCCTGGAGAAGGAGATTATATTTGATAAAGTGGAGGGTCAGCAAAATAGAGAAGGACCCCCAACAAGATGGATTGGCACAGTGGCAGCCACAATGGGCTCAAGCATAGCAATGCTTGTGAGGTTGGTCCAGGACTGAGCAGTGATTCATTCTGCTCTGCAGAGGGCCGCTATGAATTAGTACCGACTTGATGGCATGTAACAACAACCACCAGCTAATGACGTGTCTTTTGGCTTTGTTTTGAAAAGAAATTGTATAAGTTAAAATATTTTTATTCTCTTTTGCAAGGAGGGGTGAATGGGGAGTTCAAAACGTTTCTGGAAAAATGGAATTGAAAGATAATAGAATTGTTCCATGAACTTTTTGAAGCCCCTTGTATTTTTCCAGTATTTTCCTTCCTGGTGGTTAATCCATTTTCTATTCTCACTGTGCTCATTCCTCAGATTTCACTTGAGAAAATCTATGTTCATTTCCCTAATGAACAACATTGGGAAGAACGGTCACAAAATAATGAGGGAGAGAAAGACTTGCCAGACTCAAGGATAGACATTATTGCCTGTTGAACTTGACCCATGGCACAAACATGGGTGGCCTCCCTGGTTGTCTCTGCTTGTAACTATGTTTTGACATCACAGAGTTTCAGGTTTTAGATTCCAGCAGGTGTTTTAAAGTATCAGTCAAAGGTAGGTCTGCTTCTCTTCCTCAACTAAACCAAAGGATCAGGGCTGAGTGGTCAAACAGCTGCAACAAGACAATCGCTCACTCACACAATCTGCCTGGACTAACGCAGTTAATTAGCAAAGCAAAGTCTATTGTCAACACAGATACTGGGTTTCGAACTGGAGAAGAGATTCCTCCACAAACTACTTATTATTTACTGCCTTCAAATTGGTTTTAACTCATAGTGAGCCTGTATAGGGCTTTAGATGTGCAGCTAGTGAGTTTGAACCACTGACCTTCCAGTTAGCAGTCTAGTACTTGTCCTACAGTGCCATACTTGGACTCCAAGTAGAGCCCACCTTAATGACATGAATGAAGCACAGCTTTCGGGGTCTTCGTTTGGTGATGGGGAACAACTCAAAATAAGAAGGAACAGCTGCCAACATCCATTGATAATAAGAGCATGGATGTACACAGTATGATCCACAAAAATTGTTGTTGTTGTTAAGTGCTGGTAAGTCAATTCTGATTCATAGCGACCTGTACAGGGTTTCTGAGGAGCAGCTGATGGGTTTGAACTGCTGATCTTGTGGTTTGCAGTCCAATGCTGATTCACAGCGACACACTAGAAGTCTTCATGAAAATTAGGAGTCATAAAAATCTAAAATGGAATGCATAATGATCAATATCCTTGACATTAATAAGTTAAAATGGATTGATATAATCCATTTTAATAATCGTGTGGTTCACTATGCCAAGTCCTGGTGTGGTGCCGTGGGTTAATGTGCTAGACTGCAATGTCTGTTTGAACCTCAAGGTCAGCAGTTCAAGCTCATCAGCCACTTCCTTGAACCCTATACAGGGTCACTATGAGTCAGAACCTATTCGACGGCACTTAACAGCAACAACTATGTGAACAGTGACAAATTCAAGAGGAACAGCATAACATTCATCATTCAAAAGACCCATTCAAGATCCTTGCCAAAGTACAAAACTGTCGGTGATGGGATAATATCCATATGTCTATAAGGAAGACCAGTTACTACAACTATTACTCAAATTTATTCACCAACCACTAATGCCAAAGGTGGACAATGTGAAGATTTTCACCATCTAATGCAGTCTAAAATTGTTCACACATGCAATCAAGATTCACTGATAATTACAGGTGATTAGAATGTGAGTTGGAAACAATGAAGAACGACTAGTAATTGGATTACAAGTCCTAGGTGATAGTAACAACGCTGGAGATTGTATGATAGGATTCTTCAAAACTGACTGCTTATTATAAATACCTTTTTCCAACAACACAAACAGCAACTATATATACATGGTCCTCAACAGATAGAATATGTAGTTGACAACATCTGTCAAGGAGTTCTGGTGCGGCACTGCAAGATAATGCGCGGGATTGCAAGGTCGGTTTGAACCACAAGGTTGGCGATTCGAACTCACCAGCCACTCCTCAAAAACCCTATACAAGGTCTCTGTGAGTTGAACAGACATGATGGCACTTAACAACAACAACATCTGTGGAAATAGACCATGGAAAAGCTCGTTGCCATCACAGAACAAGGCCAAGGTCTGACTGCAGAAACAGAACACCAATTGCTCATCTGCAAGTTCAAATTGAATCTGAAGAAAATTAGAATTAATCTATGAGAGCAAACTACAACTTTGAGTATACACTACATGATTTTAGAGACCGTCTCAAAAGTAGATTTGACCCATGGAACATGTGATCAAAGACTAGAAGAGCTGTGGGATGACATCAAGGTCATCAACCATGAAAAAAGCAAAGGGTCATTAAAAAAGACAGGAAAGAAAGAAAAGACCAAAATTGGTTGCAGAAAGACTTTGAAATTAGCTCTTGATCATAGATTAACTACAGTGAATGAAAAAAATTGTGAAGTAAAAGAGTTGAACCAAAAACTTCAAAAGATCTCTTGAAAAGACAAAATAAACTATTATAGTGAAATCTGCAAAGACCTGGTGGTAAAAAAACAAAAGAGAAGAACACACTCAGGCTGAAAGAAATGAAGGAAAAATTGAAGCCCTAAGGTGAAATCCTGAAGGCTTCTATGGGCAAAATATTAAAAGGTGAGGTAAGCATCAAGAGAAAATGGAAGGAATACCCAGAGTCAGTGTATCAGAAGGAATAGGTCAACATTCAGCCTCTCATTTGTTGTTATTGTTAGGTGCTGTTAAGATGGTTCCAACTTATAAAGACCCTGTGCACAGTAGCACAAAACACTATCTGGTCCGGCACCGTCCTCACAAACGTTACACTTGAGCCCATTGCCGCTGCTGCTGTGTCAACCCATCTTTTTGGGGTCCTTCTCTTTTTCACTGACCCTCCAGTTGATGTTTTTCTCCAAAGATGGTCTCTCGTGATAACATGTCCACAGTATAATTGACTCTCATAAAATGAAGACAGGTTAAGTTTCTCATCCCTCTTTGTCAACATGAAAGGTTTCTGTCTGTCACGAAGAGGAGGTGGAACAAGAAAAATAGGCTACTTTTCATAAAATTTTCCCTCCTACGCCCTGGTGCTCGTGTGAACTAGGAGCTGGGCTGCTAACTGCAAGATCAGCGGTTCTAAGCCACCATCTGCTACATGGGAGAAAGATGAGACTGTCTGCTCCAGTAGTGATTCGCAGTCTCGGGCTCCCTGTACACGGTTGCTGTGAGTTGGAGTAGACTCAGAGGCATTGGGTTGGGGTATAATCTCAAACTTAGGAGGCCCTGTGGGTACAGTGGTTAATGTGATTAGCTGCTAACAGAACGCTCAAACCTAGCAGGAGAAATTTCCGGGAGTCTGCTTCTGTAAAGATTACGGCCTAGGAAACTCTATGGGGCAGTTCTACTCTCTGACAGGGTTTTAATGAGTTGACATCTACTGTATGGCAGTGGGTGTGACTTAATTAGCTCTGCCTGGAGGGATTAGACTTAGGAAATTCTTTTTGTGGCATGCGCTTTGTGCCAAGCCTTGTGCTAAGGGATTTTTCTAACATTTTCTAAGACTGTACAGCCGTAATCTCACTGAATCTTTTATAGTAGGCATCTGAGGTTCCTGAACTGCAAGGTCAGTGATTCACACTTCCCAGCCACTACTCAGAAACCCTAGACAGGGTCACTGTAGGTCAGAACTGACTTGACAGTACTTAACAACAACACAGACAGAGCTGAGAGTTAATATGACTAGGTAAAAATTAACCAAGGGCACAACCAGAATTCAGGTTTCTTTTCCTACCTTGGAAGCCATCCAAGACATGATGATTTTTTTAAGACAACATGAAGGGACAGGACTGGGTGTGTTCTTCTCTTTGGGGAATCATGGCTGGAGTAAGGGTCTGGCACTTATAGCGCGTTGTTCTGTAGGACCAAGAAAAAGACTCCATTCTGTACATTAGCCTGAACATGTCCTCCTGTTCCAGGAGCGTGCTAAATCAGCTCATGCTGCCTTAGAATATCCTTTCACCCTTAGCAACAGCAAGAACTAGATAAGC
>NW_006408680.1:601460-610595 GCF_000296735.1 Chrysochloris asiatica | reverse complement strand
GATTTGCAGTCCAACAGTGCCATTGGGCCTCCTTCCTATAAAGCCTAGGAAACCCTACAGAACATTTCTATACTGTCATATGGGGTCCCTAGGAGTTGAAATCTACTTGATGAGACCTAAGAACAACAGGCCTACATTTGCAATTCTATTGAACAAGAATAATAGCAGGTACCTAGCCAAGGTCCTTGAAAGCTTAGACCCAGCCCATAGTTGGGACAGCACCTGGCATTTAATGAAGGTCCAATTATTATTGATCCTGTAATTATAATTTGATTGTGTTTACTGTTGCTCTCTTACAGTTTGTGAACTATAAGTGATTGTTGTTGTTAAGTGCAGTTGAGTCAGTTCCAACTCACAGTTACCCTGTATAGGGTTTCCAAGACTTTTAAATCTTTGTGAGAGCTGAAAGCCTCATCTTTCTCCCATGGAGTGGCTGGTGGGCTTGAACCCTAGACCTTGTTGTGGTTCTTAATATGGTAATTATCATAGGGTGCCAACACACTCCCTATAAGAGGTAACATGGCTTTTAAAGGACATGCAGTGTTAAATAAGCCATAGTGCCTGTCATTGGTGAGTCCTGGTGCTGCGCTAAAGGATAAGCACTGGACTACTCACCACAAGGTCGGAGGTTCCCGCTCATCAGCCGCTCCTCAGAACGAACTCAGCGGCACTTAACAACATCACCACCTGCCCTTGGCATGGAGCCCGGATGACGCAGTGATTAACGTACTCAACCACTAACTGAAAGGTTGGCAGTTCAAAACCACCAGGATCACTAGGCATCAGAATTAATTCAATGACAATGTGAGAGAAAAAGGCAAAGAAGCGTCTCCCGAAGTCTCCGTGTTGTTGTAGGACGGGAACCCCCATGCTTAGGGCTCTGAGATACAGCTTCAGGTGGGTCTTGGCTCAGACCAAGAAACTGACTTGTGTTCTTCCACCAGTACCATGCCATTTGAGCCTCCTGAGCCCACCAGGTATGGAGTGTGCCTTTGCTGAATCTCTTAGATTAAATCACGGTGTGATCGTTACGGTTTTGTGCCAACCTGGCTTGTCCATGACTCCCAGTGGTTTAGCAGTTCTGGCCTATTTGGGACCTCCAGCATGAGATTTAATATGAGATCATCACTCCCAGGATGTGATCTGAGGTGATCTACTCTGATCTCATGTAGTGATCCCGTATTGTAAACCCTCACTTCAATGATGTTAATAAGGTCGGAGGCAGTTGCAGCATGAGATTGTAGCTAGAGTCAGTCTCTTTTAAGATATCAAAGGAGAGAGAAGTGAGCCGAGAGAGAGGGCCCCACTTCCACCGAGATTGAAGAGCTGGCAGTGGAGTACATCCTTTGGCTTGAACCTGGAGTCCCTGCCCCGTGAAGCTCCTAGATCCAGGGGAAAGAAATGCTAAGATGTACGGAGATCTCCAAGAAATATTGAGCCTATGGATGCTGAAAGGAGACAAGGACATTTCCCCAGAGCCAACAAAAAGAAAACGTTTCCCTAGAGTCAGCACTAAGACTTTAGACATTCGAGTCACGGCACATAACAACAACAACAACAACAACTGTGAGAGAAAAAAATTCTGGTCATTAAAGCATCAAGTGTGGAATCTCTTATAGCAGCACTAGACAACTAAGACGGGATCTTTACAGCCACAGTCAGTCTGCTTCCCAGAGAGACATGAAGGGATGCCTGCAAGTTTGGTGTGTGCATCACTGACAATTCTGTGAACAGAAACGCCACAGAAAAACTCCCTTCTTCAAAAATGCCCTGTAATGTGAAATGTGTTATACGTAAACAAAACTGTACCCCATCCCTTGAAGGGTGTGTGAGGGCTGAGTGGATTCAGACACTGAAGGCTATGGAGTCCCGCTCACTTTGTTTCCTCCGTTTTTCTTGCTCAGTGTTTGTCCGGTTCAACTCCAGCCATGGCTTCCCAGTGGAGGTCGATTCTGACACCAGCATCTTCCAACTCAAGGAAGCGGTTGCTAAGCGACAGGGGGTTCCGGTTGATCAGTTACGTGTGATCTTTGCAGGGAAGGAGCTGCGGAATGACTGGACACTGCAGGTAAGTGTCCTGGGTGGACAGTTTCCAGGAGGCAGCCAGCCCCACTGTTTCTGCCATGTCTGCTGGCAATCTGACAGTCACACCAGAGATCTAATAGAATAAATAGCGCCTGGGGATTCCTTGAACTTTACTCCACTCTGCTTCATTAATGCTGACCTTCTTAATTATGCATCAAAACAGCAAACAGGAAGGGTTAGAAGAGAAACTGTGAGCCAGAGAGAAACACAGAGCCCAGGGGTTGGACTCGGTGGATAAATGTTTACTTACTTACTGCAGGCACCATGGTATGTACATTCCCTGTGCCTGTTCAGTCGCTACCTTACCTATCCCATTTGAATCTTAATGAAGAAGGATTCGAATAAATTGTTCTGAATTAGGCTGCACAGTCCGTGTGCAGGGAGGGATTTGCAACCCAAGTATGACCCCTGGAGGCTCTGGGTGGTTCTGCTTGGGACATGCACCTGGGGAGGGCCCACCACTTTGCAGAATCTCCTTCAGTGGATCAGAGTCACACAATGTCATTTCAAAGCTGGTGGGACAGGAAACAGAGAGCACAGCCGAGACACTCCTTTGGGATTTCGTTTCTCCAAAGCTCCCCCCTTGCTCCCATCAAGAATAGGCCACGGATGCTTTGAGAGATGTGTGCTGGCTCTCCTCCCCCAAGGGATACCACCCCTGCTCCTCATCCCATTAAACCATGGTTCCTGTTTCCTTTGGGTGCTGCATTCAGAATGGGGAGATCTGGCTGGGCAACCAAGCAACTTGTAAGTTGTTCAGTCGCCTCGAAGGAGACACTGTCCATGGCTCCAGGAAGCCAGCTGGTGCCACTGAGCCTCCCTTAAAGTTCTTCTGTAGTGCATCACTAAATGGTGCTTTCTATGGGGGTGATACAGGTGATGAGGGAGGGACTCCCACAAACAGTCTCTGATGAATGGGCACTCACATTCCTAGCTGGGTGGGGGCAGCTGCTTTGTCAGGCGCCTGCCCTGTTGGTATCCTAATCCTGTCTCTGTTCTCAGTCTTGGCATTTATTGCTGGTGAAATGCTGGCCGAATTTGGGTGTACAGAGGAAGCATTAGAAACGCGATTGCCCTTGTCACACAGGTTCATGTGCACGAACTACCTTGCTGGGCTTCCAAGCCGTTTGTCTTTATCAGGGACGCACATGTACTGAAAAAGTGTTGGGATATTTTGTTGTTTCAGTCAACTAAAAAACTTTTTGGCTGTACCTGCCAACCTGTAAGTCCAAGAATGTTTTCTTCACAAATAAATGATCTTCAAACAGCTCCCAGAGTCCAATTCCTACAGCCCACCAGAGCTTTCAGGTTCCAGAGCTACGCGCCTCTCTGATTTAGGCTGATTATGGATAAATTAATTAGTGGCGATTCTACATTCAGTTAGACTACTTGCTTGCAGATGATGGATTTTAAAATATATGCACATAAATACTTGTTTAGGTTCTCTTTTTTTTGGACAAGCAGTTCTGAGACAGACACTCTGAATGTTCTGGGGTCTGAGAGGATCCAAAAGATGGCTCAATTCAGGCATGCTCATGAATCATTCATGTGTGCTCTCAAGTGGGTTCTGATGCACACTGGCCCTGCAAAGGGTTTCGAGGCCGTCAGTCTTTACAGGAACAGAAAGCCTCATCGTTCTCCCTTGGAGCAGCTGGTGGTTTAGAACTGCTGACTTTGCAGTTAGCAGCCCAACCCATAACCCACTACAGGTCAAGGCCTCCTTAATTAGTAGCTCTAAAACCGACCCCCAAGTATTAGGTTGAATCACATGACATTACATTTTTATTATTTAAAACTATTAGCAGTACTCTTATGTTTCAATGTCAGAGCTATAAAATAAGAATATCAAATATGAGAGCTGCCATGGTTGTTATTCATAAGTACTATCAATCAGTTCTGACTCATAGTGACCCTATATAGGGTTTCTCAGGAGCAGCTGGTGGGTTTGAATCACCAGGCTTGCAGTTCAAACCCATTTGCAGTCCAGTACCACACCAGGACACCAATAACTCCACCTTTAAGAACTACTCATTCTTATGTTCTGGTTGCCTATAGATAATTGGCTTGGTGGTGCTTATGCTCCATGGAGTCAGTTCTGACTCATAACAACTTTGCATAGGGTTTACGAAGCTATAAATCGTTACAGGAGCAGAAAGCCTCATCTTTCTCCCATGGGACCACTGGTAGTTTCGAACTGCTGGCCTTGTGATTAGCAACCCGCCTCATAACCACTACTCTACCAGAGTTCCTTGGATAACTGCCATATGCAATTAGAAAAGACATATTATTAGGTCTTAAAGGTAGAGGCATGCCATCTGATAAGGAGTCACCAGGAAAGATCCCATGGAAGTTCAGACAGTTCATAAATGAGAGAATTGGCAGGCAGGATGCTTGGGCTTCTGTTGTACTGGAACCTAGAAAAAACATTGACAATTGGACAAAGAAGGCAGTTTAGAGCTGTATTTTGTGCAACCTGAGCTGACTTGGCATGGCGATGTTATGTCTGGAAAACCAGAAGACACAGAGTGCCATGCATGGAGACCCAGTTGGATTCAGTTTGAAGGATGTTGCTCCTGTTGTTGTTAAGTGTTACTGAGCCATCTCCAACACATAGTGACCCTGTGTAGGGTCTCTGAAAAGCAGCTGGTAGGTTTAACCACTGACCTTCTGTTAGCAGTCCAGTGCTTATCCTGAGTTTTTAAGCACAATGACCAGCAGGAGATGCATGTGGAGACATCTAGGAGGCCATTGAGAAATTCTTTTTGGAGTCTAGTGGGGCTCATAGTTAATGACCGCCTACAAAAGGGTAAATCTTTAGTTACTTGATGAGGTATAATAGCCACAGAGCAATGTGGAACAAGGGCAGTGGATCTGGGCATAAGCAGTTTGTTTGTTTGGTTTTCCATTTGGGAGAAGCCAGCATCGAAGTGATAATGGATACTTCTAAGGATTATTTTGTAGACCCTTAAATTCTGAGGATAAAAGGCAAAGGAAAAACTGTGTTTCAAGCAATGACCAAGTTGATAAAGGAGGAGGGCCAATAGACTGCAGTGAGGAAGGTTACAAACCAGAAAGAAGTGGTAAGGAGGTTTTGTGCTGTGGGTTGATGGTGATGGTGACTTCGGAGGGCGTCAGGGCTGCAGTCCAGTCCTGTGACTGGTGAAAGCCTGACCGATGGATGTTTGTAACAGACATGGAGGGGCTTGCTCCTGATGTGCAGGAGAGGCAGAGGGCTGTTCCCTGGAGGAGCAGCGCGTGTACATACGCCTTAATATCCTACCTCTTCCAGCCATGGATCGCAAACAGAACTGAACTCCACATGAAAGTGCAACTTTAGAGTCTGATTTTTTTATATTCTGATTGTTTTTTACTTAACGTTATGCAATTAGCTTTTTCATGTTGTTATATAATCTTTCTTTCTAATGGTGAAGATGATACTCCATTGAATGTTAATATCATAATTTATTTTGTAAATATTTGGTTGTATCTACTATCCCTTACTGCAAATTAAGGCAAACATTATTTTCTTAAAATGTGTACATTACATACACAGAGATATTAGCCGTTCTGACTCAGTTTGCACGTTTGTAAAATGAGAATGATAACAGTCCCTACCTCGCTGGACTTTTTCAGGTATACATTTGCTAATTCTGTAAGGGTCAGAGAAGAGACTGTGGCATATGGCAAGTGCTACATAAATGCTGGCATTCTTAGTCATCTTCATTATTAGGCAACTACTTCAGTGTTATAAAGATCGATTTCAATAAACAAAGACTCCTTTCTAAGGTAAACTCTGACACGTGTGTACCTATAATAAATCAAGATGTCAAGGCACTGAAATATGTAGATTGTTTATATATTTTGAATAAAATGAACTCTGGAGTTTGTAAACAAACTTTAATCCTTAAATATACAGGTTTTACTTATTTTAAGAGTAGTAGAATTTGAATTAGCAAGCTTAAAAAAAAAAAACAAAAACTATAACTTTCCTAGAGAAAGTCAGTAAAAAATAGAAACCTGTAGCTGTGGTATTACTGTTTTAAAATATGTTTTTATAAACCAGATATCTGCTTCACACTGTATTTGTTAGCAGCAGATTAAAAAGAGGTATGTATTATCGTCCTACTTCATAACCAATGCTTTAGTGCATGATTTAATTTTTTTCCTTATACCTACAAGAATGCAATATAAAATATTAATATTTGACATATTATTTACAACAGATTGAAGTTTTTTCTTTATAAGGAATTCTTGTCTGCTCTTGTAACAGAATGTAGGACCTATTTAAATGATGGGTAACCCATTCTTCTAATGTCAAATCTAACACTTGACTTATCAAAATGCCTAGAGTCACCTCTATAGCATTTAAAATTTGCTGTTCAGCATGGTGCAAGGACACTAAGCATTCTAATATAGAAGTTTACATAAAAACGGGTGGACTTTGCAATTATACTTACTGTTAAAATAATGACTTAAAAATTCATATAGGATTTTGGTTGAGACACATGAATTGTATTATTTTGGTTAATACCAGTATGAACTTATAACGATTTCTTGTTTGACACTATCGGTTAAGTATGGGATAACTAATTGAAAAGTCAGCTAATTCAAACCCACCTTAGAAAATCTATATGGGGTCACTGTAAAGCTTTTTTTGGGAACATTTTCATGTTCTTTTAAATATGGTTAGGTTATTCTTTTGTTATCAAACTGATATGAGGGGGCTTTAAAAAAGTTCATGGAACAATCTTATTTTAATTCCATTTTTCTATGAACTTGTTGAAGCTCCTTGTATGTTGTTTATATAAACTACGAGAGCAGGGAAGCTTAGACTTACAGGCCATGGTGGTGGGTGCTGTTGCCTCTCTTCTGACACATAGTGATCTTATATGGCAGAGTCCAGTGCCCCCTAGGGCTTTCTAGGCTGTCATCCTCACAGATCCAAATTGCCAGAGCTTTCTCTGCATAACCGCTGGGTGGGTTTGAACTGGTCTTCGGTAAGCAGATGACTACTTAACCTTTGCACCACTATGGCTCTTTGTAGTGGTTGGTAAGTGCCTTTGAATCAGTTCTGACTCATAGTGACGCTGTATACGGTTTCCAAGAGTCGCTGGTGGGTTTGAACCTTGCAGTTAGAAATCCATTGCTTATCCGATAGACCACACCAAGACTCCGTTATAAAAAAAGGTGTTGTTGTTGTTGTTAGGTGCCATCGAGTTGGTACTGACCCATAGCGACCTATGCACAGCAGAACAAAACGCTGCCAGATCCTGGGCCAACCTCACTATTGTTGCTCACTCCCCAGTAAGCTTCTAATACTATGTCATTATTGTTGTTGTTATGTGCCGTGGAATCGGTTCCGACTCATAGCGACCCTGCACAGGGTTTCTGAGGCTGTAAATCTTTATGGGAGCAGAAGGCTCATCTTTCTCCCGTGGGACAGCTGGTAGTTTCAAACTGCTGACCTTGCGGTTCACAATCTGATTCGTAACCACTATGCTACCAGAGCTCCTTCATTATGTAAAAATAAATGTTATGCGGTGAACTCATCAGATCACAAAATGGAAGATGAATACCTAATTGCCTAACTGCCAAATTATATCATTACATGACTGCCAAGTTTCATCATTACGTCACGTGAAGCTACTGAGAATCATGGGCCAGCCATGTTGGCACATAACCTTAACCATCTCACCTCACGCCCCAATGTCTGTTACTGCCAGATGTGCATCCTTAATGCACAGAATAGTCAGGTAGCAGATTTTCTACTACTGATGTAAATGTGAAGTGTCAGATACTGAGGTTGTCAATGACTGAGTAGTAGTAGGGGTGGATTCTATAGCATACTGGAATGAAAAAAATGGCAGGGATGGCCCATATGCTCACTGGATGATTTTCTTCCTGTTATTTGTTTTTTCCATATTTTCATAATGGTGAGAGGTAATATGGTCAGATAGCTTCTCATATGACATGGGAGATTTTTCAGAATGCACAGGGATTTGAGAACATCAAGAATGAGGGGAAAAGCGCAGTAAAGAAAACATGAGTGAACACAATAGATTTTCTTTCTCCTCTTGAGTTTTCTGTCATTTTAAGGTTAAAGTAAAAATTATAACACTGTTTGATGAAATTATAAATATATGCAGAAGGAATGTATAAGACAATATACATGAAGAGGGTCATCAAATGTAAAGGGGGAATGTGGGTGTCTCTACTTTACTTGAACATCTGTATGTGTGACAAGTCATATGTGTATAAAATAATACTCAGAGCAACCAGCAAAATGCCTAAAATAAGAAACAGTGACATCAACAAATTTTGGTGAGGATTTGAAGAAATCAGACCATGCATATATTGCTGCCCACAAACAACCCCATTGCTCTCAAGTCAGGGAGAACTGGTGGCCTTACAGGTTAAGCCCTGGACCGATAACAACAAGGTCAGCCCTTCAAACCACAAGCCATTCCTCAGGAGAAAGATGAGGCTTTCTACTCCCACGAAGACTGACAGTTTCAGAGTGTGTTTCCAGGGTTGCCATAAGTCAGAATTGACTTGATGGCGGTGAAACTTTGGATTGGGTTGCTGTCAAGTCAATTCCATGTTATAGTGACACCATTGTTGTTGAGAGGGTTCTGACTCATAGTAACCCTGTGCACAACCAGATGAAATGCTGCCCACTCCTGCACCACCCTCTCAATCAATACGGTTGAACCCATGGCTGCTGCCACCATACCAATACTTCTCTATGGGAGCCTTCTTCTTTTTTAGTGACCTTCCACTTTACAAAGTATAATGTCCTTCTCCAGGAACTGGTCCCTCCTGATAACATGTTCAAAGTATGAGAGACGAAGTCTCATCATCCTGGCTCCTAAGGAGTATTTCATTCGATAGATGACCCTGTGTTGTTACATGCCATTGAGTTGATACCAACTAATAGTGACCCTTCCGCGAGTGTTGATAGTTGATCCAAGAAGAATGAAGTCCTTGACAACTTCAATTTCTTCTCCATTGAAAAGAATGCTGTTTATTGGTCCAGTGGTGAGGATTTTT
>NW_006408680.1:598900-601360 GCF_000296735.1 Chrysochloris asiatica | reverse complement strand
AGCATGAATAATGTTAACTGAGGTTTCAAGGCTCCATCCCTCATCCGCTGCGTCGGATGCAGGTGGGGTCCAAGCTGGAACTTGAATAAACAACCCTTGTGCACTTGCATCGGTGTCGGCTCCTTGGTGGTCTTTGGGGACCCCGAATTCTGGGCATAATAGTTCACTGATGTCAGAAGAAGGCTGGGCTGCACGGCAAAGTCTGCAGCGCTGCATTTCCCCACCATGGCATTTCATGACTGATTGGGCCACTTTGATAAGGGATCCCGTCTTCTCCTTGCATATAGTTGACAGCCTGTATCTGATGACTCTTCCCGTTTTAAGTTTTTACATGGCTCACCTGAGTTTCAAAAATATCTCCTTCTAATGTGTTGATATGACTTCGCCAAACTGAACTTAAACTTGAAAACTTTTTTTTTTCTTAAAACACCGAAACAAAATGTGTCTGTATTGTTGGGTGGAAAACCAATTTGTTCTGTTAACCCTTGACCCAATCCCAATAAAAAGTTAAAAGGAAACACAGCATTTCTTAGACACTAATGATACCAGTAAGGAGCTCTGGTAGCATAGTGGTTACGAATCGGGCTGCAAACCGCAATGTCAGCAGTTCGAAACTATTAGCTGTCCCGTGGGAGAAAGATGAGGCGTTCTGCTCCCGTAAAGATTTACAGCCTCAGAAACCCAGTACAGAGTCTCTATGAGTCGGAACCAACTCCATGGCACACAGCCACCATCAGTGGACTTCTGGTGTGGCACTGTGGATCAGCACTGGATTGAGAACCACAGGTTGGCACTTCAAACCCACCAGCTGCTTCTCAGAAACCCTATACAATATCTCTATGAGTCCGAACCAACTTGAAGGTTCTTAACAACAACCACAAAGATGATATCGATGGGACTCCTGGTGGAGTAACAGACTACATGTTGGGCTGTTAACTGAAGGGTCGGCAGTTCGAGTCCACGGGAGGATCTTTCTGTTTCCATAGAGATTTATAGCCTCAGAAACTATAAACTATAAACAACAGGGTTGCTATGAGTCAGAAGCTACTTGATGGAGCATAGCAACAACAATGTTTTAGTGGTTGTACATTAACTACAGCAACAACAACAGAGTTATCTAATATTCTTTGGCATCTCTTCTCCCTCTTTTTATTTCCTTATCGATTTAATCCTTAGGGTAAACTTTCCATGATTCAGACCCCTGGGGCAAACTCAGCAACAAGGGTCTTGCTCAGTTTTGTTATCTTGCCCCATAGCGGTCCTCAGCTGCTGCTTCTCCTTATCTGCCCTTTTTATGGTGTTAGGTTCTCAAAGAACTCTGTTCACACTAGTGGAAAATCAGGTTTAGACCTGGGATCATATCTTTTGTCCCTGGTAGCTCCTGACTGGCTCACTGTCTTCTCTGGTGTATTGGTTGTCTTCTGGCCTCCAATCTGGTGACAGTGGGATATACCTCCAGGGCTTCCAATGCATTTTCATTCCTCCTCTCCCCTCAAAAATGTTACATCTCATCACTTAAAAAGACGTCAAAAACACTTTCCTCTGTCCTTGGTCCTTCTTCATGAATTTCTGTATTTGGAACACTTTTGTCACGTAGTGGTTACGAATCGGGCTGCGAACCTTAAGGTCAGTGGTTCGAAACTATCAGCTGCTCCGTGGGAGAAAGATGAGGCTTTCTACTCCTGTAAGGATTTACACCCTCGGAAACCCTGTACAGGGTCGCTATGGGTCAGAACTGACTCGATGGCACTTAACAACAACAATTCCTTGCAGTATCTAAATATTTTCCAGGCTGGTAAAATCTACCCAGCTGTTGTTCTTATGAGTTAATCTTAGCCACCTGGACTCTTGCAGTGTGTGTGTGTGTGTGTGTGTGTGTGTGTGTGTCTGTGTGTGTGGAGGGGGGTTGTATTATTGCCTCATCAGATCTTATCACCGTAGTTCCTTGTGTCTTCTTCTTAACTCCTGCTCTCTAAAACTTTTAATTTTTTACAAGTCTTATTTTCTACTGCTCAGCTGTGTAGGGAATCTTTATATCAAAAAGCATGTTCGTTGATTGCCTTGTTACTATAATGAAAACAAACCTACACTTGTCATCAGAGAATGTTTTCAGCAGCTTGCTAAATGGTCTTTAGAGTTAGATGGAAATGAATTTACATTCTTCATTCATGGGGGAGAAGCTGATGTCTTCCAAAACTTGGTTGTAATTATCTTGGCCTTTATTTCATATCACTGGTCATACCATGTTTAAGTGTTCAGCAGTTCAAATCCACCAGTGATTCCTTGGGAGAGTAGATATGGTGATCTCTTCTTGTAAAGATTAACCACACCAAACCAAACACACTGTGATGAAGTGAACTCCTAGAAGCCCTGTGTTTGGGTTTTGAGACGTAAATCTTTACTGGAGCAAATAGACTCATTGTTCTCCCAGGAGTTGTTGTTGTCAGGTGCCATCGAGTC
>NW_006408680.1:594554-595818 GCF_000296735.1 Chrysochloris asiatica | reverse complement strand
ATGGCACCTGACAATAGTGACCCTATGCACAACAGAATGAAACACTGCCTAGTCCTTTGCCAACCTAACATTGGTTGATAGACTTGAGCCCATTGCTGCTGCCATTATGCCAGTCCATTTCATTGAGGGTCTTCCTCTTCTTCTCCGACCCTCCACTTTACCAACCATGATATCCTTCTCTATGGACTGTCCCTCCTGATACTATGTCCGAAGTATGAGAGTCTGGCCAGTGAATAAGGAAGATCGTAGAAGAATTGATGCTCAGGTTTCCAAGGAGCATTCTGGCTATACTTCTAAAACAGATTGCTTTTTTCTTTTGGCAGCCCATGGCAGTTTTAATATTCTTCTCCAATGCCATAATTCAAATGTATAAATTCTACTACAGTCTTCCTTATTCATTGTCTAACTTTCACATGCATATAAGGTTATAGAAAATGCCATGGTTTGGGTCAGGAGCATTTTATTCCTCAAACTGACATCTTTACTCTTGAACATTTTAAACTGGTCTTGTGCAGCAGATTTGACTAATGCAATACTTCATTTGATCTTGACTGCTGCTTCCATGAGTGTTGATGGTTGATCTGAGCAAAACAAAGGATTTGACAACTTCAGTCTCTTCTCTATTTATTTGGATGTTGTTTATTGGTCTATTGGTGATGAATTTTTTTTTTTTTTTTTCTTCACATTGAGGTGCAACCCATACTGAAGGCTGTGGTCTTTGATCTTCATCAATAAGTATTTTAAGTCCTCTTCACTATCAGCAAGCAAAGTTGTATCATCTGCATATCACAGGTTGCTGATGAATCTTCCTTCAATCATGATGCAATGGTTTTCTTCATATAATCCAGCTTCTCAGATTCTTTGTTTAGCATACAGATTAAATAAGTATGGGGAAAAAATACAATCCTGACACATAGCTCTCATTTTAAACCATTCAGTGTTCCCATGTTCTTTTCAAAAATGGCCTCTTGGTCTGTGCACAGATTCCTCAGAAGCACAAGTAAACATTCTGGAACACTCATTCTCCACAATGTTGTCCATATATATATATATTTTTTTATGATCCACGCAATCAAAAGCCTTTGCATAGTCAATAAAGCACAAGTAAACATATTTCTGGTATTCTCTGCTTTAAGCCAAGATCCATCTGACATCAGCAATGATATCTCTCATTCCACACCCTCTTTTGAATTGGCTTGAACCTCTGGAAGTTCTCTGTCAATGTATTATTGCAGCCATTTTTGTATTATCTTTTGCAGAATTT
>NW_006408680.1:579772-593769 GCF_000296735.1 Chrysochloris asiatica | reverse complement strand
CAGATGGGATATATTCAAGGTTCTGTTTTGACTCTTGTGAACTTGTTTTAATGTTCTTCAGCTTCAACCTGTACCTGCATATGAACAATTGATCTTTTGTTCCATAGTCTTCCTCGACCTACTTTTGCTGATGATATAGAACTTTTCCAACATCTCTTTCCACATATGTAGTCAATTTGATCTATGTGTATTCCATCTGGTGAGGTCCATGTGTATAGTTATTTTTTATGTTGTTTAAAATATATATATTTGCAATAAAGAAGGCATTGATACTGCAAAATTCTATCATGTGATGGTCAGCTCTTCCCTGTTGTAGTTTGAATGCCTTCCAATCTGAGGAGTCATCTCCCATCACTATATTTTACAATATTCTGCTGCTCTTCATCATGTTCTAATATTCAATATTCTGGTGCTGACAGGGTTCCACTAATTTTAGTAAGGTTTTTAGTAACTAAATATTCAGAACGAATCTGTCTGTCCTTCTTCCTAGTCTCTCTTTGTCTGGAAGCTCAGCTGAAACCTGTCCACCATGGTGACCCATGGCATAGATTCCAGAATCAAAATTTTTTAAGCCTTAAAAAACTGTATGGGGCACTTTTACTCTGTTCTATACGGTCAAATATTTATCACTTTACAGAGGAGTCCTTGTGTGGTGCTCTGGGCGAATGAGTCAGACTGCAAAGTCATTTGAACCGCAGGGTCAGTGGTTCAAGCTCACCAGCTGCTCTTGGAAATGCTATACAGGGTCACTATGTGTCGGAATCAACTCGATGGCACTTAACAACAATAACAATCTTTATAGAAGTAGACTGTTAACATCTTTCTCCCACAGAGCAGGTAGTGTGTTTGAACCAATGGCCTTTAGGTTCTCATTTGAGTTCTTAGCCACTGAAATCTGAGGGCTCCTTTGGCAAAAGGAAGCTAGATTAGTTGCTGTATTCTTAGAGAAGAGTCTTGCAATGGTTCTGTAAATGGCACGCTTGGTTACTGTAGGCATGGCACAGGATGTTGGTTTGTTAAGTGGGCTTGTGCTAGCCACACTCATTAGGTGAACACCATGCCCTGCCTTCTTGATTCCTTTCAGTGAACAGAAGAGGATGCTATGGGGTCAGAGTCTAGAATTCAAAAGTGACCACCTGTGTGGAGCAAGCCATTCTGGAAGATATTTACTTCCTCTGTGTGTGTCCCCTTGTCGGTATGTACCAGTCATCAAATCATGCCGGGATTACTCATCTCTGTGCATCTTTCAGAACCCTCCCAAATGTGGATTTTCTGCTGAAAGGCAGGCTTGACATTTCCGAGCCCTTGCAGGCTTAGGGAACATCTTTGAGGATTGCCATGGATAACCGTAGATTTGCAGATGAAGAAAAAAAAAAAAAAAATTGAGATTCTGTTCACATATAAGAGGCTGAAGATACAGGGTCTGTGGATTTATTTAACAGGCTCTCATCTCAGACTTCCCCACCACCCTTCTTCATGACCTGGCTTCCCAGGGCAGGCAGTCTATGAGCCAGGGAAGCTCTTGAGCAAACCAATCTCCCAAGTGTGAGCAGAGGACGCATTGTATTAGACTCTGTAATGCAAAGACTCTCATAGGGAGCCTGACAAATGAAGCAGAAGAGATTACATACCTTTCTTAGGACCATTCACTCAAATCCTGGTTTCAGAATTCATTCTGTTGTTGCTGTTCTCAGACTCACATTTCAGTATAGCCACTGATCTGATTTGGTTGAAAATATGTTCACCATGTTCTCATAGAAGACTTTTAGAAATACAAGTTTGTGTGCATATCTACTACGGTATACATCTGAAAGCTTCAAATTCAAAAGATGCTCCTCTAGATTCTAACTTTCCCTCCTCCCTTCTTACCAAAGAACTGGTAATAAGCCTGAGATTATTGTTAGAATGCAATTGACCCCATTAACCTGGAGATGAGAGAGAGAAGAGAAAGGGCAGGATGTTCTGAAGTGTGGTGAGACCTGGGGACTCCTGAGCCCATGGACAAGCACATAGTCACTGAGGGCTAGAGCTGAGAGTGAAGCATCCAGCTGATATGAAGTGAAGGGAGACATACAAGAACACCCAATCTTGCATATAATATCCATTTGATCGAGCTTCAATGGCTTGGTGGTCAGAACTTGACTAACAGTAAATAAAAAATTTGATAATGGAAACAAGTATAAATTGCTACAATTTGATGAACTTGATCTATACTTATGGATGTAATAGCTCAAAATACCAACTGAGAGGGAAGGAGTCTTCACATCGAGTATCAATCTTATTCTCTCTGTGTAGAGGGTTGATAGGGATGGACAACTTAGACATGGGCTACCTAAAATGGGGTGTGTGTGTGTGTAATAAAGGCACTAAGTGACTGGTTTACAAGTTTTCAAGAGGAAGTTTAGTTTCAGAGTGTGCAGGGGAAGGTAAAATCCCCACTGAATAGTTTTCATCTTGTCTAGATTGGTCTGGTGAAAGGAGATGGCGATAAGATTCTTATGATTCAATAGTGAGTAATTGTTATCATGGCTAATTGTGACTGACTGTCACAACTGTAAAGGTAGAAGTTTTGTAACAAAAGGGAATGTAGTTAATCTTATAGTCCAGGAACAGAGGACCCTAGGACCATCAAGGGAGAAGAGCATGAGTAGAATGTGGGACCCTATCCAGACAAAAGCAGTGACACTAGAGATGGTGGCAGAGATGAGGACATGGAGAGAGTGAGAGAGTTGTTGTTGTTGTTAGGTGCCATCGAGTTGGTACTGACTCATAGTGACCCTATGCACAGCAGAACGAAACCCTGCCTGATCCTGGACCAACCACACAATTGTTGCCATACTTGAGCCCATCGATGCTGCCACTTTGCCAATCCATCTTGCTGGGGGTCTTCCTCTTTTTCTCTGACCCTCTGCTTTACCAAAGATGATATCCTTCTCCAGCTACTGGTCCTTCCTGATAATATGTCCGGTGTATGAGAGACGAAGTTTGGCCATTCAGGCCTCCAAGGAGCACTCTGGCTGCACTTTTTCCAATACAGATTTCTTTGTTTTTTTGGCAGCCCATGGCACTTTCAATATTATTCTCCAATACCATGAGTGTTGAGTACTCTAGACTCGTTGGAAAAAAAGTTGCATGCTGGCAGCCAGGAGGCAGGTTTGCAGAATGTGCCCTTTGGTTGTTTAAATGATATTATATTCCTGAGTGCTTTTGTGTACATCCCAAAACAAAAGAACAGAGAGACTTAGAAGCAAATACTGTTGAATGATACACAGAGGGGATGATCATCATTGCAATGAAATGAGTATAAAACCGATGTTCTCCCGTGTATACTATTACTCAATTCACAATTAAAAATTAAAAAAAAGAATGCAATTGAAAATTTCATGTTAAAGTCCTCTGCTAAGCTCATGCACCCCACTTATTTCTAACTGATAGACAGTGAGTTACATGTTCAGCTTCATTATCTATTCTAATACATTGGCTCTGAGTCTATTTTAATATGATGTGCTAACTTTTTTCTCCAGAGAGTCCTGGTGTGACATAGCAAGATAGTGACCCTGTGGTCAGTTTAAACCACGAGTTTGGTGGCTCAAACCCACCAGCTACTCCTCAGAAACAGTACACTGGGTCACTATGGGTCAGAACCAACTTGACAACACTTAACAACAGCAACAATACAGTCTTCATAAACCAATGCTACACAATTCATCAAAGCAATATCTGAAAGGATAAAAACTAGAACCCCAAATTTCTCAGGTGTTTAATATCAGGGAGAGATGAACACAGGTCAATGCAAGTTGCCACCCTTGCTTTTTAAGGCACTGAAGAAGGTTCAGCTTTGGATAGTTACTGCTCTTCAGGACACATAAATTCATCTGAATGGAAGAAAAGCATCCCATCTGCTTGCCCAGTGGTACACATTCCTGATGAACAGACTTGGTACTGGTCGAATGCTCTAGTATCAATTTTTTGTGGATTAAGCTTATTATTAGCCTTTTGCATATAAGAATCGCCACAGAGACTAACACTTTCATTTGGGGAATGCAGTTCTTGGGAAGCAATGAAATATTTGTGACTGCATTGGTGAGGAGTTTGTGTTGTCATTGGATTTTATTTTGCCATGGAAGGTTGCTATCATCATGCGGAATCTGCTCACTTTGCATTCGACAATGTCATTCCCATAAGACTGAATATGTAGACCAGTTACATCAAGGGACTCTACTTGGAAATTAATCCAGCATTCTGCCACTGGAGGAAAAAGTGACTACTGTCAGAGCCCTCAGGTGTTTGTGTGTTGGAGTAGATCAGAAGCTCTATTTCAAACGTGTGGGCTTCTGGAAGCTCACTATATAGGTTTTCCAAGGATATCTCTGATCCTTTTTATATTCTTAAGTGTTTCAAAGGGAATTGGATCTTTGCATTTGCATTCTGCTTATGCATAATTCATCAAAGCATTGTCTGAAAGGAATAAAAATAACACCCCAAATTTCTCAGATCTTCTTAGAGTTATTTAAACCTCAGACAGAAAGAACCTCTGAAGCTGCTGAGGTGGGTAATAGCTGCTTCCTTGGTTTACCTGGGTTTGCATCTCAAAGAATAGTTTGCATCTGAATAGTCCAACATGACTAATTATGTTGCACCATTGAGATTCATTCTACTCTTTGTTGTTGTTGTTGCTAGGGAGTTACTACAGAATCCACTCAAGCTCAGAAAGCACTTATGTGTAACAGAACAAAGTATTGTCCAGCCCTGAGCCACCTTCATGGTCATTAGCATGTTTGAGTCCAATGCTGTGGTCATAAACTCTTCTCCTAGCTGCTTAGACCCTTTTATATTTGTTCAGAAGGGTTTTATGGTACAACCCTTGCACATATGTATTGCACATATTGTTGTTGTTATGTGTCTTGGAGTTATGTGCCTTCCGAAGCTGTAAATCTTTATGGGAGCAGAATGCCTTATCTTTCTCCCGCGGAACAGCTGGTAGTTTCAAACTGCTGACCTTAAGGTTCTCAGCCTGATTCGTAACCACTACACTACCAGAGCTCCTTATTTACTGTGCATACATTTGAGAAAAGCTCACATTTCAGAAATGCTGTTTACTAGGTGAACTCATTTAGCAGGAACCCTCTTATATTCCTCAATGTATGATGGTACAGAATGACTGTAAACCCAGGCCGCATGGAAGAGCCATGTTATTTCATGTCTCCAGTCTTTATGTTTCTCATCTGTTAAATGGAAATGACAATAGTGCTTGTTTCCTCAAAGAGTTATTTTGATGATTACATTAAATTATACCTACAAAGGACTGAAATGGATGTGTAGGTGGTTGTTGTCAAGGTGCCATCAAGTCAGTTCTGACTCATAGCAACCTTGTAAACACAACAGAACTTGTGCACTGCCCCATGTGGCACCATCCTCACAACTGTTGTTATGCCTGAGCCCATTAGTGCAGCCACTGTGTCTATCAACCATTCTTCATTGAACTTGGTGAATATTTCCTAAAGTCAAGGTCACCATCCTGTTTCTGACATGCTATAGAGTCACTTTAGAAAACATTCTGTTTTTAAAATACTCCAACCATGAAATGACCCTATGGCAAGTCTCCTAACCCACACAGACTATCCTCAAAACGTCATTGGCTGGTCTATCTTGGAAGAACTCCTGTAATTTAAATCCCATCAGAAATTGTTATCTTCTGAAAAGAGCATATCTCCTTCCATTGGAGTCTACATCCTTGTTTGTTCTTTAAAGCGATGAACGTATGTGCATAAGCCATTTCATTTTGCGGGCAATCTTATCTGAGGATTTATTGTTCAAACCTAGTTAAGGCGGAACATGCAGTATTTTAAGATCACTCCTAAGGATTTGTGACTCATTCGAATGTAAGTGGAGGCAGGAGGGACAGGTGACACTCTGAAAAGACAAGACATCCTGTGACCTGCTCTAATGATTGACTTGTGCCTTCTGTAATTTATAAGTACAGTGGAGATGTTGCTGTGGATTTTAGGTGCCATCACATTTGTTAGGACTCACAGAGCCACTATGCACAACAGTCCTGTGACATCCTCAGTCATTGTTACATTTGAGTCCATTGCTGCCAGTACTGTGTTTATCCACCTTGTTGAAGAGATTACATTCACAGCATCCATCCTCTTGAAATGCATGCACAGCTAGGTGTGTGTGTCTTTCCTTATAAATTAAATTGGCTTCTTTGGTGTTTACATTTGTTTTGAGAGCTTTAAAAGGAATAGGATGGTTTCTTATAATGGTGTTGTTGTTGTTAGGTGCCATCAAGGGGGTACCGATGCATAGCGACCCTATGCACAACAGAATCAAACACTTCCTGGTCCTGTACCAACCTCACAATTGTTGCTGCATTTCGGCCCTCTGCTGCTGCCACTGTGCCAATCCATCTCTTTGGGTATCTTCCACTTTTGCTCCAACCCTCCAATTGACCAAACATGATATCCTTCTCAAGGGAGTGGTCCCTCCTGATAATATGTCTGAAATATGAGAGACGAAGTCTGACCATCCTGGCTTCCAAGGACCATTCTAGCTGTACTTCTTCCAACACAGATCTTTCTGGTATTCTTTGTTTTCAGCCAAGATCCATTTGACATCAGCAATGATATGCCCCATTCCACACCTGAATCCTGTTTGAACCTCTGGAGGTTCTCTGTCAATGTACATTTGCAGCTGTTTCTGAATTATCTTTAGCAAAATATTACTTGCATATGATATCAGTGATATTGTGCGATGACTTCTGCATTCTGTTGGGTGACTTCTCTTTGGAATGGGCATAAATATGGATCTCTTCCATTCAGTTGGTCAGGTAGTTGTCCTCCAAATTTTTTGGCAGAGATGAATGGGCGCCTCTAGTGCTTCAGCAGTTATATACCAAATAAAAGGCATTGTTGTTGTTGTTGCTGTTAAATGCCTTCAAATTGATTCTGACTCATAGTGACCATGTATAGAGTTTTTGAGGAGTGGCTGGTGAGTTTGAGCCAGCAAACTGGCAGTTCAAACCAACTTAAAGTTGAGTGCTTATCCTAAGGAGTCACACCAGGACTCCAAATAAAAGGCAGTGAATTGTTAAATGTCGCCATCACTAAACAAAGGTGTTTGACAACCTCTCAAATGGAAAAATATCCATTTTTAGGGTTCCTGAACATCATCCACGATGGTCTTTTATTTGTTAAGGGAGTCCGGGTGGTTCACTGACTAATTTGAACTACCAGGCTGCTAACCAGAGGCCAGTGGTTCAAATCCACTAGTTGCTCCATGGATCTGTAAAGATGACAGACTTGGAAACCCAATGGGGCAGGTCTACTCTGTCTTGTAGAATCACAATGAGTCAGAATAGATTCAGTGGCATCCAGTATGGTGGTACCTTTTAGTAGACCATGGTCGGAGAATACACGCCATGGAAATGGTAACAGTTACACTCAGGGCTTTTGGTTTACAAAAGAGCCAGTTTATCACTAAACCACTGAATTTGACCCAGTTGCTGTTGTTGTTAAGTGCTGTTGAGTCGGTTCTAACTCATAGTGACCATATATAGGGTTTCCAAGGAGCAGCTGGTGAGTTTGAACCACTGACCTTGTGGTTCAAACTGACCTTGAAGTCAAGTGCTTAATCCCATAGTGCCACACCAGGACTCCAGTTAACCCAGTTGTGTCATCGAGTCAGTACTGACTCATAGCGACCTGTGCGCAGCAGAATGAAACACTGCCTGGTCCTGGGCCAACCTCACTATTGTTGCCACGCTTGAGCCCATTGAGTCTGCCACTTTTGCTAATCCATCTTGCTGGCGGTCTTCCTCTTTTTCTCTGACCCTCCACCTTACCAAACATGATTTCCTTCTCCAGCGACTGGTCCCTCCTGACAATATGTCCAAAGTATGAGAGATAAAGTTTGGCCATCCTGTTAGAGTAGCTTAAAAAAAAAGGAATAAATTGCTTTGTGTGGGCTAGATGATGGTCAGGACTGTTTCTGAGTGTGAGAGGTGGGACTGTCTGTTAGCTTATTAGAAGAGATGGCCTTCTGGGGTCTCTGCTGGCTTTTGAGGACCACTGATCCTGGGTTCTGCAGTCAACAGTAAAGTGGTTATATTCTAAAGACAAAGAAGACCTCGGAAGCAATGACTAGATCACTGACCATTTATAAAATGGACTCTGGGAGCTGTGGAGAGACCAGAGTTTAGGGAGCAAGAGTAGAAGTAAGGAGGTTCACCAAAAGACCAGTTTTGTTGTCCTGGGAGAGAAGAGGAGATTCCACCAGGTATTAATGATTCTACCAGTTGGTATCAAGTTGATCTCAATCCCTGGTGACCACACGTGTGTCAGAGTCAGTCACCAATGAAGATCACCAGTCATTTTTCCTGAGGTGCCTCTGCATGCATACAAACTGCCATCTTTTCCATTAGTATGCAAGTGCTACTAATGTGTTAGCGTAAGGATTACAAACTGGGCTGCTCACCACAAAGGCAGCAGTAGGAATCTACCAGTCGCTCCACAGGAGAAAGATGAAGCTTTCTGCTCCTGAAAGATTTATAGCCTCACAAACCCTTTACAGAATCACTGAGTGTGAATGATTCAATAGCACACAACCACCAGTCACCCCACTAATATGTGTTCGATAACATGTCATACAACAATAACATGTTGTATGAGACTTTTTTGTGTCTGTGGTATGGTGGTGGTGTGCCGTGGAGACGGTTCCAACTCACAGGGAAGATCAAAGGAAAACGAAGAATTGTGTTGTGAGGAATATTAGCTTGGGGATTTCAAATAAAATGTAAGTGGAGATATCAAGTAGACAGTTTGCTTATATGAGTCTGAGGTTGAGGGTAGAGAACAGAACCAAATATAAATTTGGAGCTCAATGCTTGACAACCAGCATTACCCAATAATAGATAAGACAGCAAAGCACATGGATCACTTAAAGTTTAGTTTAGGATATACACTCACATTCCCAGTCAAAATGAGGTAAGGTGGAGACGCTAAACAGAGAACTGTAATGGAGATTCATGGAAATCACATTAGACTTTGAATTTGATTACTGTGCTTGCACTTTTCCAACGGCTGACATTAGCAATCTTGATTTCCTGTACAAGTCAAATTTCCATTACATGTCAAAGTGGAATGAATGGTGTATAATTTCCATGTGAAAATCGAAGGGGGATAGGTATTTGTAATTATTATAAGGTACTTTAGGAATACAAAAGAGTATAGGAATTGTATGAGAAATACCAGTGTGTCCACCTAACTATCAGCTTAAGAAAAGAATAAATTATTGTAACAATTGAAGCCCTGAATCTACTTCTGTCAGATTCCATGTTTTAAACTGTGAGTAAATGGTGTAACATCCCACCTGTTTTAGGCAACGCAATTTTTCTTATTCAGCTGTGCAGATGGTTTGGCGTAGCATTAATCATCCCTGTTCATTGGTGAATGTCGTTGTAAAGTGCTGTAGAGTCGGTTCTGATTCATGGCAACCCGGTATTGGATTTCTGAGGAGCGAGCGGCTGGTGGGTGTGAGTTCAGTGTTGCAGTTAGCAATCTGATCTACCGCATGACACCAGGATTTGAATATATCATAATGTTTTCCTTCTCATGCTGTTGACCACTTAAGTTGTTTCTAAATATTTGTGTCACAAATCTTGCTGCATTGAACATTCTTATGCCTAAGTAAACTTGCAGGGATCTTTCTAGATCATTCCTTAATGGTGGGATTTCTGGTCCCAGGGACTCTGTGCACCTTCAAATTTACGGGACCCTAAGCAACTGCTCTGCAGAGACTGTAATGGTTTAAAGTCTCCAAGTTAGTCCACAGACTAAGACCATGTCTGTTGAATTGATCCTGACTCACAGCGACCCTGTATGTTTTACATACTAGCCAAGTTTAATGTTTCCAGACATACACAGAATATATATATATTTATCCATCCATAAATACTATGGAACACTAGCATTTTCCATATTTTATACATTAGGTAGATGATATAACATTCCACAGTCTGATTGTTGTGAAGTTTTATATCATCACAGATTCAATTTGCATCTCTTTGGTGAACAGTTGACTGTGTGTCTTGTCACTTTTATTTTCTCTTCTGAGCATTAATTATTACTCTTGTCAAATTTTCTAATAGGAATTTATCGTTTTTATGTGTCATTTATTGGGCACATCATGAATACTAATCGCTTTGTTGTTATAAAAAAATCTACCAGTCTGAAGTTGGTCTTGCAACCTGTTTAGGCGGTTCCTGTAAGTGTACCAATGTCTGTTTTAATCTGTCAAACTTAATCCAGCTTTTCTTTTATGATGTGTGCTTCTTGTGTCTCATTTAAGAAATCTGTTCTCTGTTGTACTAATGAAGAATTTTTTAAATGTTTTTTTTTTTCTGAAAGTTTTAAAGTTTTACTTGTGTAGGTCTTAAAGTACTGGAATTTATGTTGTTTTTGTTGTGGTGTCAAAGTATGGCCCTCTAGGATAAGCACTGGACTTCTAACTGCAAGGTTGGCAGTTCAAGTCCCCCTACAGGGTCATTATGAGTCAGAACTGACTCAACAGCACTTTACATCAATAACATGTTGTATGACACTTTTTTGTGTCTGTTGTATGGTGGTGGTGTGCCGTGGAGTTGGTTCCAACTCATAGTGACCCTGTATATGGTTTCCAAGGATTGACTGGTGAACTTGAACCACTGACCTTGTGGTTCAAAGCGACCTTACAGTCCAGTGCATTAACCCAGTGCCACGTCTTAATATTTCTAAGGACTAACCTTTTATTCTTCCGCATTTATGGAATAGTTGTCTCATGTAATGTCACCTTTGACATGTGTCAAGTTTCCATGTATGTGCGGATCTTTTCACGCCTTCTGTATTCCATTTGTCAATGTGCCTGTTTCTGCATCAGTGCAATGTCTCCTGAAGGATCACAGTGTCCATAATTTTTGTCTCTGACAGGGGATTCCACACTACGCCCCTTGTTCTTCAGACTTCCTTGCACGAGAATTCTAGATTGAGAGTCATTTTCCTGCAGACCTTGAAGACACAGATTATTACTTCTATCTTTTCTATGGAAATGATCCCCTTCCGTATAATCACAGTTCTTTTGTAGGCAATCCATTTCTCTGGAGTGCTTTAAAAATCTTTTGTGTTTAATATCAGGCATTATCACAACAATCTGGCTTGCTTTGACTTTATTTTATTGTTCACTGAAAGTGCTGGCTTAGAGCATTCAATGACTTGAATTGGTTCTAGAAAATTATCTTTCAGTAAACTTCAAACATGGACTCTCTTCCCGTCTCTTTATCCTCTAGTTCTGGAACCTGAATGAGCTATGCATTAGAATTTTTATTCGATTTTCTATTCTTTTGCCTTCTGTTTCACATTTTTCATATCTTGAATTCTGTGTTTCACATTCTGGGTAATTTAATCATACCTGTCATTTCTCCTTAATTGTGTACACAATTTTAATCTGTTTATTGAGTTAGTTTTTCTTTTTTTAATCTCAAAGAATGCCTGTGTTTTTGTTGGATGTTGTATTTGGTTCTTTTTCCAAACTGGCTGTTTGGATGGAGCCCTGCCTGAGTTCTGCTTCAGAGTTCCTCTGCTGGGACGTCAGTCACTTCCGAAATCCTGACTACGGTCATGGTTTTGGTACCACATGCTGTGCCAGCAATCCTCTGTGTCAGATCACAGTGGGGATTGGATGTCTGTGTTCTTCCCATGGGAGGTGATGCTCTCCTGATGCCTAATGATGTAGTGCTAGAGTCTGCTGGAGGGACCTCGTCTCAGGCCCTGCCTGGTGTACTGTCTCTTCATCAGAACTTTACGTTTCCTAGACACCCACAGTTTCTTCACCAGTTTGAAAATCCTCCCCATGTATAATCCTCAGCTTTTGGAGAAATGGGTTAGGCAAGTGAAACATATTTAGCTGGAATTAGGTAACCCTTCTCTGCCTTTTGGTGGACCATCTCCTCAGTTCATAGCTTCAATCCTACTTCATATAGCTATATTACTTCCAGACCCAGATTATAGGAGGATATCCATGTCTCCTTCTTGTGGGGAAGAAGCTGGCTCTATAGGCTAAATTGAATCATTCTTTTTGTGTGTTGGCGAAGAATATTGAATGTACCATGAACTACTAGCAGAATGAGCACATCAGTCTTGGAAGCAGTACTTCTCAGAATGCTCCTGATAAGCAAAGATGGCCATATTCATCTGATATACTTTGGACATGCTATCAGGAGGACCAGTCCATGGAGAAAGACAGCATACTTGGTAAAGTAGAGGCTCTGCAACAAAATAGGGAGTCCCTGAGTGACATGGAGTGATACAGTGGCAGCAACAATGGACTCCAACATAACAATGATGAAGGTGCAGAACTGGATGATGTTTCATTGTGTTATACGTGGGACACTATGAGTCAGGACCGACGCGACAGTACATAACAGCAAAAACATTGTATCCAGAGGGCTGTCGTTGTTAAGTGCGGTCAAGTCACTTCTAACTTATACTGACCCTGTTTAGGATTTCCAAAGAGCAACCTGGTAGGCTTGAACCACTAGCCTTGTGGTTAGCAGTCTAGTGCTTATCAAACAGTGCCTTGTCAGAACTCTATACGTAGAGTAGTAATTTAATATATAGGTGTTAATGAGTAGCTAAACATCCTAAAGTTAGTATGTAGTGATATGAGTGAATGTAGAAATAGACCCACTGTATTATTACTGACAGTATACAAATACACACAAAACAAAAACATGTATATGATGTTATTGAAACTACTTGAGTCAGGCACACCTTAGTTCTCAGACTGACATCTTTGCTCTTCAACACTTTAAAAAGAGGTTTTGTGCAGTAGAATTGCCTAATGCAATACATCATTTGATTTCTTTCCTGTTGCGTCGATGAATGTTGAGGGTTGATCTGAATAAAATGAAATCTTTAACAACTCAATCTTTTCTCCATTTATATGAATGTTGTTTATTGGTCCAATGGGGAGTATTTTTGTTTTGTTTACATTGGGATTAGTCATGATAACAATTACTCACTATTGAATCAAGAATCTTATCTCCATCTCTTTTCACCAGACCAATCTAGATAAGATGAAAACTATTCAGTGGGGACTCTATCTTCCCCCACACACACACACACTCTCATTTTAAACTCCTTCTTGAAAAACTTGTAAGCCAGTCACTTCAGGCCTTTATCACCTCCTCATTTTAGGTAGCCAATGTCTAAATTGCCCGTCCCTATCTACTTTGTATACAGAGGGGATAGCACTGATACTTGAGTGAAGACTCCTTCCTTCTCTGTTGGTATTTTGAGCTACTACATCCATGAATGTAGGTCAAGTTCATCAAAGTAGCAACTTACACTCATTCATTTATCAAAAATTGTTTTGTTTTTTTTCCCTTTAGTCGTGTTCTGATTATCAAGCCATCGAGACTAGGTCAAATGGGTACTATCTGCAAGTTTGGATGTTCTTGTGCATCTCCCCTCAATTCATATCAGATGGATGCTTCACTCTCAGCTATAGTCCTCTGTGGCTATGTGCTTGTCCATGGGCTCAAGAGTCCCCATGTCTCACAACACTTTGGACCAACTAGCATTTCCGCTTCTCTCTCTCATCTCCAGGTCAATGGGAGTCTATGGAATGTGGTTAAACTCTGTTCATTTCTTCATTGCTGCCTTTTCCCCTCTTCCACTCACTGGTAGACCAATGTGGTCGTCCAGCAAGCTTACCTGCCTGCTCATGTCTTCCCTTTGAGTTTTAGTCTTGGAATGGGTTTTGTCCTAAAAGGACTTCATTGCTTGCCTTGATGGTGTCCCGGCATGTTGTTGTTGTTGTCAGGTGCCATCGAGTCGGAACCGACTCATAGCGACCCCATGCACAGCAGAACGAACAATGCTCGATCCTGGGCCAACCTCACCACCGCTGCCACCCCCGAGTCCATCAATGATGCCACCTGGCCGATCCATCTCGTTGGA
>NW_006408680.1:578494-579672 GCF_000296735.1 Chrysochloris asiatica | reverse complement strand
GGTATTTTGAGCTACTACATCCATGAATGTAGGTCAAGTTCATCAAAGTAGCAACTTACACTCATTCATTTATCAAAAATTGTTTTGTTTTTTTTTTCCTTTAGTCGTGTTCTGATTATCAAGCCATCGAGACTAGGTCAAATGGGTACTATCTGTAAGTTTGGATGTTCTTGTGCCTCTCCCCTCAATTCATATCAGCTGGATGCTTCACTCTCAGCTCTAGTCCTCTGTGGCTATGTGCTTGTCCATGGGCTCAAGAGTCCCCAGGTCTCACAACACTTTGGACCAACTAGCATTTCCTCTTCTCTCTCTCATCTCCAGGTCAATGGGAGTCTATGGAATGTGGTTAAACTCTGTCCATTTCTTCATTGCTGCCTTTTCCCCTCTTCCACTCACCGGTAGACCAATGTGGTCGTCCAGCAAGCTTACCTGCCTGCTCATGTCTTCCCTTTGAGTTTCAGTCTTGGAATGGGTTTTGTCCTAAAAAGACTTCATTGCTTGCCTTGATGGTGTCCTGGCATATACCTTGCTTATTCTTGTAGAAGCCAGTCATGCTGACATTTTTGTTTTGGGTTTTTCCTGATGATCTTTCTTTGAAGATGTATCTTCTGTCACTGTAGCTGTTCCAGGCTACTTTGCTTCTCCTTTCTAGTGGGAATGTCCCACCTCAGAAGGTTCTGGATAGGACTCAGGATTCCACCTAAGGTCCTATACACTGCAAAGGCTCCGCAAGAGGCCTATTTCACTGGGTAAGTTGTAGATCCCCTTTTAGGTATTCCAATCAGTTATAAGCTGAAGACGGGTTTACAAGCTTTTTGTAATCATGTTTCCTGACATCCCTTTCAATCCCACTCAAATGTCTATTTACAATATTCATAAGATAGTCAAGCATCTTAGTACTATTTTCCCTCTTCAGACTATGCCTCAATCCCTTTATCATTGAGCTCTGTTGTTCCAAGTATGAGCATGCATCACTATTTACCTCTGTCTCATTATGCAAACCTGTCTCAGTGTTTCCCTATCTACCTTGTTCTTCCACTCCCTCCCCTTCCTTGTGTATTGCCCTCCCCAACACCTGAACTATGATGTGTCTGCCCACTACCCTGTGTACTACCGCCCCCTCCCTCCACCTCTATAACCCCTCCACCCCCACTGGTTACCAACAAAGAATTTCCCCC
>NW_006408680.1:550486-576043 GCF_000296735.1 Chrysochloris asiatica | reverse complement strand
CTATATTCTGGAATAATTTGAGTTTCTTGTCATCTTAATGACCATTTGCTTTCTTCCTATATGATGTTATTGATGTCATCCCACAATTCTTCTGGTTTTTGGTCTTTAGTATCTAATGCAGCAAATCTGTTCTTCAGATGATCTCTAAGTTCAGTTGGGATCGCTTCAAGGTCATATTTTAGCTCTCGTGGACTTGTTTTAATTTTCTTCAGCTTCAGCCTAAATTTGCAGATGAGCCATTGATGGTCTGTTCCACAACCTGCTTCTAACCTTGTTTGGGCTGATGATATGGAGCTTTTGGTGAGGCACACATGTACAATCATGTTTTATGTTGTTTAAAAATGTTATTTGCAATGAAGAAATAATTGGTTTTGCAAAATTCTATCATATGATCTCCATCATTGTTTCTATAACCAAGGCCATATTTTGCAATTATTATCCTTCTTCTTTGTGTCCAACCTTTGCATTCTGATCTCTAGTAATTATTAATACATCTTGATTGCATACTTGATCAATTTCAGAATTAAGAAGTTGGTAGAATTCTTCAATTTCGTTGTCACTGGCTTTAGTGGTTGATGCATACATTTGAATAATAGTGGTATTCACTGGCCTTTCTTATTAGCCAGCATTGTGCTTCAAGACAATTGTGCTTCAAGACAGATCTTGATATGTTCTTTTTGATGATGAATGTGATGCCATTCCTCCTCAATTTTTCATTCCCAGCATAGTAAACCATGTGAATTGTCCAATTCAAAATGGTCAATACCAGGCCATTTCAACTCACTAATGTCTAGGATATAGATGTTTATGTGTTCCATTTCATTTTTGAAAATTTCCAATTTTCCTAGATGGGTACTTCCTATACCCCATGTTTGATTATTAATGGATATTTCCAGCCAGTTCTCTTCATTTTGAGTTGTGCCCCATCAGCAAATGAAGGTTCTGGGGCTGTTCATCACAGTCATCAGAGGTCTACTTGGAGGAGGCAGCTCTTCTCCAGTCGCATTTTGAGCACCTTCCAACCCAAGAGGCTCATCTTCTGACAATGTATCTGACAATATTCTGGTGCTATTCATCACGCTTCAATATTCAAGATTCTCGTGCTATCAGATAGTGTTCCCCTGCTATTCATAAGGTTTTCAGTGATTAAATATTCAGAAGTAGTCTGTCTCTCCTTCTTCCTAGTCTGTCTTAATTTGGGAGCTCATCTGAATCCTGTCTGCTGTGGGTGATCCTGCTGGTGTATAAAATACCTGTTGTGTAGCTTCCAGAAGCACAGCAACATGCCATGGCATTTTTAACAGCCTGACATGCATGTGAAAGTTGGACAATGACTCTGGAAGTCTGTAAAAGAATCAATGCATTTGAATTATGGTTTTGGAGAAGAATATTAGAAGTACTATGAACTAACAGCACAAACAAATCTGTCTTGGAAGAAGTACAGCCAAAATGTTCCTAATTAGTCGGAATTACAAGGCGTATTTCTCATACTTCAGATGTTATCATGAGGGACCAGTCCCCTGGGGAACGACATCGTGCTTCGTAAAGTGGTGGTGGTGGTGTGCTGTGGAGTCAGTTCTGGCTCATAGTGACTCTGCATTGGGTTTCCGAGGTAAAGCGGAGGGTCAGTGAAAAAGAGGAAGACCCCTAAGGAGATGCATTGACACAGTGGCAGCAGCAGTGGGGTCAACTGTAGCAAAAACTGTGAGTCTGGCATTGGACTGGGCATTGGTTCATTCTGTTGTGAATAAAGTCACTATGAGTTAGAATTGACTTTCTTACTCCTAACAACAACATAAGAAGATTTACTGAATTGTGATTGGATTTATCACCTGAATGAGACTGAAGAATAATCAGGTCAAAGTATAGAAATTCCTGCTCAAAAATGAAGCACAGAAGTATTTTGTGCTTGTCTGGTACCTAGTTCAATTTAGTTATTTGTCTTTAGGGAATATGCCTGTTATTGTTGTTATGTGCCGTCGAGTCGGTTCCAACTCATAGGGACCCTGTACAGGGTTTCCGAGGCTGTAAATCTTTACATGAGCAGAAAGCCTCATCTTTCTTCCATGGAGCGGCTGGTAGTTTTGAACTGCTGACTTTAAGGTTCTCATCTCGATTGGTAACCACTACACTACCAGAGCTTCTTATATATATGCCTCGCCGATGATAACGTTTTCTTTCCAGATCCCCTTTATAATTAGGGACAGACTTTATTCTCTCGGGTATGGGTCACAGAATTTGAAGGTGAAGTGCATTTTAGGATTCTTTGTACATAGTAAATCAGCCATGAGACATCAGTGTTGTTACAATGCTGAACAGGTTTCAATGGGGTTTCTAGACTCAGGTGGACTAGGATTAAAGACCTGAAGATTTGCTTCTAAAATACAGCCAGTGAAAACCCTATGAAATACAAGGTTTCGAGTCACAACCAATTACAGAAATAGTTCAAGACCTGGCAGTGTTTCCATTGTGTTTGGAGTGGCCGGGAGTCAAGGGCCAAGTCAACAGACGCTAACAACAACCACCATCTGGTGTTGTTACTGGGTGTGGACATTCAAGACAACCCATCTGTATCATGGTTATGAAGACCAGGTGGAGTAACAGGAGGCTGGCAGAGATTTTTTGACATGGAATCTCTATCCCATCATCCAGCTTTCATGAGACGGTAGATTCATTTACTTCTTGATAAGACAGGGATAATAATATCTGGCCTTGTGGTTCAAACAGACCTCAGTGCTTATCCTACAGTTGTTGTTGTTGTTGTGTGCCATGGAGTTGGTTCCGACCCATAGAGACCCTGTACCGGGTGTCCGAGGCTGTAAATCTTTACGGGAGCAGAAAGCCTCATCTTTCTCCCTCAGAACAGCTGGTAGTTTCAAACTGCTGACCTTGTGGTTTGTAGCCCGATTCGTAACCACTACGCTACCAGAGCTACTTTTATCCTACAGTGCCACACCTTAAATATTTCAAACTTAGAAAGGTAATGAATGGTTGTTTTTCATTGTTCAGGTAAATCAATTTCTTGCCCAGAGACTATTAAAATCTGTCATTTTCCACACCCACACGGAAAAGCTCCCTATGGCAGGCCCTTCCCTGTGCTTGCATCATATAGATGTTCATTTGTTGTTGCTTTTAAGTGCCATTGAGTTGGTTCCGACCCATAGCGACCCTGTCCAAGGTTTCTGAGAAGCGACTGGTGAGCTTGAACCATCCAACTTTGTGGTTCAAACCAATGTTTATTTAGAGAGTTTAAAAGTACCAGAAAATACCCAAGAGAATTATCAATATTACCTATAGCCTCCCTTTGTAAAGATACTACTTAGAGCTCCCTAACCTTACAGGGTCAGTCATTGGGAATGATGAAAATACTGAGGTTAGGAGTTCAAGACTAAGCACAGTGCCTGGGTTTCACTCCTGACTCTGGGTCTGAGTGGTGGGCAGTCTAAGGACACTGACTCGCTTCTTGTGCCTGTTTCCTCCTCATGTGGAAACTGACAAGTAGAAATGTACGATCATTGTGCATGTCTTATGGGTACCACCTCATCATAGTGTTGTGAAGGATAGCTGAGAAAACGTGTGTAAGATCCTTCGTTCCTGCTGCTGTTCCTCAGTACCCTCCAGTGGGTTCTGACTCATAGCGCCCTGGATGGGGTTTCTGAGGAGCAGTGGTATGTTGGAACCGAACCATCAACCTTACAGTGAGCCATCCAGTACTTAACCCTATAGCACCAGACTAATGCTTCACAATAGTCCCTAGTCCATACATAGTAAGTGCCCAGTACATTCTAGCTGTTATTTCCGTTGTTAATATATAACATCTATTTTATAACTAGATTAATGTACAAATTATGACATAACTTTAAAACATAACAAAAACCCCAGCGACTTTCTTTTTACTTCCCACTTCCTCTTATTCATGGAGAGCAACCCACCCCCACACAACCCCCATGCCAGGATAAAAATGCAGGTGACATTTTGCTCCCTCATTAATAAACTGCCTTCTGGGCTCTTGAAGTCACAGATACCATGTTAATCTGCTAATTAGAACTTCAGGTTCAAGGTTGTAATAAAACATTGGAACTTAATTTAATGTTACATTCCAGACTTTCTACTCACCTCGCCAAGCCTGGGTCTGAACCCTACAGTATGGCTGGGGTTTGGGGAGGTCAGGATGACTGTAGATGATGAGAAAGATGTACCTAAAAGGTGTGGACTTCACAATAAACAAGGGCTTTTTCTATTTTTTTAAAAATTAAGAACAATTTAAGTTCCCAAAGCATCCTACATATCCCTTAAAAGTCAAAGGAAGACTTGGATTTGACCAAAGAGAGACAAAAAATGAGCCAGGTCTGATGTCTGCTGGTATTTAAAAATTGATATGAAATTCACATACTACATAATTTTCCTGTTGCAAGTAGGCAATTCAGTGGCTTTTGGTAGATTCATAGATTTCCTTCCATATGCATCACCACAAGAAAGTTTAAAATTCTTCATGACCCCTTTGTTCTCACCTCTCAACTCCTGTCTTCCCCCGCTCTTGGTGTCCACTTTCTGTCTCTATGGATTTGTCTGTTCAGGGAGTTTCATGTACATCCCATTAATGGAATGATAGCAACTATGGTATTTTGTAGCTAGTTTGTTTCATGTAAGCAGGATGCTTTGAAGCTTCAGTCATGTTGTAGCTTGAATTGATATTTCATACTCTTTTACTGCCAAACCATATCCTGTGTTACAGATATGCTCCATTTTTTTAAAATCATTTCACCAATTCATAATCATTCAAACTTTTTTTTGTTGTTGTTGTTATTATGAATAACACTGCTGTGAATATTCATGTACACATTTCTGTATGGACAGACAATACACATTTTGTGTGTATCTATGGTTGGAACTGGAGTTGATGGTATGGAGCCATAGGATAAATACTGGATTTCTGACTGCAAGGTCAGGGGTTCAAGCCCACCAGCCACTCCTTGGAAACCTTATACAGGGTGGCTATGCTTCAGAACTGACTCCATGGCTCTTATCCAACTACAGTAGGTAATTCTCTGGAGCCATGGTGTCACAGTGATTTAAGCACTGAACTGCTAACCAGAAGGTCAGTTATTCAAACCCACCAGCAGCTGCTTGGGAGAAAGATGAGGTTGTCTACTCCCATAAAGATTTATAGTCTCAGAAACCCTGCGGACATTTCTCCTCCACCCTACAGGGTCCTTGAGTCAGAAGAAGTCAATGGCAGGGAGTTTTGGTGGTTGTATGTTCATTCGTTTGAGGAACTACCAGATGGTTTTCCAAATGCTTGCTGATACTCCTACTTGATTTATACTTGATTCCGTTTCATACTGAGAATACACCAAACCCAGAGAAGTCTACTTCTTAAGGCTGTTAAGTGCCATCCGGTCGATTCCAACTCATAGCGACCCTGTGTAGGGTTTCTGAGTCTGTACATACTTCCAGCCCAGAAAGCCTCATCTTTCTCCAGTGGAGCGGATGGTGGGCTCAAACTACTGACCTTGTGGCAGTCCAGTGCTTATTATATGCAGCCACAATGCTCTCCTAAAATGCATATATATGTGTGTGTGTGTGTGTGTGTGTGTGTAGTCCAGGTTTGGCACTGTGGGTTAATACGCCAGACTGCAAAGCCATTTGAACTGCAAGGTTGGTGGTTGAAGCTCACCGATGCTCCTTGGAAGCCCTATACAGGATCGCTATCGACTTGACGGCACTTAACAACAGTATATATATGGTGGTTATGTGCCGTGGAGTCCGTTCCAACTGTAAATCTTTATGGGAGCAGAAAGACTCACATCTTTCTCCCTTAGAACAGCTGGTAGTTTCGAACTGCTGACCTTGCGGTTCGCAGCCCGATTCGTAACCACAACGAGCTCCATTGTTGTTGTTGTCAGGTGCCATCGAGTTGGAACCGACTCATAGCAATCCCATGCACAGCAGAACGAAACAATGTCCAATCCTGGGCCAACCTCACTACAGCTGCCACACTTGACGCCATCAATGATGCCACCTGGCTGATCCATCTCATTGGGGGTCTTCCTCTTTTTCTCTGACCCTCCACCCTACCCAGCATGACATCCTTCTCCAACCAATGGTTCCTCCGGACAATATGTCCAAAGTAGGAGAGACAAAGCTTAGCCATCCTGGCCTCTAAGGAGCACTCTGGCTGCACTTCTTCCAAAACAGATCTATTGGTTCTTTTGGCAGTCCATGGCACTTTCAGTATTCTCCTCCAACACCACAACTCAAAGGCATCAATTCTTCTATGATCTTCCTTATTCACTGTCCAGCTTTCACATGCATATGAGGCTATTGAAAACACCATGGCTTGGGTCAGGCACACCTTTTTCCTGAAGCTGACATCTTTGCTCTTCAACATGTGTGTGTGTGTGTATGTGTGTGTGTATATGTGACTGTTAGCTTCAAATTTAGGGGTTTAGACTTCTTGAAATGTGGAGATTAACTTCTGGTCTCTAAGCTGAAGATTTGTCAACACTTCCCTAAACAGAATCTGAAAACAAAAGCTATCAAAGTGAAAGGGCCTAATCTGTAGAACTGCAGCGAGGATGCAGTGAGACGTCCAGCCATGTTCCATGGGAGAGCACTCGTATTCCAGAGGGCACCATCTGGCCTGAACTGTTTGAACAATTTACAGGATGCAGCGCAGGCTGTTGCTCATTAAAGTGGGTCAAAGCCATTTTGAACTGGAAAACGACATCTCAGTTAGTCCTTTACAGCTCAACAAATATCTCTCTGTACTTCTTAGCCATCTCTCCCTCTCCCTCCATCGTGTGTTCCCACAGCACAGAGTAGTTTAATTGGTTTAACTTGTTCTGCACAGTATTGATCCCTTCAGCGCAGGCAGAGCTGCTGACAGGAAGAGCAGCAGCTGACAAGAGCACAGTCTACACAGTTTAGCAAAAGAGAGAGCTAGCTGTTCAATGGGAACTTAGAGCAAGGACTACGTTGGTGTGTGGCTTTAGAATTTGGTATGCTTCCCTTTGGACTTTTGAAAGAAGAAAAATGAAGAATCACTGTCTTTTATTAGTGTGGCATGGCAGGATAGGGCACTGGATTGCAAAGTCAGTTTGAACTGCAAGGTTGGCAGTTCAAACCCACCAGCTGCTCCTTGGAAATCCTATACAGGACCACTGTGAGTTGGAATTGACTTGAAGGCATTTAACTAGTCCTGGTAGTTTATATCACAAGAATGATGATATTTGCCATCATTTAGAAATAACTAAAATAAAAATTCTACAGCATGCATTACTATTATTTGCATCTATTACCCGGAACAGTCTGCTCTTCTTTATAGTCTGCATCTGTTTAATTCAGATTAAGCACGTGCCTTTCTGGACTGTAATTTCTTCCAGCTGTTAAGATACTGGAGTGGAAATACTACCTATTTAAACCAGCTGTTAAAAGCAGGGAATGGCTGTGTTTAGCTGGAAGACTGAACCACATATTTCTAAATACTCTGCAGTCTTTTCATCAGACTCTTTCACTAAGCACTGACCTGATCCGTTGAAGTGTATTTATAAGCTGTTTTATCTTTCACCTACAGAATCTCAGCTTGGGAGATACTTACTCACATTTCCACTTGAGATGTAGGAAGAACACCTGGGATGCTTTGTAGAAATATTCAACACTGGCCTCAACATGGATGACGTTGTTGTTGGTGTTGGGTGCCATCAAGTTGGTGCTGACTCATAGCGACCCTGTGTACAACAGAACGAAACACTGCCGGGTCCTGTGTTGACCTCACAATCCTGTCACGTTTGAACCCATTGCTGCTGCCACTGTGCCAATCCATCTAGTTGGGGATCTTCCTCTTTTTCTCCGACCTGCCACTTTACCATCCTTCTCCAGTGACCGGTCCTTCCTGACAATTTTTCTGAAGTATGAGAGACAAAGTCTGGCCATCCTGGCTTCCAAGAAGCATTCTGGCTGTACTTCTTCCAACACAGATTGATTTGTTCTTTTGGCAGTCCAAGGTACTTTTAATATTCTCCTGTAACACCATAACTCAAATGCATCAATTCTTCTGCAGTTGGGATGAGAAGGTAAAATATGAAAAATAAAAGCAGGAAGAAAAAGTTAGTTATGCCAATTTTAAAATATAGTAAACCAATTTTTTATCTACCTAAAAAGAAAATGTGGGGACCAAAACTCTGGTAAAAATGGATTGATAACATTGTGCACAAACTCCACCGACATAATCTTAAAAGCCAATTGAAGGGGATCATTGAATTTGTCAAAAGGCTTCAAATGAAATTTACTTATTCTGCTACGTTTTAGGCATCTGATCATGAGAAAGAGAAGGAAGCAAGTCCTGGATAGGCTCTGCTTCCTACTCTTCCAGAAACCTAATTTTCTTCCAGGTTCAGACTGTGTAAACATAATCAAAGCTATCACCTCCCTTCCCATGTCTTAGCGAATGAGACCTGGTCCAGCTAGAGCGGTTCAGTTGCCATATTAGATAACCATGGTGCAGAGTCCTGTAGGGTCAGCACTGGACTGTTAATTGCAAGGCCAATAGTTCAAACCCACCAGCTGCTCCTTGGAAACCCTTTACAGGGTCACTATCGGCCTGAACCGACTTGAAGGCACTTCACAGCAACAATGGCACTGTGGGATGGGAAGTGGAGGTCCAATGGGAAAATGCACAGGATTCAAGAGACCAAAGCAAATCAAATCTACTGCCATCTAGTTAATGCCAACCTCTAGCGCCCCCTATAGGACAAAGTAAAGCTATATTCCTTAGGGTTACTGAGACTGTAAATCAGTGCAGTCGCATACAGCCACATCTTGCTCTGGTGACTTTAAATGCAGCTTTTAAAAACAATTTAAAAATAGCATGGCAGTGGTATACACATGACAACCCTCCACAACCCTAACATTAGTGTAGCTCAAGAAATAGTGTAAACATAGAACAGGGTGGGAAACATTTTTTCTGTCAAAATCTCATGATATAAAATTATCAACTTAAGAATTAGCCTGCTACATTTGGTCAAACATTTAATGAACACACCGCTGTGGGATAGAGCATTGGACCATAAGGTCAGTTTGAACTACAGGGTCGGCGGTTTAAACTCAACAGCCGCTCCTTGGACACCCTATACAGGGTCTCTATGAGTCAGAACGGGTGCGATAGCACTAAACGACAACAATGTGAAAACTGGGTCTGCTGCTGATCTGGCAAGGCCGGACCCAAGTGTTCCACACCTCTGATTCCAGCAAGCTGGAATGTCCACAGGGACGAGGAGTAAGTATCGTGACATGTGTGATGTTGGGTGTAAGTTTTCATAAAGTGGCGAGTCTTTGGGAAGGATTTCAGACCTCACTGTCCCTCACAAGGCATTGCTATTTTGAAATGTTGGTGCCACCAAACAACAGTTGTTTGACCTCTCAAGTGGAAAGCTGTCCATTTTCAGAGTTTCTGAGTGGCCTTTATGAGGACCTTTCTCAATGTCCAGAAGTACAACTCCTCTTCAGCTAAATTTAAGGCGGTTGTTGTTTCGCCCCTTAATTGAATCACACTGCTAGATGGTAGACAGGTGCTCTTAATGTAGGAAGCCCTTGACATGCAGATGCTGAGATTGATGAACAGCAGGTATCTTTCAGATAGTACTCTAACTACTGCCTTTAGAATTGTGGCAGTTTCCACTACCATTAATGAGAAACTTGGGCTGTGAGAGGTGGCTGTCCATATGCACTAGGACTTCACTTCTGTGTGGCCCTGTTGTGTGCCTAGGATACCTTCAAAGAGAGCTGCACTGATGTTGAAATGTATTTGTAATAGAGACCCCAAAGATCTAGCTGGCTCAGCAACACAGGGACAGAATCGTGTACCGGTGGCTGGTCTCCATTTGGGTCCTCTCTGTCTGCACAGTCAATGAAAACAGCCTAAACCCATTCTTTTGAACAATGACTTTTGAGTTTTTCTTCTTATTGGTGGTTAAGCTGCCTCTCCACTTTCAGAAACATTCAACAGTGAAGTAGAAGGCTGCGCTTTTCTAGGAGGTGTTACTGACAAGTGCTTTTCCATCTCTCAGGCACAAGTGAGCGTTTTAAGTATTCCTTAAAAATCAGGCATCCTTTATTTTCTTTAATATAAAAATAGAATTTGTAGTGATCCATGAAATTAGAAGGGTTTGGAACAATCTTTGATCATGAGCTTCTAGGGATAGAAAAACTCTTGCTTTTCGAGATGACTTAATTTATCAATGAACACCAAAGGATTCTCTCTCTCTCTCCATATATAAAGCATTCCAGCCTTTGGTAAGTGACCTTGAGTGGGTTCCAACTCACAGTGACACTATATAGGATTTATGAAGAGTGGCTGGTGGGTTTGAACCAGAGATCTTTCAGTTAGCACTCCAGTGCTTATCCCACAGCACCACACCAGGACTCCATGTGTAATATGAGGGAGTTTCAAAAGATTTGTGGAAATGACTGAAATCAGAACTAGATGGTACCTAACTAATACTACCAACTGCTCAAAACAGGGTCATATTAGAAGGTCCCAGACAGAGTAGGAGAAAATGTGGAGCAAGACTGAAAATGATAAAAAATAAAAAGACTGGCTTACTGGTGCTGACAAGGCTGGAGGAGACTGAGGCCGTGGCCCTTGGCCAGCTTGAGGTGTGGAACGGAACTCAACTTTGTGACCCAATTTTCAACCAAGTAGTGGATAGGCATCTAGGAGGGTCAGCACTAGTAAGGTGTGCTCACTATGGAATTGTCAGCCATTCAAGATAAAAATGGCAACATTTACCTCAGGACAAGGTTCAGAGGTAACGTAGTGGTTACAAGTCATGCTGTTAATCTCAAGGTCAGCGGTTTGAAACTACCAGCGATTCCATGGGAGAAAGATAAGGCATTCTGCTCCCATAAAGAGTTACAGCCTTGGAAACCCTAGTCAGGGTCTCTATGGGTTGGAACTGACTCCACAGAACACAAACACCATAACCACCACGGTTCAGAGGGGTTGGGAAGGACGGTGGAATGGAAATAGGACCCACAGGGAGGAAGTGGGATAACTGTTGTTACACAGAGGGGATTCCAGACATTGAGATGAAACAAAGCGTAGGATTTGTTGGATCAAAAACGGATTATCTTCTTTGTAATCCTTCACTCAAGTAACAATGAAGAGTTTCATTAAAAAAAAATTTTGGAAAAATGGGGTTAAAAGATAATGGCGATTGTCACAAACTTTGGAAACCCTCTCTTCAATAGGAGGGAAAATCAAAAGTCTTGCTACAAAATCATTGAAACAGTCATCAACAGAATATCAAAATGTAAAGCTATTATTTTCTATACCTCCTCCCTCTGGGTCTGCCCATTTCTGAACGTGGTGTTTCCATCTCTCTAGCCCTTCCCCCACAGAACTCTGAGCTCTTTGATGCACAACTAGTCAAAATGGCAGCCTTAGCATCCTCAAGAGACTCCAATTGTGATTTTATTAAAATGTTCTTTGAGTCTGGGGAACAAAAAGACTTCTTCTGAAGGGTCAAGATCAGGGCTGTAGAGAGGATGGGGTAAGATTTCCCAATGCAATTCTACAAGGACAGCCCTTGTTACCTTCCCAGAATGAGCAGATGCATTGTTTTGATGGGAAAAAAGCAAATTCTTCGGGAAATATTTCCTGCCCTATTTATCACTAGAGCAGCTTTTCCATTTTCTTATAAATTCTTCATAAAAGATACCAGTGATGGTCATGTGACTTTTGAGAAAATCTATCAATATGATCACTTTGGAATCCCCCCCAAACCAGTCACCACATTCTGAGCTGATCTCTCTGCCTTGAATTGGACTGATGCAGCATATCCCTTCAAAAGCCACTCTTTTTACTGAACCTTTTTCTGTCCTAGGCGCCCAGACAAGACTGAAACAAGTGCTATACTGAGAGAGCTTGTCTACTCTCGTCCTCAGACTGCAGAGACATATTTAAACACATTTTGTTTAGAGTAAATCTGTGCATGCATGAACTGAGACCCTGGTAGCACTATCTTTTATTTTATTTTATTTTTTAACTTATTCTCACATATAAGGGGGCTTCAAAAAGTTCATGGAGAAATAGAATGGAAACATAATGGAATTTTTCCACGAGCTTCTTTAAAGATTTTATGTATATCTATCTCTATCTCTATCTCTCTCTCTCTCTCTCTCTCTCTCTATCTATCTATCTATCTATCTATCTATCTATCTATCTATCATCTATCTATCTATCTATTTATCTATCTATCTACAGATATAGATATGTGGAGTCCGGGTGTGGCGCTGTGGGTTAATGCGCCAGACTGCAAAGCTGTTTGAACTGCAAGGTTGGCGGTTCAAGCTCACCGGCTGCTCCTCAGAAACCCTTCATAGGGTCACTAGAGTCCTGGTATGGCACTGTAGGATAAGCACTGGACTGCAGGGTGGATTGAATATCAAGGTCAGCAGTTCAAACTCAACAGGAGCTCCTTAGAAACCCTATACAGGGTCACTATGAGTCAAAACCCACTTAAAGGCACTTGCAACAGACTGTAAAGCTATTTGAATGACAAGGTCGACAGTTCAAGCTCACCAGCTGCTCCTCGGTCAATATGGGTCAGAATCAACTTGACGGCACTTAACAACAACAACAACAACAACAACATGGTTTCTGAGGCTTTGAAAATCTTCTCTGGAGCAGAAGTCTTGTCTTTTTCTCGTGAAGCAGTTGGCAGGATCTTGGGGTTCATAGTCCAGTGCTTATTGTATGGAGCCCCCTTGCTCCCTGTGTATCTGTGCTGTTGTTAAGTGTCATCAAGACACTGGTGTGACACTGTGGAATCAGCACTGGACTGCTGACCACAAGGTTGATGGTTCATGGAAACCTTACACAAGGTTACTATGAGTAGGCATTGACTCAACAGCACTGAACAACACACACACATAGATTGTTGTTAAGGACCATCCAGTCAGCTCTACTCTCTTGTGTTCAATGTGATACCATCTCAGGAGGGACACAGTTCCACACACATAATCACCCTTCTGGACAACTGGGTCTTCGTCTAACAGAAATCCAGGCTTGCCTGCCCTTCACACTCATAGAAATAGTTTAAAATGAGTAGATAGCAATGTAGGACTAATAGTAAGTTTTTAAATTTTAAGTTTGTATTATGGAACAACAGTTTCTGCCCATTTCCTAAAGACAGTGTTTCCCAAATTCAAATATGAGGGTTAGGGTTAGGGTTAGGGTTAGGGTTAGGGTTAGGGGCCAGCCTGAGATAGCTTTAGGGTTAGGATTAAGGCCCAGCCTGGATTTTTTAAAGGCAGCTCTGGACTAGGTTTAGCACTACGGTTCGAGTTAGGGATAAGATCCAATCTGGATTAGGGTTAGAGTTAGGGTTAGCTTTAGAGGCCAGCCTGGATCTTTAAATGGCGGCACTGGACTAGATGAACCTGCTGTAGTGGGCAATGTTGGAAATGTATTCCTTTCAGCACACACACACACAAACACACAAAACCCCAAAAACATGGGAAGATCACTGAAATAGAAATGCAAAAATATGAACTTAATTCCTAAATGGATAAATTCAATCCCGGGGAGAATGTAAGCCTTGTTCTGAGACAATAGACAGGTGATGTACGACACCGTATTTTCAATGAAATGGGAAAAGAAACGAGGTAGACATCAGAATACGAAGTTTGCCAGACAGCAGCCTTGGTGGCCTTTCTGTTCTTGTTCCATTTCGTCAGGGTGTCTTGCTGTCTAATTAGTCACATTCTGAGACAGTTTATTAACTTCCGTCTGTTTTCTTCCTCGCTGTCTTTTGCAAACCTTTCAAGAATCCCATTTGTCTCATTTTCCCCCAAAGCTAGATAGCTCAAATGTGTAGACGGTCCCTCATAACTCAACATCTGCGGTTCCATAAATCATGTACTCATGCTAGCTGTTTGTGTCATGGTCTCTGAAGCTGATGGGGCTTCTTCATTTGTTCTGACTCCTAGATATCAAGGACTGGGGAAAAAAAAAAAAAAAAACTAGAACAAAACAACAAAAAAAGTAAGCAGACTGTATAAAGGTTGTTTTGTTTTAATTTTTTAATTTTAAATTTTTGTTCAACCGATCTTTTCGCCACAAAGTATTGACATTTTAATTTTGACATGGGCTATAAATAAGATTGAGGTCCTGCTGTAGCACTATGGGTAATGCTCTGGACCGCAAAGTGAATTTGAACTGCAAGGTTGGCTGCTGAAACTCACAGACTGTGCTTCAGAAACCCAGGGTTGCTATGAGTCAGAACAGACTAGACAGCATTTAACAACAATAACATACATGAGACCGGGATTCTGGTTTGGCACTGTAGGGTAAGCATTGGATCACCCCCTCTAGGGAAGGTCCTCGGAAACCCTAGACGTGGTCTTTTTGCATCACAGCCAACTCGATAATATTTTAACAGCAGTAGCAACAACAATCTATGACAGGTTGACCTTTTTTTTTCAGTGTGCAGATTTGGATCTCTCATCTGTGTAAGTATCATCCAAAAATGAGGGTATCCGTAGTACCTATCTGATAATCATGGAAGCAGCAGTCAAGAAATCAAACAATATATTGCATTAGGCAAATCCTTTTTAAAGTGTTGAAGAGCAAAGATGTCAGCTTGAAGACTAAGGTGAGCCTGACCCAAGCCATGGTATTTTCAATAACCTCATATGCATGTGAAAGCTGGACAGTGAGTAAGAAAGACCGTAGAAGAATCGATGCATTTGAGTTATGGTGTTGGAGGAGAATATTGAAAATACCATGGGTTGCCAAAAGAACCAATAGATCTGTTTTGGAACAAGTGCAGTTAGAGTGCCCCTTGGAGACCAGGATGGCCAGACTTCGTCTCTCATACTTCAGACATAGTGTCAGGAGGGACCAGTCGCTGGAGAAGGATATCATGTTTGTTAAGGTGGAGGGTCAGAAAAAAGAGGAAGACTCCCAACGAGATGGATTGCTAGGCAGCATCGATGGACTCAAGCGTGTCAACAATAATGAGGTTGGCCCAGGATCGAGCAGTGTTTCGTTCTAGTGTGCATAAGGTCGCTATGAGTAGGTACTGACTCGATGGCACCTAACAACAACAACAATATCTGATAACAATTAGAATCTTACGTTCTCAAGCTCTGCTCATTCCTTACTGGGCATAAATCAATGAGGCAGCAAAATTAAAGTTGAAATTCTGTGCTAGAGAAGATTTAGTCACCAGGTATCAGCTTCTGAAAAGCATCAGAAACAAGAAAGTCAAACCCATTGCTCTGGGTTTGATTCCAGCTCACAAGGACCCAGCAAGACAGGATACAACTGTCCCACAGGGTTTCAAGGCTGCAGTCTTTCCTTCTTCCATGGGGCAGATGCTGGATCAGAACACAGAGCATTAGATTAGTAGCCAAGCATTTAACCATTACATTTGTCTTTAATAACAGTGTTGTGAATGGAGACAGTCGGGTTTTAATGATCTAAGTATAAGACACTTCAGAACAAGGGGTTGGATTCTTCTCTCCTCACTGCTGGAACCCCATGCACAGAACAACAGGGACAGTCAGTGTGTCACTCCCATCTGTTTGTTGTCTGCATACCCACCTAATTATCATGAAAGGGTAACATATAGTTCTTTGGGGGTGGGGGGCAGTCAGAATACATAGTATGTGCCATCACCCACCCCCTTCCTGGGGACCCATTGTGGCTGTGTGTGCTGTTCCCTCCTTGCTACGGGGCATACTGGTCAGCCTCTCTCCCTGGACACACTCGGCTGGCAGCAGGGTGTTGCTGTAGTTCCGAAATTGGTTCAGCTCTCAGAAATGGACTCTGAGCCTCTGGAGCTGAGATTTCCTGCTGGACTATTCTGAGTTTGTTGTCTGGTCACTGTTAATCATTGGCAGGCAGCACCATGGTGTTATTGTTGGTAGGTTCCATGTCCTGTTCTGTTTGGAACAAAATTAACACCTCCTGTCATAAGTGGCATCCTTTCTGCATGGTAGCTGCCTTCCGGAGCAGAACACACACCTCTCATCTGGGAAGAAAAAAATAGTAGCATTTTCTTCACAGGAAATGCTTTTTCTCACCAGGCAAACATTCAGTGTAATTTAAAGCAGAGGGAATTCCAGGGTCTAAACTGGTGGCAGGGTACCAGAGCTCAGCTTCCAATGGAGTAAAGCACGCTTGTGTCTTAAAGTAATTTAGCTATTGGTGACATGTACTAGGGGATGAAGAAGGATGGGATAAAGAAAGATGGGGACTTTAAAATAATCTCAGTTTGCATCTTGGATTCTATTTGTTTGGGCCTCATGATAATTATGATCTAGGAAAATAATAGGGAAATTAAAAAAATTAGAATCGTGTTTAAAGGTAGAAAAGAAAAAACAACTCAGTCTTACAGTGCTCTTTATTGTCTTTTTAGACCTGTTTCTTTCTCTTTTGAACAATTTCTCTTGCAGGTATTTCAAATGGGTTCTTAATTAACAGTGCTCTGTGTTATCTTGTGTAATTTATCACACACATTGTATAGTTGACAACTGTCATCTCAAACAGCAGTACGGTCCTTCTTGCGGTCAAAGGGAAAACAAAATAAAACCAACAACCTAATATCTGTTACAGAATGTTATTCTTAATTGGAAAAATCCTCATTAGTAGAAAGTAGATTTGTTGGTGGTGAACTAACCCTGGTGTGCTGCTATAGGATAAGCACTGGAGTGGAACTGCAAGGTCGGCACAGTTGAGACCCACCAGTCGCTCCTTGGAAATCCCATATAGGGTTGCATTGAGTCAGAACTGACTTGATGGTACTTGACATTGACAACTAATATTTCCTACATAGCCCAGGGTGTATTTTTTGTTGGCGCTCATGGATGACATAAACTATAAAGTGCTCAGCTACTAATCGATAGGTTCAAGGTTCAAATCCACACAGAGTGCTTCAAACGAAAGGGCTGGTGATATACTTTCAGAAAGTTATAGCCATTGAAGATCTTACGGAGTGTAATTCAGCTCTGACACACGGGGGTTGGCTATGAGTTGGAATCAACTAAGCAGTGCTTGTTGATGTTGTTGTTGTTGTTGTTAAGTGCCATCGAGTCGGGTCCGACTCATAGCGACCCTGCACAGGGTTTCCGAGGCTGTAAATCTTTACAGGAGCAGAAAGCCTCATCTTTCTCCCGCGGAACAGCTGGTAGTTTTGAACTGCTGACCTTGTGGTTCGCAGCCCGATTCGTAACCACTACACTACCAGAGCTCCTAAGCAGTGCTTGTTAGTATTTTAAAAATATTTTGTTAAGGTATTATATATTTATATGTATTTGTTACTGTTGTTAAGTGTGCTGTGTCAGTTCTGACTCACTGTTACCCTTATAGTGTTTCCAAGGAGCGATAGGTGAGTTTCAACCACCAACCTAGTGGTTCAAACCAACCTTGAGGACCAATGCTGATCCAACAGTGACGCACCAGGACTCCATATGGATGTAGATGTTCATGTGTAAGCCTAGAACGCTTCTGTATGGAGTCTCAGTTTTGGGCTGTAGGATAAGCACTGGACCTTAAAGTCAGTTTGAACTTCAAGGTGGGTGGTTCAATCAAACTCACCAGCTGCTCCTTGGAAACTGTATACAGAGTTGATATGAGTCAGAACCAACTCAATGACACTAAACACCAGCAGCATATATATACACATGGAGTCTTGGTGTGGCCCTGTGGGTTAATGCGCTGGACCGCAAGGTCGGTTTGACCCACAAGGTCAGCAGTTCAAGTTTACTAGCAGCAACTCTGAAACCCTATGCAGGATCACTATGAGTCAGAATTGACTCAGAAGTCACTTGATAACAACAGCAACACATGTATATTGTGGTTGTTAAGTGCCTTTTGAGACTGACACCACAGCACGTGACTGTATGTGTTTGTGTGTGCGTGCGTATACATGCACTTAACAACATGCTTGTATGTGTTGTTGTTGATAAGTGTCATTAAGTCAGTCCTGACTCATAGAGGGTTTCTGAGAAGCAGCTGGTTAGTTTAAACCCCTATCCCTGCAGTTCAAACTGATCTTGCAGTATACTACTTGTTCTACCGCACCACACCAAAACTCCTGTATATAGTATATATATGTTGTTGTTGTTGTTGTTAAGTGCTGTCGAGTTGGTTCTGACCCACAGTGGGTTTCTGAGGAGTGGCTGGTGAGCTTGAACCACTGACCTTGCAGTTCAAACCAACTTCATAGTTGGGCACATTAACCCACGGCGCTACACTAGGACTCCTAGTGTATATATATATACCACACTTTTGCCAATTTCAGTCGGCACTGACTTGATACCACTTAACAACAACAACAACATATATATTAGACATATACCTAGCTCAGGTAGCATAGTGATTAGGAATCGGGTTACAAAATGCAAGGTCAGCAGTCTGGAACTACCAGCTGTTCCGCGGGAGAAAGATGAGACTTTCTGCTCCCATAAAGATTAACAGTCTCAGAAACCCTGTACAGGGGGGACTCTATGAGTCGGAACCGACTCCATGGCACATAACCACGATACCTAGTTAGCCCATTGTTGTTACTATGTGCCATTGAGTCTGTTCCAACTCCTATCAACTCTGTATAGGGTTTCTGAGGAGTGGCTGGTAGGTTTGTGTCCTGGCTACACCAAGATGGAGAGAGAGGGAAGGAGAAAGAGAGAAAGGCAGAAGAAGAGCCTCCTGGCTGAAATTGGCAAGAGTGTGCTTTGAAGTGGAACCACAAAGGAGACTTGACTCCCAGGGAACCCTTTAAATGACAGGAGAAAAAAATAACCTTGACTCAGAGTCACCTCTGCTCTCTGCTTTTCATCATTGATATGCACAGCACAGTTCTCCAAGGCAGGCTATGTAATAGTAGAAAAAGGAAAATGAAGGCGGGCTCTTAGCAGAGGGAACAGCCCCCACCTCAGCTTTCAGTGGAAGCCAAGTTGGAAAGGACAATGATTCCCTCCTTCCTGAAGGTGGACCCTTGGCCTCCCGGGAGCTAGTGGGACTGCATGAACCCCTTCCCATCTGAAGAGCCAGCTGCAGTTTGCTCCGAGCTCTTTGCACAAACTTTTCAGTCTTGAACCTATTTCTCGATGAAACTTCAAAAGCTATCCAGCAGGGTCAGACTCTGAGCCTAGAATGGGACCAAGAATCCTCCTGTTGATGAAGGGAAAGAGAAACCTCAGGGCTAGGACAGTCTCCAAACCAATCTATCTCCAGCTGGAAGGGAAGGAAGAAAGACAAAAAAAAAAAAAAAAAGACTTTATTTTTTGCACGTCTCCTTCTGCTGGAGCAGAAACCCCAGCAGGGAGTTTTTTCCCCCAGGTAGCGGGCATTCAGCAGGATTTTTCCCAAGGGAAAAGTGTTGCAGAAGTCCCCTGTAAACAGAATGCCAGGACAGCACAGCTAATCCATTATTTTATTTTCCTTGGTAACGTTATTTTGTTAGCCGTGCTGAGTCCATGAGACTGCGCGATTGAAAACCTTTTTTTCCACCAGTGGAAAGAAAATCAGCTTATCTGATTTCTTCCTTTTAAAGCAGCATGGCCCCACATAGCCTGTAAAAGGAAAATGGCCTGCTGCTTCTTTGTCATTTTGGGTTTTTTCCTTCCATGTGACCGGACTACTCAGAAGAGTTGATTTGACTGAGCAAGCATTTGCTTTTAAAGTCTTCTTTGGTTGATCTTCTCAAAGAGTTGTTTGCATTTGTCATGCTGAGAAGCTCAGGAGACTGGCCAGTGTTGGCCTGCCCAGGTAGTTTAAGCAAGCAGCTATTTCATACCCCGATTTGAACGAGGGGAATATTACATTTATAACTAATAATGAAAGTTTAAATAAAATACTTGGTAACACAATAGACTTACTCAGTGTTATTAAAAGAATCATCTATGTTGAACCTCAGTAATTTGCTCATAGTCTACCATTTTGGACTTGACAGATTTGGCATTTCCATATGGCTCAACCCTTGTTGACTTTGTTCTTGTTGTTAGATACTATCAAGTCTATTCCAACTCATAGGACTTTATTCACAACAGAAGGAAACACCGCCCTGTCCTGCACCGTCCTCACACTCATGTGAAGCTTAAGCCCATTCCTGCTGCCACTGTGCCAATCAATCCAAAAAAGCCAAAAACATGGGAAGATCACGGAAATAGAAATGCTAAAATATGAACTTAATTCCTAAATGGATAAATTTAATCCAGGGGAGAATGCAAGACTTGTTCTGAGGCAATTGTTCTGGGTCTTCCTCTTTTTCGTTGACCCTCCACTTCCCCTAGCATGATGTCCTTCTCCGGGACTGGTGCCTCCTGACAGTATGGTCAAAGTATAAGAGACAAAGTCTCGCCGTCCTGGCTTCCAAGGAACATTCTGGTTGTATTTCTTCAAATGCAGATTTGTTTGTTCTTCTAATTGTCCATGGTACCTTTAATATTCTTCTCCAACACCATAACTCAATACATCAATTCTTCAGTGGTCTTCCTTATTCACTGTCCAACTTTCACATGCTTATGAGGCTATTGAAAATACCATGGCTTGAGTCAGGTGCACCTTAGTCCTCAAACTGACAATATTGATTGTTGTTGCTGTTCAGTGCCATCGAGTCAGTTCTGACCCATAGCGACCCTGCATAGGGTTTCTGAGAAGCAGCTGGTGAGCTTGAACTGCTAACTTTGCGGTTCAAACTGACTCTTCAGTCCAGCGCATTAACCCACAGTGGCACACCATGACACTGTTGATAGTCACACAATAAAAGGATGAGAGGAAGTGTACCCCCCCACCCCCCCTGCAAAGGGGTAGACTGACAGTTTCCAGAGAAGGGCAGTATGAGTGGTAGACCAGGAGTTTGATGTTTGTTACCCCGTCAATGCAAAATGGCTCTCTTGATCTGTGAGGGAAATCAAAAAGGAATCCTGGGTGGAGCAAATAGTTCAGGTACTCTGCTGCTAAACAGAAGATGGGAGGTTCGAATCCACCCAGAGGTGTTCACAGAAGAAAAGCCTGGTGATTTACTTCTGAAAAAAATTCGAGAAGTCAACGTAGCACAGTTGTACCCTGACATACATGGAGCCACCCTGAGTCCCATTAGACTGGACAGTAGCTGGTTATGTGGAGAGACTAGTGACAGAGATCAGGGCATCCAGGGGCTGCAGAATGTGAGAACTGTTGCTACTACTTCACCTATGAGATGAGCGGAGTCTAGTAGAGTGTAAGGGACGACGCTGAGTGCAGGAAGATGACTGTTCCCATGGTGAAGGCGGTGCAGTGGCCTCAGAGGCTTCTGGGCCATTCTAGACCATTCTCACGGGTTAGGGGCTGTTGGGAAGGCTCTCCTCTTGGGGGAAGACCCTTTGGCTCTTTGCTTCTGTTGCCCCTGCTTGCCTTGGTTCCTTGACAACCTTCTAGACCTCAACTGTCTTCCCTTCATTTGTGATTTCTACTGGATTGAACTGGACTTTGTTTATGACTCAGAAGTGACTAGGTATAGGCCTCATTAACATCACGATGAAACCCCTATTCCTAAATGGGGTTCTATCCAAAGAGAGTATAGGATTCTAACACACATTTTGGATGGGAAACACAACTTATTCCATAAAAGATATTATCCTGGTTAATGCCCTAAACAGATTCACTGCCATCGAGTCAATTCTGACTCATAGTGACCCAGTATAGGGGTTTCTGAAGCTGTAAACACTTATGGGAGCAGAAAGCCTCTTTTGTCTCCATGGGGCAGCTGTGGATTTGAACTGTCAACTTTGTGGTTAGCAATTCAGTGCTTATCCTGGAGCACCACCAGAGATCCCTTGGTGGTGGTGTTTATGAGCCATCAAGTCCGTTCTGACTCAAAGGGACCCTGTGCAGGATTTCTGAAGCTGTAAATCCCCCAGAGCTGCTGGTAGTTTTGAACTGCTGACTTTGTGGTTGGCAGCCTAGCTTGTAGCTCACTGCACTACCAGGGTAACAATTCTATAACCTATGGGCCATCTTTTCAACCTGACAAGACTGTGCATCATTTCACCTGGCAGCCTTGTTTCTCTCTCTTTTTGAACATGGGGACCCTAACTTCACAGAAAATAGAGTATGTCTAACAAATTAGAGAGTCCAGGAGCATGAGTGGGCTGTGTTGCACTTTGACATTGTTTACTGTTGTTGGAGTTCTGGTGTGGCACTGCAAGATAATGTACTGGACAGCAAGGTAGGTTTGGACTGTAAGGTCAGTGGTTGAACCCACCAGCCTCTCCTCAGGAACCCTAGCCAAGGTCGCCATGATTTGGGACTGACTCCGTGGCACTTAACAACAATTGTTCTTCACTACTGTCCAGTCTGTTCCGAGTCCTAGCGACCCTGTCTAGGGTTCCCAAGACTGTAAGCCTTTACAGGAGCAGCAAACCTCATCTCTCTCCGAAGCTTGGCATTCACAGACATTTGATAACCATCTGCATTATTTTCACCTTTGGCTACTTTTTTCTTAAGGCCAATGTCGTCTGTTTGGGGAAGTACAATGATTCTTCCAGGAGGTGGTGGTGGTTATCGTCGTGGAGTCGGTTCTGACTCATAGCGATCCAGTTTCCAGGGTGGTAAATCTTTACGGGACCAGAAAGCCTCATCTTTCTCCCATGGAACAGCTGATAGTTTCGAACTGCTTACTGACCCTGAGGTTAGCAGCCCGATTCGTAACCACTATGCTACCAGAGTGTAAGAAGCATGTTAGCCTCTATCTTTGTCATTTTCTTACTTTTGATTCACATTTTAATTATGATAATTAGCAGGTTATAAACAATAAGACCTGATTTGTTACACAGCAAGCCTACAACCATGCACCGAGGACAGTTTTGATTGTTCTCTGGAGCATCGAATTGGACAGATTAAATCAAATCGAGAGTTCAAGATATATTGGTACATGGGGTGGTGATTTTCATTTGAAGCATCTGATATGATGAACTTGACGTTTGTAATAATAACAATATCTGCTGATTTGATGTTACGTTTACTTTCACAATGTGGAAACTGATTTTGCTAATTCACAAATAAAGCCTATTGGCACTACCTTACAAGACTTCAAATGAAAACGGCTTGCTTGGTACATATCACGAGTAACTGAAAACTTAGAGTTGAAAGATGTCCTTGAGAGATGTTCTCGTTTTTAAGGAGTTGTTGGTTTCCAAACAGATCCCTAAAGACTGAGTCACATCATACCAACCTTGTTTTCTGCAGATCCACACCTGGCACCTTTGAAATGCAGGGGGTGCCATAGCCCTGGAGCTTGAGGGGCTCTAGAAATGGGGAGGGCTCTCAGGGATGGGGGTCTTCATCACACATCAGTACCCTGCCAAGTAGTTCAGACCTTGGAACCAAGTAACTCAGCAGGGTGAAGGTGTGATCTATCTTTTTCAGAGCTCCCGAGTGTTTCTGATGGTGGGCTGGGGAGTGTGTGGCGGCAGGCATTTGGAAGAGCTGGGGAATGGGCCTGGATTCTTTCCCGAGCACACTGACGGTGACTGGTCCTGCCCATGTAACATCAGGCTGACAACTCTCTCTCCTCATACTGAACCGCTGAATCCAATTCCGTAGGGTTCCATCACAGTATTCGTGAAACCTTTAAGAATCTGGGCTTCCTAGATTATTTGTGACACAGACACCAAAGCAGAAAGTGTTTCAGGAGATAGTCTGTGCTACGTCATTTTTTGCCAGGACCATTCTTGACAGTATCTGTTAAGATTTATATGAGAATGGTATGTGTTTCACCCAGAATTTGTTACAAGAACACAGAAGAACATTTTTGGTGCAGTAGTACTGTGAACCAGAGCGAGGGCTCAAGAACCAAACCAGCTGACCTCAACTCCAGCCTACTCACCTTCTCTAGTTGCCTCATGGTTCTTCCCCTTCCTGCAGTTTTATGTCCTAGTATGTCAGTTTGGAATATTGGAAATTACCCCCTAGTGTTGCTGTGGCGGCTGAATAACTTAACCATTAGGAAAGGTTTAGCTTAGTACCTGGAATATAGAAAATGTTCAGTTTTCGCTGTACTTTGTCAGCAGTTCAAACCCACCAGTTGCTCCTCAGGAGAAAGATGAGGCTGTCTTCTCATAAAGATTTACAGTCTCAGAAACACAGCAGACGGTCGCTACGAGCCACCTCAATGGGAATGGGGGAAAGAGTCAGGATGAGCTCGACGGCAGTGACTTTGGTTTGGTTTTGGATTATTTCTCAAGAGTCCCTGGACAATACAGTTAATATACTTGGCTGCTCACTGAAAGATCGAAATTCAAGTCTTCCTCGAGGCTCCTCAGAAAACAGACCTGGTGATCTACTTCTGAACAAGCAGTCACTGCAAACCCGATGGGCACAGCTCTGTTCTGACAAATGCACACTTGCCTTGAGTCAGAATTGGCTTGAGGACAACTAGACTGGAAGTAGCAATAAGGTGATTCGGCTGGTACTCCTCAGTAGGGAACAGTGATGTCACCGGTGTAAGTCTTGACCTGAAATCACCATGTTGAACATTGTACCCCATCAGGGAAATCAGCTAGGTAGCTTTCGGGGGTGCCCTCGTCCCTGATACTGTAGTATTTTTCCATTGTAGTCCTATATTGCCATGACCACCACCACATTTTGAAAAAATGTCACCCAGAGGATTCCAAAAATTGCTTGTCTTTTTTAATATTTGCCATTTTAGAAACAGCAATCCAGATTATAACCCAACCCAGTAGGCAAATCTGTTACACGTGGCCTCTTTAAAGTGTTAAAGAGCTAAGACTACACTTTGAGGACGGAGGTGCACCTGACCCAAGCCATGGCTTTTCAGTTGTCTCATACATGAGAAAGCTGGACAGTGAATAAAGAAGACCCCAGAAGAATCAGTGCATTTGGATTATGGTGTTGGTAATGAAAATGGAAAATGCCATGGGCTGACCAAAGAGCAAAGCAATGTGTCTTGGAAGACATACAACCAGGATGCTCCTTGGAAGCCAGGATGGGGAGGTTTCGTTCTCGTACTTTGGACATGTTGTCAGGAGGGTCCAGTCCTAGGAGGATATCATGCCTGGGAAAGTAGAGGGTCAGCAAAAAAGAGGAAGACCCCCCAAGGCTATGGATTGACACAGTGGCTGCGACAGTGGGCACAAATAAAGCGACATTGTGAGGCCCCTCCAGCTCCCAGTAGTATTTTCTTCTGTTGTGTGTAGGGTCCTTATGAGTCGGAACCTACCTGATGGCACGTAACAAGAACAAGACTGCCATTAAGTTGATCCCGAGTCACAGTGGCCCGATAGGACAAACAGTGGTGCTCCTTAGGGTTCCCAAGCCTGTGAGTCTTTGCAGGAGCAGATAGCCACATGTCTAACCTGAGGACTGGCTGTGGGGTAGAAACCACCAAGCTTGTGTCTACCAGCAGCCCAGTGCTGAACTCACATAACTCACCAGCTCTCCTTATGTAGAGGTTTGTTGTTGTTGTTGTTATGTGCCGTGGAGTCGGTTCCGACCCATAGCGACCCTGTACAGGGTTTCCAAGGCTGTAAATCTTTACGGGAGCAGAA
>NW_006408680.1:541726-550386 GCF_000296735.1 Chrysochloris asiatica | reverse complement strand
GGTTGGCCCAGGATCGGACATTGTTTCGTTCTGCTGTGCATGGGGTCGCTATGGGTCGTTTCCGACTTGATGGCACCTGACAACAACAACAACAAACGTCTTTCTGGTATTCTCTGCTTTCAGCCAAGATCCATCTGACATTAGCAATGATACCCTCAATCCACATCCTCATCTGAATCTGGCTTGAACATCTGGCAGTTCTCTGTCAATGTATGGTTGTAGCCATTTTTGGATTACCTTTAGTAAAATTTATTTGATGTACATCTTGTTGTTAGGTGACATCATGTCAGTTCCGACTCCTAGTGACCTTGTTTAGGTAGGATTTCTGAGATTTAAATCTTCACAGAAGCAGAAAGCCTCCTCTCTCTCTGTGGAGCGACTGGCAGGCTCAAACTATGGACCTTGTGGTTCGCAGTCCAGTGCTTGTCACATGGAGCCATCATACTCCCATGATGCACCTGTTGTTGTTGTTGTTAAGTCCTGTTGAGTCAGTTCCGACCCATAGTGATCCTGTGTAGGGTTTCCAAGGAGCGACTTGGGAGCTTGAACCACCAACCTTACAGTTCTAACTGATTTTGCAGTCTAGCGCATTAACCCACAGCACCACACCAGGAAACCATGATGCACATTGTTGTTGTTGTTGTTGTTGTCAGGTGCCATCCAGTCGGAACCGACTCATAGCGACCCCATGCACAGCAGAACGAAACAGTGTCCGATCCTGGGCCAACCTCACTACCGCTGCCACACTTGAGTCCATCAATGATGCCACCTGGCCAATCCATCTCGTTAGGGGTCTTCCTCTTTTTCTCTGACCCTCCACCTTACCCAGCATGACATCCTTCTCCAGCGACTGTTTCCTCCGGACAATGTGATGCACATAGTCACACACATATGCATACACACATACATTTGAGGGCACTTAAAAAACTTCATGTGAAAATAGAATGAAAAGCAAATGGATTTTTTTTTTCAAAAACTCTTTTAAATGTCTTTGTATATTTTGGGAGGAATAATAGAATTATATAGACCTTGTATTGGCCTTTTTATATCCATTAGAATTGTTTTTATTGGTTGCTGTTAAATTCGTTCTGACTCTTGGCAACCTTATGTATAACAGAATAAAATGTTGCCCTGCCTCGTATCAGCTTTATGAATGTTGGTAAGTCCGAGTCTGTCATTCCAGCCAGTGTTGTCAGTCCATCTCACCTAGGACCTCCCTCACTTTTGCTGACCCTCCATGTGACCACTATGATGTCTGTTACGGGTTGAAGTATGTCCATCCATATTCTATGCTGTAATCCCCACCTGGGCTGTCTTCGTCACGCTAGGCAATGCTGGTGCAGTATGTATCTGTGGTGCTAGCTGCAGTGGGTGCGTCACACTTCCGGAATCGCTAATTTAATAGTCTCATGAAGGCAATGGACTCTACTCTAAGAGCATAATAATATTTTTGAGGAAATGCTCTTAATTCAGATCTTATACAATAACTCCCTAATGTGTATGCTCATCCAGACAGATTGGATGTGAGGACTTCCACTTAATTTCAGAGCTATCGAAAAAGTATGTCATTATGGTTGCTACTGCTACAGTTAGTACCACTGAATTGCCTCCAACTCAGAACAACCTTATGTATAACAAGACTTTGCTCTGCTCACACTCGGTGCCACGTTTGAGCGCATTGTTGCAGCCACAGTGTCCATTACATCGTTGTGGAGCTGCCTCTTTTTCACTGACCCTCTACTTTATTAAGCGTGATGGCCTTCGCTGGGGACTGGTCTCTTCTGATAACATGGCAGTCCTTCTTACAAATTAGACTTGTTTGTTCTACTGGCAGTTTATAATATACTATATATATTTTTTGTTTGTTTGCTTGTTTGTTTCCCAACACCAAAATTCAAATGTCTAAGTTCTTAGTCTTCCCGTCTAATAGTCCAGCTAGGCCAAAAGCATAAAAACAAAACAAACTCTCCAAACAGCATTGTTGTCAAGTGGAGTCCATCTCATAGAGATGCTGTAGGGAAGATTAGAAGTTACCAAGTTTTCCCAAGGAGGTTTATGTCTTTATCAAAGGAGACTGCCATTTATTTCTTCTTGTTGAGTCACCGACCTTCAGTGAAAACCTGGATGCTTAACCACTGGGCAACAAGAGACCCTTTTACAGAAACTGATGAACCCTAAAATCTGAGTTCTTGTTGTTGGGTGCCATTAAGTTGGTTCTACTCATGGAGACTTTAGGCACAATTGAAGAAAGCATTGTCCAGTCCTGTGCCATGCTCAAAATCATCGTTAAGCATGAGCCAATTGCTGCTGCCAGTGTACCAATCCACCTCCTTGGGGGTCTTCCTCATTTCCATTAAATCTCCACTTTACCAGCATGATGTCCTTTTACAGAGACTTGGTCCCTCTTGATAATATGTCCAAAGGATGGCACAAATCTGTCCATCCTGGATTCTAAGGAACATTCTAGGTATATTTCTTCCAACACAAATTTGTTTATTGTTTTAGCAGTCCTTAGTACTTTTAATATTCTTCTCCTATACCATAACTCAAATGCATCAAATCTTCTATGTCTTCCTTACTCACTGTCCAACTTTCACATGCATATGAGGTTATTGAAAATACCATGGCTTGAATCGTACACACCTTAGTCCTCAAACTGATATCTTTGCTCTTGAACATTGTGAAGAGGTTGTGTGGAGCAGATTTGCCTAATGCAATACGTCGTTTGATTTCTTGACTGTTGCTTCCATGAGTCTTATAGTGGACCCAAGTAAAACAAAGTCTTTGATGACATCAATCTTTTCTCCATTTATCTAAATTATTCTACCCCAAAACAACCTCAGGTGATGGTAGGCATTGGCTGTACACATTTCCTTATTACCTTATGTACAAAGGTGAGCAACTAAGAGAGATTTGATGATAATTTTGGGGGTTGTATTAGTTACATTCATTGCATAGCAAGTTAATTTAAAGCGAATGGCTCAAAACCACAGCAATCAGCAAACAAGGTTTCTGTGGATCAGAAATTTTGAAGAGTCCCTGCTGTTCAGCTTCTGTATTTGGCCTTTCGTGTGATGGACGCTAGATGGTATCTGCAATGCTGCCATCTGAAGTCTGGATTGCAGCGGGAAGAGTTCCTTCCAGTTGGCCTGATCATTGTCTAGCTAGATGGTGCTGGCTCTTGGCTTAAGGCCTCAGTACTTCTATGTTTGTGCGTCCCTACAAGATGGCTCAAGTGTTCTCAATAGCTTGATGACCAATTTCCCTTGAGTTAGCAACCCAAAAGTCCAATGTCTGGCCTTGTTTGGGCTGTTGATATTGAACTTTTCCACTGTCTTTTCCCACGGATGTAATCAGTTTGATTCCTGTGTATTCTATCTGGTGTGGGCCATGTGTGTAGTTGCCTTTTAAGTTGTTAAAAAAGATATTTGAATAAGTTTTTGGTCTTGTAAAATTCTATCATGCGATCTCCTACATCATTTCTATCACCAACGCCATATTTCCATGTACTGATCCTTCCTCTTTGTTTCCAATCTTCACATTTCAATCTATGGTCTTCCTTATTCACTGTCCAGCTTTCACATGCATAGGAGGTTATTAAAAATACCATGGCTTGCGCCAGGCGCACCTTAGTCCTCAAGCTGACATCTTTTCTCTTCAACACTTTCAAAAGGTCTTTTGCAGCAGATTTGCCTAATGCAATACGTAATTTTGATTTCTTGACTGCTGCTTCCATGAGTGTTGATGGTTGATCCAAGAAGAATGAAGTCCTTGACAACTTCAGTCTTTTCTCTGTTGATAAGAATGTTGTTTATTGGTGAGGATTTTTGTTTTCTTTATGCTGAGATGTAATCCTATCACAGACAGTGTTGTACCTCATGAATGATCTGGATATGTTCTTTTTGACAATGAATGCAACACCGTTCCTATTCAATTTGTCATTTCCACCATACTAAACCATGTGTTTGTCAGATTCACAATGGCCAATATCAGTCCATTTCAGCTCATTAATGCCTAAGATATTGATGTTTATGCGTTCCATTTAATTTTTGACAACTTCCAATTTTCCCAGATTCATACTTCGTACATTCCATGTTCCAACTTTCAAAGGATGTTTACAGCTGTTTCTCTTCATTTTGAGTTGTGGCCCATCAGCAAATGAAGGTCCTGCGGGCTTTTCTCCATTCATGTCATCATGGTCAATTTTACCTTGAGGAGGCAGTTCTTCCCCAGTCACTTCTTTAGTGCCTTCCAACCCGAGGGGCTCATTTTCGGACACTCTATCTGACAATATTTCTCTGCTATTCATTAGGTTTTCAGTGACTAAATATTCGGAAGTAGTTCGTCACTCTTTCTTCCTAATCTGTCTTCGTCTGGAAGCTCACCTGAAACCTGTGCACCATGGATGACTCTGCTGATATATAAAATACCGGTGGCATAGTTTCCAGAATCACAGCAACTTATAAGCCCCCACAGTACGACAAACTGACAGATGAGTGGTGGTGCTTAATATAGAATTGTATATCAGTTACCATTGCTGAACGTTAATGGACTCATCTGTTTCACTCCACCTAGCTGTTTGTAGCACTCACTGTATGACTTCTGACTTGAATCAAACTAAAGATTCCATACCAGGCATATGGAATGGTAAACGGGTATTTTTAGCTGAGTTGCACACAGAAGGTGAGGGAGGTATTTGCGATAGATAATCTCTTCTTTTGAGGGGATCGTGGTGTAAGATATTTAAGGACTGCTTACTTACATGTTTTGTTCCACAGATGGGTTTTAAGTCACTGTAATAGGCACAGAAGTGGATGTGGTTATCTTATCAGAGAGTTTGTTGCATATGAAAGTATCACTTGGTTAATAGGCAGCTGCCAGTTAATATCAAAAAAGAAAAAAATGAGTGTGTAAAATTAAAATGCAGACAAGAAATCCTTACAAAGCTCCCCATTACTGAGAGGGACAAAGGCAACAGTACAGATAAGCAGTTAACAAGGAGTGTCCATAACATGGGCACGGCCTGCTGGGAATATGCAAGTCCATCAGGTGATTCCCAGACATCGTCTTCTAGAAAAGGCTGCAAGAGTCGGGTAGGACGCAAACAGCTTTCTAGACGGGTGCAGAGGGTCTGGCTACGAAATGAATATGGTCTTTCTAAATGGATGCACGGGGCCAGGCTAGGAAGTGAACATGGTCTTTCGAGATGGGGTAGGTAACCGGGTTAGGAAGCAAACGTTGTTTTCCTAGATGGATGCAGAACCAGGTTAGGAAGATGGGTGCAGAAACATGGTCTTTCTAGATAGGTGTAAGGACCCAGGCTTGGAAGTAAATGTGGTCTTTCTAGATGGAGAAAACCAGGCCAAAGCCCTTTCCTCTATATAACACTGCCTCTTAAGTGGTTTTGTGAGAAATAAATTCGTGATCTGAGAGCACTTTTTAATGTAAGAGCTAAAGGTCTACTCTAGAACCAAAGATACTATAAATGGGACCAGGCCATGAAGGGCTTCTAATTCTACAGCAAGAGCTATTAGCATCGCACGTGATACAGCCTGGTCGATGGGGTCATACTTGTGTTGGAAGAGAGCACTCTGACCATGGAGCAGACGCATGAATTTGAGTGTAGAGGCAACTAGAAAGGCACAGTGGAGGTAGGGGACAAGCCAGGAAGCTGTTGGCATGACTAGATGGGAGAATGGGATTGTCTTCGGAGCAGGTTTAAGAGCAGAGCTGAACTTTACTGAATCTGGTGACAAACCAGCTGTGGTTGCAGGATGTCTTAGTATCCCAAAACTCATACCACAAACTACCACAAAGTGGGGAAGGGGGCTTTAAACAGCGAAACTAGACTGTCTAGGACTTCTGGAGGCTGTCAGTCTCCAGTCAGGGTTTCAGCAGGGTCTCAGAGCTCCCTGTGAGATGGCCCTCAGGAGAACCCTTCCTTGTCCTCTCTGCTTCTGCTCACTTCAGACCTTCCCTGGCTTGTGTCTTCACATGGCCATCCCTCCTGCCTCTGCCTCTGCCTCTTTTCTTTTGCAAGGCCCGTTCACTTGAATGAGCACCCATCTTCCTCAAGGTGACTTAGCTGGCAACATCCTCAAAGGCCTTGTTTTCAAGGGCACACTCACAGTTTATAGGTTAGAACTCCAGCTATTTGGAATATAACTCCATCCATTACTGAGAGAGAAAAGGAAGAAAGAGAGATATGAGAAAGCTGAGATAAAGGATGTGTGTGTGTGTGTGTGTGTGTGTGTGTGTGTGTGTGTGTAGGTAGGTAGATATGTAGGTGTTGTGGTTGTGGGTTATTGAGTCGGTTCTGATGCATAACAACCCTGTACAGAGTTTCCAGCGGGAGAAAGATGAGGCTTTCTACTCCAGTAAGGATTTACACCCTCAGAAACCCTATACAGGGTCTCTATGGGTCGGAACCGACTCGACGGCACTTAACAACAACAACAACAGGGTTTCCAGTGCTTTGCATCTTCAAGGGATCAGAAAGCCTCATCTTTCTCCTGCAGAGTAGCTGACGGGTTAGAACCACAGACCTTGTTGTTCGCAGTTCATGCTTAATGTATGGAGCCACCGTGCTCCCTAGGTAGATAGGTGGTTGTTGTTGTTGTTGCTGTTGTTAAGTGCCTTCGAGTCCGGTCCGACTCATAGCGACCCTGCATAGGGTTTCTGAGGAGCAACTGGTGGGTTTGAACTTCCGACCTTGTGCTTCACAATCCAGAGCTGATCTTACAGCACCGTACTGTAAGTAGGTAGATAGTAATGATGGGCATAGACGATGAGAGGGATAAAGGTTTCTCTGCCCCTGGAATTTATTTTGTTTACCCTTGTTTAAAGTATTAAAGAAGAGGCATAGCTTTCCCCTCCTCAGTGAATGCTGAGGATATGGTTTTGCTCTAAGAACACAGACACTTGTGTCTTCAAAGCTCTGCACTTCTACAGAAATCTCTTCTGCAAACTGCTTTGCCGTGTGATAATGTCACCCTGGTACTTTCCTCTGAATTCGTGTGTACCAATAAACCACGTGCACATTTAATTCACTCTTGCCTCTAGAAAATGCCAAAGTGAGATATCCCATTAAGTAGGACGTTAGAAGGAAGGGTCTGCAAAGAAGTGCAGACTCCGGGAAACCAGTTGAAGAAGAGGTTGCATTCCACTACATATGCTGGTGGGTAGCTGACCCTCTGTTTATCTCTGGATGGTGAATTGTTTTGACAGCTGTGTGCACAAGTAAATGCTGCAGGCTTTCTGCTTAAACTGAAGCTTTCAGACACTGTCTCCCTCGAACTGGAAGAAGCTCACTTCACAGTAAAGCTCTCCTCCCAGGCATGTTCTTCTCAGGCATGGCCACTTCAAATCAAAGCAGAGATTGTTTAAGGAGATGGAATCTAGCCCAAATGCTCCATTTTCATTACACAAGCATGGCTTTAATCAGTAGTGCCCCAAGACCCATTATCTGCTCATACCATACATGGTGATGATCATGATGGAAGGTGAGGTAAGGCATTCTCCTGGGGGAACCATTAGCTTCATGGGCTGGGTGTGGAGAGCCTGCAGAAAGCCATTTGGGCTGGACTGGAGAGGACATGCATGGGGTCAGGATGGAATTCCAGAGGAGCTCTAATGCAAAAAACCCAGTGGGAGGTCTAATCCAAGGCATAGAGTCAGTAAGATAGGTGCGTTTATTATTTATTTAGCCTTGAGTGGCAGAGAAAGCAAAGTCACACCAAATATATTTTTTGGACTCCTGCTCATCTCTTCCAAGCACGCAGGAAACAGCGTGTGGGATATCTGAGTACTACAAGTGAGCTGCCACTCCTAGATCCGGGTCTCTTAACAGCACAATAAATTGAGGCTGTTCTGTTCACGGGCTATCAGAACACACCGGAAATGGAACTGGATGCTTCATGCAGTGATAAGACCCGGTAAGTGGCACCATCGGCTACTTTCAGAGCATGCCCATCTCAAGGCATTCAAATCCAGAACTTCTAAAACACCCGTTGGTGAAATAAAATGGTATACCAAATGTAACCCAGAGACCACCATGCTTAGGCCTTTGGGAGAAATACAAAGAGAACCTGTACTTGGTTAAAAATTTATAAGAAGAGGATCGGTGACTGGCAAACAAAGGGTGCTGATTTATTTCAATTATGTAAATCAGTGTCCAATCAGTTGTTCCTAGATGTTCAAAAAATGGATTGTCACTGTTTTCCCCACTTACTTCTTGCTACACCTGTTTCCGGCGAGTCTACCCTAAGTCATTACTGCCCCATGTGTGTTGGGTAGATCTGTACTCCACAGCGTTTTCAGTAACTCGTTTTTGGGAATTAGATCACCAGGCCTTTCTTCTGAGGTACCTATGGTGAATTCAAACCTCCAAACTATCTGTTAGCAGCTGAATGTATGAATGATTTGCCCACAGAGGGCCACTCACAGCTGGATTTCCAGTAAAGAAATGAAGTCTCAGTTTTGTGTCTGGGTACACGTGTCCTGCTGGACACCACTGTGTCTGGATCTACTTCCAACCAATCAACAACCACTGAATCTAGGTCTCGTGTGGGTCTTTGTGAAGAGTGCCCTATTGGAGGCACCTTCGAGGTTAGCATATGGAGAGTCTAAGATCCCTAAGTACCTATGGTGTTAAAATAAGC
>NW_006408680.1:537011-541626 GCF_000296735.1 Chrysochloris asiatica | reverse complement strand
AGGCTGTCTTGCCCACTTTTCTCAGTTGTCTCTGGAAGATTCTAAAAGCTCCTGAGGACAGTTGACCTCAGATCCTCCATTCAGGCAGAGAATCTTGTTTTTCTTTCCACCTGACCCTTGAACTCATAAATGAGCCTCTTACTTTAATAATGAAGGTGTTGTTGTTGTCGTTAAGTGCCATTGAGTCAGTTCTGAGTCATAGTGACCCTATATGGGGTTTCCAAGGAGCAGCTGGTGGGTTTGAACTGCCTACCTTGTGGTTCATACTCCATTGTTGATCCTACAGCGCCACACCAGGAGTCCTCAATGTAGACTTAGCTCCTGTTTCATTTCTCATTGATTTATAAGGACATCTATGAAGAAAGACCAACCCTGCAGTCTGTCTGTACCACTGACGGTGGCTGCATGTTCATGTCTGTTTTCCTGATCTTAATTACTGGTTTCAACTCAGTACCTAATTTCCAAATATAGCCTTTTATATGGACTCTTAAGTGGCAGGCTGCAGGTACTTGGCACACTGGGGGGATGCACTGAAATCTTTGCTCATGAGGAAGAGGAAGGCCAGGTATTTCTATACTGAAAAATGAGGCAGTGAACTGCAACCCAACCCTCTGTTTTATCTGTTGGTTTAGAGGACCCACCCAGCTTATAATGAAAGTACCAGACTCAGAGCACCACACAAACCACCAGAGTATGACAAACTGACAGGTGGGTGGTGGTGGCTGTAAAGTTCTTCCCAATCCTCTTTCCTATTCCGACTGCATGACTAAGCCCTGACTTGATCCAGCTCAGAGCCCCAATGCTTTAGAGACTACGTGTGCTCTTTTTGGCCCAGAAATCTGGATCCAGTCATAGAGTGGTCATTCAGTATCCATCTAGTATATGCTTCAGGGCATCTCTCTTATGTCAGGCACAGCTCTAAGCACTAGGGACACAGCAGTGACCACAACGGATTGAAATGACACCTACACTCCTGAAGCACACTTTACAAAGGGAGAAGGCTGACGATAATTCTGTAAAATCCATGCAGAATTTCAGATAGTGACTTACGTTATAAAGAAAAGCCTGCTGGGAATAGGAAGCAGAGGTGGTATAGGCTGGGCTACTCCAAAGAAGACAGTAGGGATCTAAAAAGAGGGGCGAGAAGTAACCAGGCTAGAAGACTTTGATGCACAAAGGTTAGAAGGCAGACGTGCAACCCCCGGGAGGCTGTGGAGGGGGCCCAGATGGGGCCAGGAAGAGGAGAGTTGTCTATGAGCTCAGCCAGTGGAAACGAGCCAGATGGTCTTGAGCCTTGTGAGCAATTGACAAGATTTTCACTTTTACTGACATGATCTAACTCGACATGGAAAATGATGTTATGTTGAGAATGGAGAAGGAAGGGGAAAAGATATAAATCTAGCTATAATACAGATGGTCCTTACGCTTTGAGAGTGGATGAGATCATTGTGGCTATTTGTATTCAGAACACCCCCAACCCTGGTCAACATATCCCTTTTCTAACCCCCTTCCCAGAAACTCATAAAAGACAGACAAGGCATAAAGCCCTTTCAGGAGTTTATGAAAGGAGGTCACGTGGAGACCATATTTCCAATGGTCATTTTTCACTCATTCTAGAGATGTTTGCGCTTGTCACAAAGAATTAAAGCCAGAGGTACCGTGAAATGTGAGGCCAGGCTTTGTTTAACACAGGGAATGGCGGTTGTGCAAAAGAGCCTGAGGAAGGTGAGTAGAGGTGGTGTCTGACAGCTTGGGACAAGGGGGTGTTCATTTCCTTAACTCTCCATACCTGCCTGCTTGGGAACACTTGGTGTGCTCACTGGAGTATGCATTGCTCTTTAACGGAGTCCTGCTGGGGCATGTAAGATAAGCTCTGGACCTCAAGGTTGGTTTGAACCACAAGGTCAGTGGTTCTAGCCCACAAGGCCTCCTAGAAAACCCTATACAGGGTCACTATGAGTTGGAACCGACTTGACAGCACTCAAGAGCGACAACATTTCTCTTTACAATACTCTGGGGTGATCGCTAACATTTGCTTATGACTAGTTAATGAGCTGGACTGCAGACTGGTTGTAACTGAAAAGTTGGCAGTTTCACTGTTGCTATGGGTTCTGACCCAACTCCATGGCACTTAGGAACAACAACAAAGTTAAAGAATTACCAAACCAAAATTAACTATTTGTTTCTAAGGAAATCATCTGTATAAGGTTGTATCTCAAAACAACTTTCTGTTTCCTTAAGAAAACTGTTCATTTCATTTGAGTCACTGCAGGAGCTCTGGTAGCGTAGTGGTTACGAATTGGGCTGTGAACCTTAAGGTCAGCAGCAGTTCGAAACTACCAGCTCTTCCGCGGGAGAGAGATGAGGCTTTCTGCTCCCGTAAAGATTTATAGCCTCAGAAACCCTGCACAGGGTCACCATGAGTCAGAACCGAATCCACGGCACATAACCACCACCATGTACTTACAAAAAGTGGCTTTATTTAATAGGAACAACCACTTATGAAATGGGAAAGGCTGAATTATGCCCCTACAAAATGGGTGGTGTAAATCCTGACCTCTGTACCAGAGGTCTTAAACCCATCTGGGAATGGTGGCCTTTTTTATACTAATGAAAAAAATTGGTGTAGCCTGTGTCCTGCGTCAAAGTCAATCTCTTGTGAGATATACAAGAGATGAAACGAACTAGCTGAGCAGATTTGGGGAAGCACATGAAGACCACTCAAGAGCAGTAGCTCAGAGACACCAGGGCATTGCTCCAGAGCCATACGGAGAGACAGCCTTCACTAGAGCGGCACCTTGAATTCATACTTCTAGCCTCAAATTTCAGTTTCTGAAAGCCATCCCTTTGTGTTCTATTTCTGTTGTAGCGGCACTAGGTTACAAAGACATCCTGTGTCTCCTTTGAATCTGTTGATTTCCCCTTCATTTGATATATTTATGTTGTCCATCCATTCTTTTTTGTTTTTACTTGTTAGGTTGAAGTCTAGTTTTGTTTTTGTTTTGTTTTCTCAAACCAGTTTTCTAGTTTACTTGCTCTTTCTGTTACTTTGTCTGATCTTCTATTTCTGGAATTTTTATTTTCAGATTCCTTTCTTCTTCTTTTTTTGTGTTTATGTTATTATTACATAGTTGGTCATGGCCTGCCTTCTCTCATAGTATCTTGATGTGATATATAATTATTAACCCTGATGTTGTATTACTCATTATATTTTGAATATGAGTTTTTCTCTGAGCACTGCTTTAGCTGTATTCTATGAGTTGTGATATGCGTTCTTTGAATTGTTGTTGTTGGTGCCATCGAGTCAGTACCAACTCAGAGCAACCCTATGCACAGCAGAACAAAACACTGCCCAGTCTCAACCTCACAATCATTGCTATGCCTGAGCCCATCACTGCCGCCACTGTGCCAATCCACCTCACTAGGGGGTCTTCTGCTTTTTCTCCAACTCTTTACCAAACATGATCTCCTTCTCCAGGACTGGTCCCTCCTGACAATAGGTCCAAAGTATGAGAGACAAAGTCCTGCCTTCAAGAAGCATTTTTTGGCCATACTTCTTCCAATACACATCTGTTCGTTCTTTTGGTAGTCCATGGTACTTTTAATAATTCTCCTCCAACATCATAACTCAAATGATCAATTCCTCTGTGGCCTTACTTATTCACTGTACAATTTTTACATGCATATGAATTCATAGAAAATACCATAGCTTGGATTAGACGTGCCTTAGTCCTCAAACTAACCTCTTTCCTCTTCAACATCCTAAAGAGGTCTTGTGCATCAGATTTGCCTAATGCAATACATCATTTGATTTCTTGACTGATGTTTCTGTGAGTGTTCATGGTTAATCCGAGCAAAATGAAGTCTTTGACAGCGTCAATCTTTTATCCACTTACATGGATGATGTTTATTGGTCTAGCAGTGAGAATACTGTTTTCTTTACATTAAGGTCCAACATATACCAAAGGCTGTGGTCTCTGATCTTCATCAGTAAGTATTTTAAGTCTTTTTCACTTGCAGCAAGCGAGGTTATATTATCTGCATATTGCAGGTTGTTAATGAGTCTTCGTTAATCCTGATGCCATGTTTTTCTTCATATAATCCAGTTTCTCAGATAATTTGCTCAGTATACAGGTTAAATAAGTATGGTCAAAGAATACAATCCTGGCTCACACTTGTCCTAGTTTTAAGCCATTCTGTGTTCTATTGTTCTGTTCAAACAACTGCCTCTTGGTCTATGTACAGGTTTCTCATGAGCACAATTAAGTGTTCCAGGATGCTCATTCAATGCAAGGTTGTCCATAGCTTGTCATGATCCACACAACTGAAAGCTTTTGTATGGTCAATGAAGCACAGGTAAACATCTTTCTACTTCCGAATCGCTAGTCACTGAAAACTCTATGAATAGCAGAGAAACATTGTCAGATACAGGACTGGAAGGTAGGAAGGCACTCAGAAAGCGACTGTGGAAAAAAATGGGTTGACCATAATGACATGAATACAGTTAAGCTCGGGGGAGAAAAACACACAGAACCTGCATTTGCTGATGGGCAACAACTTAAAATGAAGAGAAACAGCTGTAAACATCCATTGAAAATTGGAACATGGAATGTAC
>NW_006408680.1:522054-527091 GCF_000296735.1 Chrysochloris asiatica | reverse complement strand
CAAACTGACCTTATGGTCCAGTGTTTATCCTACAGCCCCACAAAAAGACTAGTTATAGCAGATGAAATCTTGAATGGTCATGTCTTAAAAGAAACTGGCCTCATCAGAAGGGGTATCACTTTTTTCTTAACCTCCCTTTTTTTTTTTAGTTTTTTTATTGTGAATTGAGTGAGGTTAACAAACAAGATCTTCAGCTTTACTTTCAACCAATCATATGGTTTGCTTCATCTAAATAAGTACAATCTTCTCCCTGTAACAACAATTGTCCTGCTTTCTCCCCATAGCTTCCCTTTTACATCTTATTTTTCACAAATCAACAAAACAAAAATATTTGATGTACACATACAAAACAAAAATATTATATATCCTTTTAGAAGTCCAAAGGGCACATTCTGCAAATCAGCCTCCTGCCCACAGGCACACAGCCTTTCTCAGTCCATGGGTCTAGAGTCCTCAGCTGCTCTGTCTCTACATGACGCTGTCTCTGTCGCCATCTCTGCTGTTGCTGCTTTTCTGGGTAGGATCTCATGCTCTATTCATGCTCTTCCTTTTGGATTGTCCTGGGATCCTCTGTTCCTGAAATGAAAGATTAATTACTCCCCACCTTTTAGTTACACATCTTCTACAATTACAGTTGTGACAATCACAATTAATCCTGCTAACAGTTACTCACAAATGAATCATAAAATCCTATCACCATCATTCTCCACCCCCTTTCACCAGATCCATCAGGAAAAGAGGATAACTAATCAGTGGAGATTCTCCATTGTCTCCCTCATATAAATTTTTTTTTTACATTTTTACTGTGAATTTTGTGGGTTTAAGTGGGAGAAGATCAGTTTTACATTCATCCTATTGTATTTCATTTCATTGCAATGATTACAATCCCTTTCATGCATCATCAAACAACCAAAGGGTATGCCCCACAGACCTGCCCCCAGCCATCAGCACACAGCCACTCTCCCTCCCTGAGTCCAGTGTCCCCAGCTGCTCCATCTATCCATGTCATTGTCCTCCATTTCTGGCATCACTGTTTCTCTGGGTAAGGTCCTGTACTTCGTTCTTCTCACTTGATGGTCCCAGAGACCTCTGCTCCTGGACTGCAAAATCAGTCATGCTCCCCCCACCCCTTTTGTTACAAAACATCTACCTTTACATTTCCAACCCTCACAGTCAGTCCTGATAGCAATTATTCACTATTGTACTACAAGAGTCTTATCCCCATCCCAATGGATTGGAAACCATTCAATGGAGATTCTACCTTCCCCACCCCATCTGGAACTAGGCTCCCTCTTCAAAGCTTGTAAGCCAGTCACTTCTTGTCTTTGTTGCTCCCCATACCCATTTTGGGTAGTCAATGTCTAAGTTGCCCATCCCTGTCTAACCTGTGTACCGAGAGGATGGGAGTGAGCCTTGCTGTGAAGATTTGTTCCCTCTTTTGAGATACTACATCCATAAGTATAGGTAAAGTTCATCAAAATGTAGTGGGTTACTCTTTTTTCCCCCCCTCTTCTTTCTTCTTCTACTTGAGTTCTGATCATCCAGCCATTGAAGCCAGGTCAAGTGGGTACTATGTATAAGTATGTGTGTTCTTGTGCATGTCCCCTCACTTCATATTAGCTGGACATTTCAGTCTCCACTCTAGTCCTCTGTGGCCATGTCACTGCTTCTGGGCCCAGGAGTCCCCGGGTCTTGCCATACTGCTGGCTAATAAGGTTCACAGGAGTCTATTGAATGTGGTCAGACTTAGCTACCAACTTCATTGCTGTTTTCTCCCCTCTTCCCCTTATCATTGACCAGCATGGTCACTCCCCAGACCACATGCCTCCTCATGTATTCCCCTTGAGTTTTAGTCTTGGAAGGGGGTTTGCTCTGAGGGGACCCGACCACTTGCCTTGATGGCTCCTGGGCAAACAGCTTGCTTGTTCTTATACTAATCAATCAGACTGCCATTATTGTTTTTGATTTTTTCCTGCTGGTCTTTCTTTCACGAAGTATCTTCTGTTCTTCTAGGCGCTCTAGGCTGGTCTACTTATCCTTTCAAGTGGAAATTTCCCACCTCAGAAGATTCTGGATGGGGTTCAGGAGTCTACCTATGGTCTTATGCAATGCAGAGGTTCCACAGGAAGCCTGTTTCACTGGGCAATTTCTCACCCCCTTTAAGGTATTCCAATCAGTTATAGGCTGAAGACGGACTTACAAACTTTCCATTGTGATGTTTCTGGCTATTTAATTCTCTCCCCCTCAAGTGTCTACTTTACAATCATAGGCAAGGGAAACCAAAATTCAAAAGACAGCCAACCATCTTAACAATGTTACTCTCTTTTACCCATTCAAACCATGCCTCAATCCCTGTATCCCAGAGCCCTGTTTTTCCAAGGTTGTGCATACATCATTATTTACCTCTGACCCACTTAGCCCATGCGAACCTGCCTAACTGTTCTCCCATCTGCCTTGTTCTTCCATTCCCCTCCCCCTTCTTCTGTATTAGCCCCCCCCTACCCCCCAACACCTAAGCTATCCTGTGTCTATTTCCTACCCTGTGCTCCATCTTCTCCTCCCTCCCTCCCCTCACCTTGTTCAATACATACATACATACATACATACATACATACATATATACATACATACATACATACATACATACATACATATATATAAATTTTTTTGAAGGGGTATCATTCTTGCTGCTGCTGTTTGCCTTGTTTGAAAATAAACATCCGTGGGCCTGTGGGTGCCCAGACTCTCTGAGGACCAACTCATTGAAAACACATTAAGTCGTGCATGCTGGAGCTGCCAGTGAAGTGTAGGCAGTTTGCTCTCTGATCACTGATGTTCTCGTGCTACGCTGAGCATCTGAAACCCAGGAAGGAAGGTGGAGAAAAGCACTCTCACAACCCAAAGAGATTGGTTCACTCTGAGTAAACCGCGGATGCATCTCAGTGCTCACCTTCATTTTCATCCAGTTTCAGTTTGTTTCTCTGTCCAAGTAGAATTTACAAGAAGAAAGAGAAAAAAAAAACAAAACAAAAAACTGTATTTTTAATTTATTTTTATTACCTAGTTGTAGTTAAGTGCCATTGAATCACTTCTCACTCTAAGAATTGTATAGGGTTTCTGAGGAGCACCTGATGGATTTGAACTGACAACCTTGTGGTTTGCAGTCCAGTGCTGATCCCATAGTGCCAGACCAGGACTCTGACCTTACATTGATAAATATTGCCTGATTTCATGATCGCAAACATATTCCGTTTGAAAAGGCCATGTTAGTACCGGTGAAAAAGTGAAGTCATCCTACCCAAATGGGAACTAGATTCCCATGCTCTGTCCATAGGAGACTCAGGTCTCCCTGAATGGATGATGCTTGGTGACTCCCTTTCCCAGTCCTTCCATGACCCTTCCAGCTTAAACTTGAACTTCTATGCTGGCTTATGCTTCAGGGTATAGAGAGCTAATGTCCTTGAAATCCTCTCATTGTTTTTGTTAGGTGTTGTTGAGTTGACTCTCTGTCATAAGAACCCTATGCACTATAGAACAAAACACTGCCAGTCCTGTGCAACCTCACAATCATTGTCACGCTTAAGCCCATTGCTCTACCTCTGTGTCAATCTATCTCCTTAGGGGTCTTCCTCTTTTTCACTGACTGTCCACTTTATAAGTATGATGTCCTTCTCCAGTGACTGGTCCCTCCAGACAACACATCTAAAATATGAGAGACAAAGTTTTGACATCCTGGTTTCTACGGAGCATTCTGGCTGTTCTTCTTCCAGTAGAGATCTGTTTGTTCTTCTGGAAGTCCATGATACTCTTAATAGTCTCTTCTGACATCATAACTCAAGTGCTTCAATTCTTCTACTGCCTTCCTTACTCATTGTTTAACTTTCACATGCATATGAGATTCTTGAAAATACCATGGATTTGGTCAGGTTCACCTTAATCTTCAAACTGGTGTCTTTGTTCTTGAACACTTTAAGGAGATCTTTTGCAGCAGATTTGCCTAATAAAATCTGTCGTTTGGTTTGAAATCTTAGTCAGTAAAATCCATGCTCCAAAGAACAACTCTAAAAAATACGGGGATTTAGCTACGCCTGGTTGGTGATATCTTCTCCATCCTCACAATCTCCCTCCCATCACCATAGGCTTCACCAGAGTTCACATTCTTATCTGACTTGCCTGCCTTGGTGACAGTCCCAGTGCTTAACTGTCACTTTCTGACATGGTGTCTCACAGGGAGGTAGCAGCATCACTGTTTACTTAGCCAGGAGTTCAGGGAGTCAGTAATATGGTGTACTGAAGTATGTCCTGGTGTGAGAACGCTGGAAAATGAGTGAACTGAAAGGATCATCTCTCATGGAGACTTTAAAGTAGACTCATAGAATCCTGGATCTAGAACCATATGCTGGGGTGGTGTTGTGGTTGTAAGAGTAAAGAACCTGTCCTTAGGTGAAAAACACAAGTGTGACTGAGTTGTCCTGGACCGGACCCTAATAATCCAGAGGGTCTCTTCCTCCTTAATCGCACCTCAGTCTTCCCACCTTCTCACGGCACTCACATACATCATCTCTGTTCCTTACACAGTCCTAACTACACTGCACTGTGCACATGTGGATTTCAGCATTAGATAAAGTAAGTCACAAGAATCAGAAATTACTTGTCACTGGTAGACAGGAGGAGCTGTTGTTCAGGATGCATGTTATTATTGTTAGGTGCCATTGAGTTGGTACCGACTCATGGTGACCCTATGCACAAGAACAAGACACTTCCCGGTCCTGGGCTAACCTCACAATTGTTGCCACGCTTGAGCCCATTGATGCTACCATTTTGCCAGTCCATCTTGCTGAGGGTCTTCCTCTTTTTCTCGGATCCCCCACCTTACCAAACATGACATCCTTCTCCAGCGACTGGTCCCTCCTGACAATATGTCTGAACTTCTGGGCACACTAGAGTTAGAGGTTGCCCTCAGAAGGGGTTTTCCATCATACCATGTGACCCCAGCTATATCTGGCATCATACCATGTGACCCCAGCTATATCTGGC
>NW_006408680.1:513256-521349 GCF_000296735.1 Chrysochloris asiatica | reverse complement strand
TCATACCATGTGACCCCAGCTATATCTGGCATCATACCATGTGACCCCAGCTATATCTGGCTCTGCTTCTCCAAAGTGCTTTCATTGACCTTTCACCTCCTCCCTTTCATTTCCCCTCTTTGCCCTCTTGCACTCTCCCCATGCAAGCTCTCTGTCCATTTTATGGTTTCTGCGTGGCTTTACTGTCTTATCTGTCCTGGAAGAAGTACAGCCAGCATGTTCCTTAGAAAGGAGTATGGTGAGTCTCCATTGTACGTACATTGGACATGCTCTCAGAAGGGACCCCTCCCTAGAGAAGGACATGAAGCTTGGTAAAACTGATGGTCAGTGAAAAAGAGGAAGACACTCAACAGGATGGATTGACACAGTGCCTGCACCAGTGGGCTCAAGTATGGCAATACTTGTGAGGAAGGCCTAGGGCCAGGTTGTGTTTCCTTCTGTTGTACACAGGGTGTTCTGATTTGGGCAACATCTAGCAACAATGGCACATTCATGTAGATGATAACAGCTCTTTCCTAGAGAGAATAGCTGACTGCTGGGTGTAGTAACACCAAATAAAGAGGGACTGAAGGTCAAATCCTCACTCCTAGGCCTGTAACTTTACACTGCATAGCTGGCTCAGACCAGGTGGTGATGGAACCCAGTTGTTGCACCATGGCGGTCATCATTGCAAAGACTGGCCATCTCTACATCTGGAATCCACCGGTCTTCTGAAGGTCATGGGGACACTGATATGCTAGCGATACAGACACCCAACTGTGGCCTCCAAAGCATAAGCATCTGTGTGTGTTGTTAGGTGCCATCAAATCGGTACTAACTCATAGTGACCCTATATACAACAGAACGAAACACTGCCTGGTCCTGTCCCAACCCCACATTATTGGTGTACTTGAGCGCATTGCTGATGCCACTGTGCCAGTCCATCTCATTGGGGGTCTTCTTCTTTTTTGCTGACCATCCACTTAACCAAGCATGATGTCCTTCTTCAGGAACCAGTCCCTCCTGATAATATGCCCAAAGTATGAGAGAAGAAGTCTTGCTTTTCTGACTTATAAGGAGCGTTCTGGCCATACTTCTTTCAACACAGATTGATTTGTTCTTTTGGCAGTCCATGGTACTTTTAATATTCTCCTCTAACACCATAACTCAAATACATCAATTCTTCTATGTTGTTGTTGTTGTTAAATGCCATCGAGTCGGTTCTGACCCATAGCGACCCTGTACAGGGTTTCCGAGGGTGTAAATCTTTACGGGAGTAGAAAGCCTCATCTTTCTCCCGTGGAGCGGCTGGTAGTTTCGAACCACTGACCTTAAGGTTCGCAGCCCGATTCGTAACCACTATGCTACCAGAGCTCAGTCTTCCTTATTTGTTGTCCAACTTTCACATGCATATTAGACTATTGAAAATACCTTGGCTTTGGTCAGGCACACCTTAGTCCTCAAACTGATATATTGGCTCTTGAACACATTAAAGAAGTCTTGTGCAGATTTGCTTAATGCAATACATTGTTTGAATTCTTGACTACTGCTTCCATAAGTGTTGATAAGAGCAAAATAAAGTCTTTGATAACTTCAATCTTTTATCCTTTTATCTTGATGTCATTTGTTGGTCCACTGGTTAGGATATTTGTTTTTTTTGGTTTTTTTTTTTTTTTTTTTTACATTGAATTGCAGCCCATACAGAAGGCTTTGGTCTTTGCTCTTCATCAGTAAGTGTTTTAAGTCCTCTTCAATTTCAGCAAGCAAGGTCGTTATAACCTGTCTATCGCAGGTTGTTAATGAGTCCTCCTCCAATCCTGATGCCACATTCCTCTTTATATAATTCCTATTCTTGGATCATTTGCTCAGCATACAAATTGAATAAGTATGGTAAAAGAATACAATCCTAGCACACACCTTGCCTAATTTTAAACCATTCAGTGTTCCCTTGTTCTTTACCTAATGCTCAGTGTTCTTGCAAAATTCTATCTTGTGAGCTCTAGCATGGTTTCTATCACCAAAACCGTATTTTCCAACTACTAATCCTTCCTATTTGATTCTAACATTTGCATTCCAATTACCAGTACTCATTAGTACATCTTGATTGCATATTTGAGCAATTTCAGACTGAAGAAGTTGGTAGAATTCTTCAATTTCATCCATACTGGTTTTAGTGTTTGTTGTGTAACTTTGAATAATGGTTTTATGAACTGGTCTTCCTTGTAGACATATGGATATTATCCTATCACAGATAGCATAGTACTTCAAAATTGGTCTTGGATTTTCTTTTTGATGATAAATGCATGCCAATGCTCCTGAATTTGTCACTCCTGGCATAGTGAACCATGTGATTGTCAGATGAAAAATGCCCATCATCCATCCATGTTGGCTCACATATGCTGAGGATATTGATGATTATTTGTTCCATATAATTTTGTACAACTTCCGATTTTCCTAGATTTGCCCTTCATACATTCCATGGTGTAATGTGTAATGGATATATAAAGTTGTTTCTCCTCATTTTGAGTTGTTCCCCATCAGCAAATAAAGGTCTAAAAAGCTTTACTCCATTTGCTTCATCACCGTCCACTCTACTTGAGGAGGCAGCTCTTCCCCAGTTGTATTTTGAGTGCCTTTTTCCCTAAGGGGCTTATCTTCCAACACTCTATCTGACAATGTTCTGGTGACGTTCATCATGTTTCAGTATTCAATTTTCTAGAGTCTCACTGCTATTCATTATATTTTCAGTGGCTAACCATTTAGAAGTAGCTTGCCTCTGCTTCTTCCTAGTATGCGTTAGTCTGGAAGCTCAGCCAAAACCTGTCCATGATGAGTGACTCTGCTTGTGTTTAAAATACCAGTGACAGAGCTTCCAGAGTCACAGCAACATGGCAGCCACCACAGTAGGGTAACTGAAAGATGAGCAGACGAGTGGTGAGTATCTGAGTGAAATCAACTAGACAACACTTCCACTCTCGTTTCTGACCTTCCTTCCCCATGGGTAGCGTGTGCTCCCCGTACCCATCCCATTTATGGCTGATGTCATCCTATTCTAGAATGAACAGAGAGTGGGGGCATCAAAAGTCCTTTCTTTAGCATGATACTGTTGCCTGTATTTTCAGAGGCAAATAGATAAGGATGTTTCCTCATTCCGCATGATGTTTTGTGCCCAGAATTGTGTGCGGCACTAAAAGTAAGAAAAAAGTTGAGATATAGTTAAAAAAAGAAAAGACACCAACTAGCCCTACACACACACACACACACACACACACACACACACTGATCATTTCATTGCAATGACCACACACAACTCAGACGTGACAGTCACACTGATGGAGCTTACTAAGAACTTAAATAAATTCTTCTCTGAGCATCCACTACTTGTTGTTATGTTGTTGTTGTTAAGTGCCGTGGAGTAATTTCTGACTCATAGTCACCCTGTATAGGTTTTCCAAGGAGCGGCTGGTGGGATTGAACTACCTGCCTGTGGTTAGCTGCTCAGTGCTTGGTCTAAAGCACCAACCACACCAGGATAATCGATTCATGCAGCATGTGGAAAATGTTCACTAAACCATACCAAAGCTTTTTAGTCAGCTTGCCATGCACAGAGAAATGAAGACCAAGACCAGTCAGCAAGCAGTTGGTAAGTGAACCTTCTAATCCAGCCAACTCTTCCTCCAGCTTGTCACCATGGATAAACCTGACCTGTGTGGCTCTGTGAACCGTGTACTGTGTGAACAGCTGCCATGCTGCAGTTCTGGTGACATCTCACATGGCTCACCTTCAAAGGTTTGTCACCACAAGTATGCAGTCACCTTCTCTCGTTGGTGCTGCATCTGTTTCTCTGTCACCAAAGCATTACCATTCTATAGGCGCTTCCGACCTAGAAAGTGCAGAGCAGGCTTGCAGTCTCTAAATATGCTTCAGAAAGTTCATGGGAAAACCCCATGATCATATCATTCCATTGTTTTCCATGAACTTTTTGAAGCCCCTTGTATATTTAAATCCCAATGACAATTCTGAATTAATTACAGCAAAAACATAATAAATAATAATACAAAAAAAACATAAAACAAATTCAGCATTTGTTTTAGCTTCAAAAGTTCCCAGAAAAAGGAAAGGGTCAACCAGTTGCTGATAATAGAAAAGAAAGCAGTTGGGAATGTTGGTCAGTGTTTCCTATGAAGAGGTCAGCAACAATAAATAACATCCAAGTCCACTAAGTGCTATAGGATCAGCACTGAACTGAGAAGGCAGGTCAGCTGAGCAAACTCACCAGCTGCTCCTTAGAAATCCTACACAGGGTCGCTATGAATGAGAACCAACTCAAAGGCACAACAAAGTGTTAAAGTACAGCCAGAAAGTAATTGTGTATGAATCTTTGTTAATTTCCTCCACAGACAAAAAAGATGCTCACTACTTACATTGGCCAAGTAGGTATAAACTTAAAAATTACTGATTTTTGTCTTTGGTTACTCGCTTTTGTCTCGAAAGAACACTAAGGTTGAAATGAAATTCAGTAGTAAAAGGAAAACTCTGGAATGGGCGATGATATCACTTCTATAAAGTATATACTTTAATGGTTTACATCAGGGCTGAGGGGTCATCCAGCCAGAAGCCTATATAAGGAAGGAAAGTCATGTGGTCTGGCCCTGCCAAGGCAACCGCAGGCGGGACTTGAAATTCAATAAATCTATGAGTTTTTTCATAGCTTCATGAATTTATATTAAGTGAAGTTATAAATATCCAAATAGCCCCAGTGGAAAACAGGTCCCCCAGCCCTGATTTAAAACCGGTATTTTAAAAAAATATGCTGTTGTAGTTATTCATGTCAAATGAATGAATAAAGCACGAGGTAAGTGTGCTTTCTGAACTCTTCAGTCTCTCAAAGAGAGCCATTAATTGTGTGAGATTCAGAAGTTCACCTGAAAAACAGACTTCTCACAAAGATGCATCTTTTATGTCCAGATAACCAGCAGCTCTTCCAGCAGTTAGGCAAACAAGCAGAATGAATCCATCTGGAGAACTGAGTTGATTTTAACATATCCACGATTTCTTCAGCTCAGATCCACGTTTCTTTCTAAAATGGGATAAAGACACCTCTGTGTCTGCCACATCAGATTTCAACTCCGCCTTCTGACCCGCCTCTGAACCTGATTTATATTCTTGTAAAATGGGGGTACTCTTACCTCTCTTTCAGCGTACTTGTCTGGATTAAATGTCTGAACATACATGAGTTAGTGCGGAGCTCACTGGGTCCTTGATAAATCACCATCCCCACAGACTCCACAGGGGCCACTTGCTGGATGTTTGCCGAGGGCTCTGGCCTCATGCAAGTAGAGGCCCATGTGCAAGTAGGCAATTCAGAAATAATGAACTGCTTGTAAATCTCAGCTGCTTGGCACTGCCTTCAGCCACATCTTTAGCCCAAACTTCCATTTACTGCAAGGAGATGTGAAATCTGTCATCCTGCTTTCCCAAAGGACCAAAGAGTAAACAGGAATGAAGGGAGTTGGCAAGTCCTTCAGGAAGATGATGACAAGAATGGGGCATATTCCACACCTTCCCAAGCTCCCTAGAAGTTGGGAAGAGAACATCTGTCCAGACAGCATTTTTGTGTGTCTGGAGGACTCTATGGATACCATGATAGGACCTTGTCAAGAGCTTTCTGGGCAAAAATAATCCACCAGCTTAGAACATGTCCACAGTAGCAAGCTCCCTGGTTTAAACATGGCCACTTGGAAAGCCAATGTGGCCACCATGTTTGTGGCAGCGGCAAGCAGATGCACAACCAGCCAGAGGTGATGGAGTGAGAAAAATTTAAGGTTAGGTCATTCAGGCACTTGTGTCAAGTACCTTGTGAAATGGACACTACAAATAATAGCAGCTAGGATTTGTTGAATGCCTATCACATGCCAAGGTGGTTAAGCTAACCAAACAGCTGCTAACCACAAAAAAGGGTCACTGATTCAAACCCACCAGCTGCTCCTTGGGAGAAAGATGAGGCAGTCTGCCTCTAAAGATTTACAGCCTTGGTAACTGCAGGATACAGTTCTGCTTGGTCCTGTATGGGCACATTGAGCTGGACTCAACTCATCGCCGGTTAGTTGTCTTTTTTGTTGTTGTTTTTCATGACAGATAGCTCTTCGTGTTATTTCATTTGATTCTCATAGCTACCTAAGAAGTCGGGGCTATTATTATTCTCATCCTTAAAGATGAGGAGACTGAGGTGAGAAAACCTATGCCGCTTGCCAGTGGTCACCCCACTAGGAAGTAGTAGCTGACCCCAGAAGCCAGCCACTATCAGTCTTTTCAGAAGAGCCCTGTGGGGTTGGCAGTCAAAATTCACAAAGCTACTAAAGGTCGGCGGCGAGTCACCAAGGAACATGACTAACCACACCAGGTGCCTAATGTGCTCTCCAAAGAGAACAGTTCCGTTAGCTGAAGGGTATGGGCTTGTTGAGTGAGCTTTGGGGTTTGGGCCCAGAGCGGAACTTCTTGAAATGTCACAGGAGCACTTAGTGGTGCTCCCTTTTCTCTGGACATTCCCCAGGGAGTGCTCATATGCACCTAGGAGTAAATGTGGAGCCAAACTCAAGGGAGAAGCACAGCCAGAATGCTCTTGAGAAGCGAGGAGGGCAGAATTTCATCTCCTGTACTTTGGACATGTGATCAGGAGGGACCAGTCACTGGAGAAGGACAACATGCTTACTAGAGGGTCAGCGAAAAAGAGGATGACCCTTGATGAGATGAAATGACAGTAGCCGCACCAAAGAGCTGAAACCTCGGAGTGTTTGTGAGGATGGTGCAGGATAGGACAATGTTTTGTGCTCTTGTACTTTAGGGTCACTGTGAGTTGGAATCCCTATCAGAACAATAACTATGACATCACACCCTTCCCTAGCAGAGATTTTGTCTTGGACTGGCCTTACCTGAATCAGAATGTCTGCTAAGTTGCTGATGACCAATGGACCAAAAGCAGTGCTGACCATCTTTGGGAAGCTACTAGAAAGAAGCCACCTACCAGGTTCCTATGCTCAGAACTACTGGCTTAGTGACACCCATAAGCCATTATAGTTAGTATCAGTTGCTAAACCATTTTGTCAGAAACAAGAAACCCTATGGGGCTATCTGTGGACTATTCATATCCTGTCGAGCTATCACCATTGTGCCAAGACATACAACATCTCCTCTGGAGGCACAGATGTTGTTGTTGTTAAGTGCTGTTGAGTAAATTCTGACTCATAACAGGGTTTCTGAGGAGCAGCTGGTGAGCTTGAACCACCAGCTTTGCGGTTGAAATTGACGTGGGACACAGAAGAGTCACGCTTAATCTATCTATAAGTGTATTCGTTCATACTGTTTCTTATAAGTTAGACAGAAAACTAAACTTTGACTTTAACACCAGTTTACATTTACATAATCATATTTTCTTCAAGAAATCTAAAAAAGTTTACCTGCTTCTAGATGAAAAAATAAAAAAATAAGGAAAAGTTGTTGTGTTGTTGTTAGGTGTCATCAAGTCGGTACCGACCCATAGTGACCTTATGCACAGCAGAAGAAAACACTGCCCAATCCTGGGCCAACCTCACTGCTGTTTCCATGCTTGACTCCATCGATGCTGCCACTTGGCCGATCCATCTCGTTGGAGTCTTCCTCTTTTTCTCTGACCCTCCACCTTGTCAAACATAATGTCTTTCTCCAGAGACTGGTCCCTCCTGACAATATGTCCAAAGTATGAGAGATGAAGTTTGGTCATCTTGGCCTCCTGCACTGCTTCCAAAACGGATCTGTTGGTTCTTTTGGCAGCCCACGGCATTTTCAATATTCTCCTCCAACACCAAAACTCAAAAGCATAAATTCTTCTACGGTCTTCCTTATTCACTGTTCAGCTTTCACATGTATATGAGGTTATTGAAAATATCATGGCTTGGGTCAGGCGCACCTTAGTCTTCCAGCTGACATCTTTGCTCTTCAACACTTTAAAAAGGTCTTGTGCAGCAGATTTGCCTAATGCAATATGTCATCTGATCTCTTGACTGCTGCTTCCATGAGTGTTGATAGTTGATCCAAGAAGAATGAAGTCCTTGGCAACTTCAGTCTTTTCTCCATTG
>NW_006408680.1:508550-511111 GCF_000296735.1 Chrysochloris asiatica | reverse complement strand
CAGATTCATACTTCATACATTCCATGTTCCGATTTTCAATGGATGTTTCTAGCTGTTTCTCTTCATTTTGAGTTGTGCCCCATCAGTAAGTGAAGGTCCTGCGGACTCTACTCCCATGGGCCTTACTCCATTTGCATCATCACAGTCAACTCTACTTTGAGGAGGCAGCTCTTCCCCAGTCGCATTTTGAGTGCCTTCCAACCTGAGGGGCTCATTTTCTGGCACGGTATCTGACAGTGTTTCTCTGCTATTCATAATGTTTCAGTGACTAAATATTCGGAAGTAGTTTGTCACTCCTTCTTCCTAATCTGTCTTTGTTTGGAAGTTCATCTGAAACGTGTCTGCCATGGGTGACCCTGCTGGTATTTAAAATACCGGTGGCATAGTTTTCAGAATCACAGCAACTCACAAGCCACTACAGTATGACACACTGATGAGTGTTGGAAGGAAATGTTACAGTGATGTTCATAGATTGCAGTGTTGGTAGTTTTGTGCCATTGGCTCTGTTATGACTCACAGTGACCCTGTATAAGGTTTGTTGTTATTGTTAAGTGCCATCAAGTTGATTCCAACCCACACTAATCCAGTGTAGCGTTTCTTAGGAGCAGTTTGTGAGCTTGAACCGCCAATCTTTCACTCGAGTGCTTATCCTGCAGTGCCACAAAGCTTTATGGGAGCAGAAAACCTAGTCTGTCTCCTGCAGAGAAGCTGTTAAAGATTCGAACTGCCGAACTTGTGGTTAGCAGCCCACCTTGCAACCCACTATGCTACCAGGGCTCCTTATTCAGCACAGAAGAATGAGATTAACAGAGTCCTAATACAGTACCATAGAATCAGCACTGGATTGCTAACTGCCAGGCCAGCGGTTCAAACCCACCAGCCACTCCTCAAAAACCCTATACAGGGTCACTATGAGTCAGAATCAACTTGAAAGCAAACAACAACAACAAAGTCCCCAGTAAAGAGCATCTGCTTGGTAAAATAGAGGAGCAATACAAAGAGGATGATCTTCAGCAAGGTGGCCTGACACCGTGGCTACAACAATTGTCTCACGGCAGCAATTGTACGGATGGCTCAGGTCTGGGCAGTGCTTCCTTCTGCTGTACATAGGTCACTAAGAGTTGGAACTCACTGGGTGACACCTCACAACAACAGTTCCTTGGCCCACTGTTCTTAGTGCTGGCCTTTAGGTAGATTGATATTGACATATGGCACTAGTTTTTCCAAACTATATTTAAAAACAAAACAACAACAACAAAAAACCCAATCTGAGTGAACAAATCAACATGCTCGCTCTCCATGAGTGGCAACATCCAAACCCAAAGAGCGTGCTGACTGAGGTTCCTTTGTCACCAAGGGTTGTGTATGATGGCACAGAGGGACCAAGAGCAGGTATGAGAATCAACCAGGAGCTGAAGGAAAGGGATAAAGGTTAAATATTCCCATGTCCTTGAAATCTGAGTTTAACTTTTTATGTGAAGAGAAGAAATTCTTCTGAATAGAGAAGATACATTCCAATAGTTAAATATTTCTGGAACTGATGGTGATTTGAGGTTAAAACAAGAGGCTGTGGGTGATTCTTCCTTAGCAAGGTGAAGTACAAGGATTTCTGGCTAAGATGTTTCCACATCATTAAGTAAGAGATGTACACTACAAGGGTTTGCATTTTCTCAAACAGTTACAAGTCCTGGGGAAGGTAGGCCACCGTGGTGTTGTTCCATTTTGTGCCCTATGCCCAGGGCTTTCCATGCAAACTCTAGAAAAAGTTTGCTGAAGGAGGCTTACTTTTCAGTTACCAGAGAAGGGAGCCAAGGTCCCTCAAAAATACCATGTGAATTGCTTGCTGTTTTCCGAGCCTGAATATTGATTCTGTGCAATGATCATTGTTAAAATGTGGCCAGAAAAAGAAACACCATTCCTACAAGATTATGGACCCTAAGATGATTACGCCGGACTTGCCAATTTAATATAAATATATCAACATAAGAACTTTTTAAGAAACAAACACATTTTCTATTGTTTTCTGTGTGAACAAATAAGACATATAATTTAAGTGACTTTGGCAGATGCCGAAATCTCCCAATGGCGACTAGTTTTGCAGAATGAGTACAGTTGTATTGCCAACCCAAAATTGGCTAGTGAGGAATTGTTGTTTTTTTTCTCGTGTGTATGTGTGTGTGTTGTTTTTTTTTCAAAGCAAAGAGTAGGATTCCGGGAGCCAATGTTTTAAAATAAATTTATGGCACAAATTGCTCTTCATCATCCAGAAAAGTTGCTCAAGCAAAATAACATTCTGTCTCCCCAGAATCTCTTCTGTCAGGGGCAAGGCAGCCCCCACCAACTCTTGCTGCTACAGTGTTCTTTCCTGCTATATTTTCTTCACCACAGACATCATTAAATTGGATTTGCCAATTAAATGTAAATAAATCAGCAGAAGAACTTAACTGGAAAGTTTCCTGTTCTGTTTCCTGTTAGTATATTGCCCAAGCTCTTTAGAGTCGTTAGCACAGAAATGTCACAAGTGGGTGGCTGAGTGTAGGAGGCTGGGATTCCTAAGGCAG
>NW_006408680.1:503482-508355 GCF_000296735.1 Chrysochloris asiatica | reverse complement strand
TCCTACCCTCCACTTTACCAATTATGATGTCCCTCCTGATAACATGTGCAAAGTATGAGACAAAGTCTGGCATCCTGGCTTCTAAGGAACATTCTGACTGTACTTCGTCCCACATAAATTTGCTTGGGTTTTTGTTTTTGGCAGTCCATGGTACTTTTAGTATTCGCCTCCAACGCCATAACTCAAGTGCATCAGTTCTTCCTACCTGTAGGGGAAGGCTCTTTCTGCTGACTCTGAGCAAAGGCCCTGTCTCCTTTCAGCATCTGTACACCTGACATTACTTAGAGATCTCTGCGTGCATTGGCATCAGTCTTCCCCAGGGTCTAGCTGCTTCACAGTGCCAGGACCTCATGTCACAAGGATGCATTCCACTCCTGGTTCTTCTTTCTTGGTGTTAGTAGGTCCTGCTGAGCATTTCTTTTCTCTCTTGTAAGTAAAAGATGATGCAGCCCACACCCCAGGGAAACTCCTCTGGGACCAGAACTATGACAGGATTGTGCTGCATACAATCCTTGGTATGGAACTGCACTGCTAACCACAAGGTCAGCAGTTCAAACCCACCAACCACTCCTCGGTAATCCTATGAGTCGCAATGAGTCAGAACCAACTCAACAGCATTGAACAACAACAACAACATCCTACCTATGGTGTGGCGCAGCAGGATAAGCACTGGACTCCTACTCACATGGGGGGTCATCAGGTTACATCATCAGATAACTGCCAAACCACCGAGAATCATGACCCACCCAAGTGACACCTATTTTTGAAACGGTGGAACATTGTGGGGAAATGTTTCCCCATTCATTGGTGGGAAAAGGAAGGGCAAAGTCTGGAAATAGAGTCATTCTGTGAAATACTGTCTAGCTGTTCAAAGCGTGTGCGAGCTCTGTTTCATGATAAGAAACACTGCGTTGTTAGTAAGTGAGAACAGTGTTCTACAGGACAGTGACGCCATGCTTTTAAGACTTTTTATTGTGAATTGGGTGAAGGGTTACAGAGCAGATCAGTTTCCCAGTCCATAATTCCTACCCAGTTTGTTTCATGTCACTGATTGCCATCACTTCTCCTGCTTCCGGCCTGTGCCTGCTCCATCCATTCTTCCTCCTTTCCTAATCCTTTGGAACTTTGCCCTTTGGTCACGTTTTCCCTTTGGATTACAAGAGGTTGGTCATTCCAAGGTGTGTGTACCTCCCTAGTGTAGTCACTGAACAGAGCTGTCTGTTGTTGGGCTGGAAGTTGAGTTACGGTGGTGAGGAGTTCATGTCCAAACCTGAAGATAGCTAAAGGCCATGGTCTCAGGGATTCCGCAGTCTGTCTGATTTCTGAAAGAACAACCCTATCAGAATGCACATGGAAAACATCTGGGAGTAACACACCAAATTGTGAATCAGTCATTTACCAAGTGGAAAGAGGGTGTAATTAAAGGAAAAAATTGAGTTTGTGCTCAATGTTTCTGTTGTTGTTAAGTGCTACCACGTTGCCACACCAGGAGCAGCTGGTGTGTTTGAACTGCTGACCTTGTGGTTAGTTGTCCAGTGCTGACCCTATAGCACCACATGAAGACCCCTATACCTATATGACTTTACCTTTTCATGAGCACTCATTTCACTTTACACATTGATAAAACTACCACAACTATCGGTGTCCTAATGCCACAGAGGTTAAGGGCTGGGTTACTAATTGAGAGTTTGGTGGTTCAAACCCACCAACTTCCCCATAGGAAAAGATGTGGCAATCTACCTCCATTTTAACATGACTTTCAAAAAGTAAGTATTTTGGATGAGGTAAGAGGGACCAGTTGCTGGAGAAGGGTATCACGTTTGGTAAGGTGGAGCATCAGAGAAAAAGAGGAAGACCCCCAACGAGATGGATTGGCCAAGTGGCAGCATCGATGGACTCAAGCGTGGTAACCATAGTGAGGTTGGCGCAGGATCGGGCAGTGTTTCGTTCTGCTGTGAATAAGGTCATTATGAGTCAGTACCGACTCGATGGCACCTAACAACAACAACATATTTAGAAAGCATGTTTAGAAAAGAGACAAACTGGGATTGCTTTTAGCTAGAGACAATTTTGTTCCACGTCTTGGTAAGGCAAGAAGATTTATATTCTAAACAATTTCCTGAGGGCTTGTAGTGTCTTCAGCTTTGCTGGACCACGTTACAGAGGGGAAGCATTAGCTAGAATTCTGTAAATTGACAACCAGTGAAGAGATCCCTGTTTCTTGCCTTTTTTAAACAAATGATTTTGAATATGAACTCTTGCTTATTTTTGTAACTTAAACCTTTTCTTCTTCTTCTTAACCATTTCACAACTCCCACCTGCCCCCAAATATCAGTGTTGCAGCCATATTGTTGCATAGTGTCTAGAAGACACTAGAGTGGTCCCAGTTCGTTGCATGTGAGGGTAATCCTTTAAAGTTACCCTCCAACCAAGGTGGACTTCTGTTGGGGTGCTGTAGGGTCAACACTGGATTCTGAACCACAAGGTCAGCAGTTCGGTCACAGCTGACCCTAGGAAACCTTATAAAAGGTTGCTATGAGTCAGAACATGTGACTTCACGGTACTTAACAACAATTAACCAACATGACCCAGGCCATGGTGTTTTCAATAGCCTCATATGGATGTGAACGCTGGACGGTGAATAAGGAAGATCATAGAAGAATTGATGCCTTTGAGTTGTGGTGTTGGAGGAGAATACTGAAAGTGCCATGAACTGCCAAAAGAACCAATAGATCTGTTTTGGAAGAAGTGCAGCCAGAGTGCTCCTTGGAGGCCAGGATGGCTAAGCTTCATCTCTCCTACTTTGGACACATTGTCCGGAGGAAACAATTGTTGGAGAAGGATGTCATGCTGGGTAGGGTGGAGGGTCAGAGAAAAAGAGGAAGACCCCTAATGAGATGGATTGGCCAGTTGGCATCATTGATGGACTCAAGTGTGGCAGCGGTAGTGAGGTTGGCCCAGGATCGGGCATTGTTTCGTTCTGCTGTGCATGGGGTCGCTATGAGTCGGTTCCGACTTGATGTCACCTGACAACAACAACAACAACCAACATGAACTTTTAAGGTGAGGTCCTAGAGTGGGTCTTTCTTCCTTGGAAAGGGTATTTGGAGAGCTTCCTTTGAGGTTGGAAATCCCTTTTAGTTTGGCCTCACACTTGGTAAAGTCAGTGCCTTTTCTGCTGTCTGGGAATGTTTACCATGCAGGTGATTATGGTCATCAGGAAGCACATCAGTGTGGAATCTGAGGCGACAGCTTTCTATATTCTGAAACTGATGGCAACTCACAGAAAGCCCATTTCAGAACGAGTTCTATTAAAAGGTCACAGGCTAATAGAGACAACTACATTGTTCTGGTAACCTTTGAGTGGCAGGACATTTGTCGTTACTGTTTGGGATTCATATAGCACTATATTTATATCTAAAGTCTCACCTGTGAATGCTGCAGCTTTAATAGTGTCAGGTCTGTGAGTTACTCTTACCTACGATCCACTGGATTAGCCACTTCCTGGTTCATGATGCTGTCAGAAGGCACGAGTTTCTCGGGTCAAAGACAAAACACTGTATTCCTCACTGCTCTGCAATCACGTGAGCAGCCTCTTGTTCCTGCTGGTTCCTCTTGCACCCACATTCTACAGGGACAATCAAATGGCCCAAATGGACAGATGCATGGATATGCATCACCCCCGAGGAACAAGGAGCCAAGGGAGTCCACACTTATGTGAGCAGTAAGCAGGTCTAGCTCTTGTCCATGGAGAGGCACCGCCTTATCTTTTAACATTGTTGTTGTTGTTAACCCCTGTGGAGTCATTTCTGACACATAGTGAACCTGCATAGGGTTTCCAAGGAGGAGTTGGTGAGTTTAAGCTGTCAACCTTGTGGTTAAAACCGACCTTGTGGTCCAGTGCTCATCCTACAGCACCACATCAGGACTCCATATCTTTTAACATTACAAGTTCCATAATCAACCCTGGAAAATGAACAGGAGAAGTATGTTGTTGTGAAGTGCTGTGGAGTTGATTCCAACTCATAGTTACCCTGTATAGAGTTCCCATAGAGTGGCTGGTAGGTTTGAACCACTAACTTCATGGTTAACAGTCAAGTGCTTATCCAGCAGAATCACAAAAGGACCCAGAGTAAACATTGTTGTTGTTAAGTGCTGTCAAGTCAGTTCTCACTTATGTTGTTGTTATGTGCCGTTGAGTCGATTCCGACCCATAGCGACCCTGTACAGGGTTTCCAAGGCTGTAAATCTTTACAGGAGCAGAAAGCCTCATCTTTCTTCTGTGGAACAGCTGGTAGTTTTGAACAACTGCTCTTGAGGTTAATAGCCAAATTCGTAACCACTACGCTACCAGAGCTTCTTAAGAAGGCCCAACTGGCATTATGTCTCCCCAAAGTGTGTAATTTTGTGACGTCATGACTAGTACTGTATTGTGTTAACATGTACATACATACAGATTATAGATGCACTGTATATCAGCCTTTTTAAACCTTTTTAAAAAACTGATTAAATAGCAAATCCCTAAGATCTGTAATTTCCTCCTGATTAGTCTAATTTATCTGACAGAATTTCTTTTCTCCTAGTAGGGAGAAAGATAGGAGAAAAATTGTACAGTTAAGGGTACACTTGATTTTCATTTTATGAAATTTTGACTCAAATAGGATGAGTGGTGGTGGTTGTGTGCCACCGAGTCAGTTCCGACTCATGCTTTTGTTGTTAGGTACCATGGCGTCAGTACCAACTCTTACCTGTGAACAACAGAATGAAACACTGCCCGGTCCTGGGCCAACCTCACAATTGTTGCCACACTTGAGCCCATTGATGCTGCCACTTGGCCAATCCATCTCATTGGGGGTCTTCCTCTTTTTCTCTG
>NW_006408680.1:493519-502568 GCF_000296735.1 Chrysochloris asiatica | reverse complement strand
ATAAATAACTGGAGTCTTGTTGAGCCAACTTATAAATGGATAAATAGAAGACACAGTGTGTTCTTTGAGGCCTCATAATTCATCCCCTAAACCATAATTTTATCAATGAATATCCATTGGATGTTTCCCTTGGAAGGTTGCAAGATTTATGTGGCAAAATGTTTTTAGGAGTTTTTGCTTTTAAGCATTTATCACACCCAGTGTAGAATGTGAGTGATTCATAGTTGAAAATCTGTGAGTTGCATAGTCCCTGTTTTTCATAATTCTTCTAAGAGTTTTTCCTGTTCTTGGCATGGGCTTGGTCATGCCAGCTTTGCTTACCTGACCCTTGCTTGTTAATAGGTCAGCAGCTGTTTCTCCAGCCCATTATATTTCTTGGCCTTCCAAGTTTGATTAGATAGCAGGCTTCAGTTGTTCACAGACATTGGAAGGTACATGAGCAAATGGAACACTTGGCACATTCATGCTAGAAACTTCCCTGATTTCTCTTCAGTGGAATGCCTCAAACCGCATTTGAACAGAAAGTGAAACCACTCACATCACACTTAAATCACTGTTATCTAACTATTTGACTTTTTTCTTTTAACAAAGAACCACAAAACCCATTCCTGTCTCTCTCAAGTTGATTCCAACTCCGGGAGATCCTGTGTGTGTCTGAGTAGAATTGTGCTCCTTAGAGTTTTCAGTGTCTGTAATCTTTTTTTTTTTTTATGTTTTATTGTGAATTATGTGGTAGTTTAAATAGGAGAACATTAGTTTTACATTCATCCTATCGTATATCGTTTCATTGCCATGGTTACAATCCCCTCCATGCATCATCAACCAACCAAAGGGTATACACTACAAGCCTGACACCCCTCTCCCTCTCTGTGTCTAAAGTCCTCAGCTGCTCTATTTCTCCACTTCATCATCTCTGCCTCCATCTCAGGCATCACTGCTTCTCTGGGTAGGGTCCTGCTCTCCGCTCTTCTCCCTTCATGGTCCCAGGGACCTCTGCTCCTAGACTGCAAAGTTAATCACTCCCCTTCTTGGTACAAAATGTCAACCTTTACATTTCCAATCCTCACAATCAATCCTGATAACAATTATTCACTATTGTATCACAAGAGACCTATCCGCATTTCATTTCATCAGCCCCACCTAAACAGATTGGATACTACTCAGTGGAGAGTCTACCTTCCTCCAGGCCCTCTGGATCTGTGTTTGTAATCTTTTGTAAGTAGACCACCTGGTCTTTCTCCCGAGGTACCTCTCTGAGGATTTGAACCACCAACCTGTTTGTCAGTACACAAGCCCTTATCACTAGACCACTTGTATCATACAGAGACTTACAAGTAAAGAGTTGTTGTTGCTGTTGTTAAGTGCCGCTGAGTTGATTCCAACCCATAGTGACCCTGTATAGGGTTTCTGAGGAGCAGCTGGTGAACTTGAACCACTGACCTTGCAGTTCAAGCGGCTCTGCAGTCTGATACATTAACCCACAGTGCTGCACCTGAACTCTACAAGTAAAAAGTAGTTAGTAAAAAGTCCAGGAAGAAAATGTCTGTTTTCTTTCTGCCTCTTTTCTTAAAAAAAAACAATAAAATTCTCATCAGCTTTTCTCAGTATAAAACTGGCTTGTGAAGTAAAAACATAATCATATGGACTTGACTGATGTTTATCTGTTAAGTTGAAGGACATTTCTTCCCAGCTAGGAAGATGCATTGTCTTGTCTTATAGCCGACATCAAAGGCCCTGGATGAGGAAGCCAGGTTTCTGATGAGAATAGTTCACTTAAGATAAAAGGCTTATCTTAAACTCTGGGCCTATTGTTTTGGGGGTTTTATTATTTTTTTTAGGATCTAATTTTCAATAATGCTCAAGCGGTCAAAATTTCCATTTAAAAAGTCATCATTTATCCAACCTGCCTTTCAAAGACCAGTTCCTTTTCCTTATTTTGTTTTATTAGTCAATATGAGGACCCACAGCCAGCCAAAAAGCAGGAAAGAGAGTGAGCGTTACAGACCCACCAGGCTGTGTCATTTCAGAGCAAAGTGTGACCCTGAATGAGAGAAGGAAAGACAAGTGGAGTGCCCAAGCTTCCTGAGGACCATCTGACTGTCTCTGCACTCCTTTTGCTTCCTGACCTATGTGAGTGATTCCTGCTAGATGATCTTCCTTGTAAAGTGTTTCTGTAGCAGCAACCCCTCAAGAGGGGTGGTGTTGACAAACAGACATGTATTTTCTCACAGTTTAGGAAGCTACAAGTCTGACTTTGAGTCCTGGTGTGGCACTGTGTAATAAAGCACTGGACTGAAAGACTGATTTGAACTGCAAGTTTGGTGGTTCAAGCTCGCCACCCTCTCCTCAGAAACTGGATACAGGATCAATATGAGTCAGAATCGACTCGGTGACACTTAACAACCAGAAGTCTGAATTCAGGGTGCAAGCTCTGGGGAAGGCCATTGTCTGTCCTGAAGTTCTGTCCCCTGACTTCCTGGACGTCCTCATGCGTCGTGGGGTGTGTCTCCTCTTAGCTGTCAGTGCCACAGATTGCATTCTATATATGAGAAGAGATTAATTTAAGACTCCATGTATACTAATCCAAGGAGGGGGTTTCAAAAAGTCTGTGGAGTTAAAAGATAAATGGAATTTTCCAGGAACTTTTTGCAGTCCTCTTGTACTGCTTCATTAACATAACAAAGAAATCCTTCCCCAATAGGATTATAATCACAGACTCCAGGGACATGTACCAAACTGTGACCACAGAGTCAAAGGTTTGAGTCCACCAGTAGTTCCTCAGGACAAATACATGCCTTTCTGCTTCTGCAAAGATTTCAGAAGCTTTGTAAACATAATACATGGTCACTATGAGCCAGAATCTACTTGATAGCACTTAACAACCACAGTGAGCCCACGGGACAGAGAACAGAGCTGCTCATTAGGGCTTCCGAGATGGTAAATCTTCATGGAGACTAACAGCTTCATCTTTGAGAGCAAAGAGCGGCTGGTGGATTTTTGGGTTTGCATTCTATGAATTCTCAGATCTGTGTTCTTTGCCATTGCCTTCAGTGCACCTTGGATTTTTTTCATTCAATAACATTGCCTCTTGATCATATGCTACCTCTTGAAAGGATTCAACATCAACCATATCTTTTTGGTACAGTCTTCAGTCTTTAGTGTTTAATGTATCAAATCTGTTCTTCAGATGATCTCTAAATTCAGGTGGGATCTATTCAAGGTCATATTTTGGCTCTCGTGGACTTGTTTTCATTTTCTTCAGCTTCAGTTTGAATTTGCATATGAGTAAGTGATGGTCTGTTTCACCTTCCACAGGTGTTGTTGTTAGATGTTGCCAGTTCCAACACAGAGACCATCCCTATCCCCCCCCCCATGCTATAATAGAGCTGCCCATAGGCCTTTTGTTTGCTTTTTCTGTTAACTGTTAATGAAGTGAAGTATACAGAGTCGATCGCCTTTCCCTCCAACAATTCCTAGACATTTGGCTTCATGTCATTGGCTACACTCCTCACAATGTGCCGTCACTCATCCCACTCCTTCCCCATATTTCTTGTCTCCATTTCTCCTTCTTTTCTAACCCTTGGGTACTTTGTCTTGTTCAACTATTCTAAGGTGTGCACACTGCCCAGTGTTACTGTTTCCCTTATAGATCAGTCTGTTGTTTGGCTGAAAATTGAGCCATGGAATGAGTTCATTTCCAGAGGTGATGGGTGACTGAGGTCCATAGTCTTGGGGATTCTCCCAGTCTCTGTCCATCCTCTAGGGGTTCCTACAGTCTTGTCTTTAAATCACCAGGACACCCACAGCTCTTTCTCCCACAGAGCTACTGGGGTGTGATCTACTAACCCTATGGTCAGTGCTTAGTTTTTAATCATTGCATCATCCGAACTCCTTATTTTTGAAGTGTATTTTGTGATAATGATGGAGCTGGCTTAAAGGTAAAAGAGCATATAGTCTTGCCTAAAGAGAGAAAAAGAGGAAGACCCCCAATGAGATGGATTGGCAAAGTGACAGCGTCAATGGGCTCAAGCATGGCAACGATAGTGAGGTTGACCCAGGATTGGGCAGTGTTTCATTCTGCTGTGCATAAGGACCCTAAGAGTAAGTACTGATTCAATGGCACCTAACAACAACAACAACAAAGAGAGGTCTGAGAGTTGTCCTTGGCTTCTGAGAATGAATCTATGTCACACCTAATTGGAGTGTCTTTGTTTAGGCAAGTGGGTGTTCAATCCAGAAAGAGCAACCTGGTCACTCACGTGGACAATTAGTGCCTCATTTACTCAGACCTGTGTGGTAAAGCTCAGGAAAAGGCTGGACACTAAAGCTTGAGAGAACCCCCCTGATTGGCAATACTTGACACTGATTCCAGAAGGCCAATGATTCCGCTAATCCCACAGAGATGGTGTACTGGAATCTCCGTGTTTGAAACCTGCCTAGATTCTTCTTTCCATACATTTTTTTAAGTCCTTCTTACAGATCTTCAATCTGAGGGTGTTATTGGAAACCTCCTCAAACTTGCAATTGGTGTCAGAATTGAGGAGGATCTTGGGGGCTGTGCCGTCTCGACTGTACAGTGTGGCTAAGTAAATAAGTACTCAGAGTGCTAAAAACAAACCAGAATAAAAGTATCAACAGCCCCTTCCATGAGGGGAGAAATGTACATTTTCAGGCTTAAAACTCCAGAGCTAGAATTTTTATTAATATTTTATTATTTTTTCTGCAAAGGAAAGACACAAAAAAGCTTTAAACATGAAGATAACTCTCATGTCTCCCACAGTCAAATACCAAATGGATTAAATGATATTATGGGACTGTTTCGAGTTCCTTTAAGAACAGAAAGAATAAAAGCCAGATGGCTTTTAGTATGGCATGCAAAACTAAAGATTTGGGGCGGGGTGGCTTCAAATAGATTTTGATTAAGAAATAAATATAAGTATCTTGGTACACTACTCCTTAAATTCCATAGTCTACTGTGGAGATGTGCAGCCCACATAGGTACATTACGACAACCACCATGATGCACATCCTCTTCCCAAAGCATAAACCATGGTGTTGTGGTCATGGGAGACCACAGTAGTTACTTAGGAAGGAAATGATGCGTGGGGCTGGAAGAGAGGATGGGACAGGCTCCGAGAAGAGATTAAGAGGCTGTAAAGGATGGTCTGTGACCCCAGGGAGAAAGAGTAGCATTCCTGCCATTAGACAAGACACATGCTTCAAGAACAAGTTCTGCTCTCTTCCGTTGCTGTTGGTGTCAGGTGCCATCGAGTCGGAACCGACTCATAGCGACCCCATGCACAGCAGAACGAAACAATGTCAGATCCTGGGCCAACCTCACTACCACTGCCACACCTGAGTCCATCAATGATGTCACCTGGCTGATCCATCTCGTTGGGGGTCTTCCTCTTTTTCTCTGACCCTCCACCCTACCCAGCATGACATCCTTCTCCAGCGATTGTTTCCTCCGGACAATATGTCCAAAGTATGAGAGACGAAGCTTAGCCATCCTGGCCTCCAAGGAGCACTCTGGCTGCACTTCTTCCAAAACAGATCTATTGGTTCTTTTGGCAGTCCATGGCACTTTCAGTATTCTCCTCCAACACCACAATTCAAAGGCATCAATTCTTCTACGATCTTCCTTATTCGATGTTCAGCTTTCGCATCCGTTGGTAGTACGTATATTGAGTCAGTAATCACAAGCAGTTGTTGTTGCTGTTGCTAAGTGTCATAGAGTTGGGTTCCGACCCATAGTGACCCTGTATGGGGATTTCTGAGGAGCAGCTTGTGAACTTGAACCACAGGCAGCTGCAGCATCAATCTAATCTCCCACTCCACATCCTATGACTGCCTTCTAGCCATGTCTACTCTTTTTGTCTTATAAAGACTCTAGCCATAAAGAGATCAGAGCCAACCCGTCTCTTCATCTCACGAACTGTCTCCACAGTGACTGCATTTCCAAATAAGAGTGCCAGTGCAGGACTAGGGCTTCAACATAGTTTTGGGGGCACAGGGTTGAGTCCATAGCATATGTGCGGGAGTTTTCATCTTTCACAGGGCTCCTGTAAGGTACACATGCTCTTCTCACAGTGCTTGGGTGTCACCATCAGCAATGCTGTGGGACGTGTGTGGACACCTACATGCAGAGCCTTCCTGTATTCCAATGAGTACATTTGTTCTATTTATCATTTGTCTTTGAGAATCCATCCGACAGATCTATTAAAGTAAACCAAATCGGCCTTGTATCCTTGTAAACGAATTCTGCCTAACAAAAAGTTTCCAAAGAGAGATATTTCATGATTCAGTGTCTTTTTATGTCATTTAGGGTTCCTGAATTAGATATAATTTTTTCAAAATTCCCTGTGTTAGTTCTGTTAATTTGGTGCAGAAAAAAGTATCCAATTTTTGCTGAGTGATTTCTTTCTCATCTCTCTCCCATTTTCTTACTTGTCCTTGCCCTTTATAAATGCTGAAGAAATGGATTTGTCCTTCTCAACCTGCTGCCAGCGCAGTTAGGTAAATGGATTTTGTTTCAGTAGCTAACATGGGAAGTTCAATAGCCATATTTTGAAGGAATTGAAGGAAAGAGTATATATTCCTGTCAGAAATTTTTCTGAGTCTTCCTAGAAATCAGGAAGATTTATATACATATATGTGTAAAAAATTGAAAACATACTGATATGTGTATAGGTTAGAAATTGGGTCATGAGCCTATTTATGAAAGCTCTAGTTGTCATATCTTGCTTTGTAAATGGATCTTAAATGGATAATGGGGGACATTTGTAGATTTCTAATGGGCACCATTTTATTCTATTGTGTGTAGGGTAACTATGGGTTGGAGCCGACTTGATGGTACCGACCAACAGCCTAAAATGTTCTCAAGCACCCAATACTGTTATTAAATCTTCGATGAAATCTTAAATTCTCTGTTGCTTAACAAAATGGCATGAACATATATAGTATTCTTTGTTTCTGAGAAAGCATAAAATGCAAAAAATGTTTTTATTGAGTAAATCAACCTTTTACAATTGAACTTTTGTTTTAATATTTGTAATCTTCCCCAGAGCTTTGGAGTACTATTTAATGACAGAGCTAATTAATACAGAGATATTGATGACTTATGATACTTACTTAGTTTGTGTATGTTTTCTTTGAGTACCGAGAGTAACACTATTGCTTTTCTAATTGAACAAGGAAAAGTAAATTGTGTTTGAATTCATTTTCTTAATCTATTTTTTTTAAAGCACTCATTTGATATTTTAAGAGTCCTTAGTAAGAATAACTGCATAAATAATCTATTAGTTTAGTTTGAAAATAGAAAGGCCAGTACATAATCCTATCCTGTTAATGATTTGTAGTAGGCTGGTGGACATTGATATCATTTTTAGGTGCTGTTGAGTCAATTTTAACTCCTATTAACCCTGTATAGGGTTTCCAAGGAGAAGCTGGTAGGTTTGAACCGTCGACCTTGTGGTTAGCAGTCCAATGCTTATCCTACAGTGCCACATCAGTACTACTTGATAAGCAGTAGTTATGACAAGCAGTGTGACAGGGTGAAACATCTAAGGCAGGAATTCTCAAGATGACACATTCTTTTTCACTGAAGTGTCAAAGAGTAGAAAATGCATTTTCTTGTAAGTCACATTGAATAATGAAGTGATCATATATATTTTGGAAATCCGATAACTGTAACCCTGATTTGGCAAATGCATACTATAGCTTCTCTCCTTGTTAATTAAAGGTGGAAGTGCACTTATTTTCACAAACACCCCCTTTTATATTACAAAGTGTATTTTGAAGTTCTGGCCCAAGTGGACAGCCTCATCCATGTCACTCATTTAGAGTTAGGAGAATCTGATCTCCTCTTACTCATGGTAAGTACAAATAGGGTGGAGGGTCAGAGAAAAAGAGGAAGACCCCCAGCAATATGGATTGGCCATGTGGCAATATCAGTGGATTCGAGCATAGCAACAATAGTGAGGTTGGCCCAAGATCGGGCAGTATTTTGTTCTGCTGTGCATAAGGTCGCTATGAGTCGGTACTGACTCGATGGCACCTAACAACAACAAGTACAAATGGTTTCAGTTTTCTTAATTAAGACAATTTATTGTTATCCAACTCTCTGCTGATATTCAGTTGTTTTCAAATATGTTGTCACTAGCTGTCGTGTTAGCCATCATGAATCAATAGTGGGAATGTGCCTTTGCATTCCTATTCCATATTCTGTATATGGATGTGTGAATAATGAGGACTACTGACTTCGCTTTGGTTTTCCTTACTGGCATTTTTCTTTCATTTAGGATTTCTCTCCTGTGCTTCCCTCTTTAGTCAAGAATGGTCAATATGCATAAGTGTATATAAAACTGCAGAAATACAGTTTCATATTCTGCAGATTAAAATCTAGATAAAGAAGTCATTTCAGAATGAGTTGATATAGGAAACTAGCATTGTTATGCCTGATAATCAGTGAGCAATGGGGAGCTTATAGAGAGGTACTATAGTAATAAAACTGCCACCATTATAAAATCCAATGTGACTTGTGCACTTAGGTAATGAGTATGCAATTTTATTCCTACTTGTAGCAGATTTACATCATGTCATTTACATCTGGCAGCAGATAAACCCTAACTTGTCTTCCCCAAGGGGAATAGAGTGGTAACTAATATATGTACCTTAGTATTGACATTGTAGACACACTAAATTGGCCAATCTCCAATAATAAATGGGTGGGGAGAGGGTGGAATTTCTTTTTATGTTAATCTGATCTTCAAGCTTGTGTCTTTCCCTATCATCCTTATGCTGTGTTCCTACAATCCCAGGGAGCAGATATGCAAGGGAAAAGTAGATTCAACAATTCAGGCCTCCATTCCATTCATGGATTTGCATTCCCTCATGCATTCTTTCTCCCCCACCCCTTTCATTCAATAGTGTGATGGCTGTCTCAGGCCAGGTTTTGAAGAGAAGCAAAGCCAGTGAAATATATGTTGTTGTTGTTGTTATGTGCCGTGGAGTTGGTTCCGACTCATAGCGACCCTGTACAGGGTTTCCG
>NW_006408680.1:474728-492304 GCF_000296735.1 Chrysochloris asiatica | reverse complement strand
AAAAGCCCACAGTCCGACTCATAGTGACCCTGTATATCGTTTCTGAGGCTGTAAATATTTATGAAAGCAGAAAGCCTCGTCTTTCTCCCATGGAGTGACTGGTAGTTTTGAACTGCTGACCTTGCAGTTAGCAGACCAGCTTATAATCTACTACACTACCAGTGCTCCTTGTATATATATATAAAGAGATGTTTATTATCAAGGAAATGCCTTGGCATTGCAGAGTCCCAGGTCCCCAGTGGAAGAGAAAAAGAGTTCCTCTCCCGTGTCCATTATATTGGGAGCAGGCCATGCCCACAAGGAAGCAGCCCTTCAATTGACTGGTTGCTCATAGCCACTCATTGTAAAGTTAAAGATATCTGTATTAGGTTTCATCACCATGGGAATAAGCACATCCCAACTGCTAAACCTCTGGCAATCCTGGCCTAGGCAAGTTGACACAAAACCCTAACCATTACAATGGATTTCCAAAAACCCATGGAAAACTTCCTTAATCATTTAATTCCATTTTTTCCCAGTAACATTTTGAAGCCCTCTCACATCTCCAGTAGGAGAAAAGTTCATTGTGGAAATTGTAGACACCTATCTTATTTTCATAGACATCCTAGTGATAATTTGTGGACATGCTATCTTTTGGTGAGGAAACTTAAAACTAGATCCAGGGATTATTTATGTATCTTCTCGAATTTTCCTTCCTTACTCAATATAGCTGATGGCCAACACTGATGTTCCAAGTTTTGCTGTTAAAGAAGCAGAAAGAAAGCTCAGAAATCGCCTAGCGGCATGCAATTAACCTGTCATGCTATTAGTTTGGCAACATTGCAGTGCTATCCAAGCATCATCACTTTAATAAGGGTTTTTGGAAATTCACAGTGGACATTAGAGTTCTGGAAACCTCTTGCCCAACATAAAACTAAAAACAATAAAATGTAAAATACAGCACCTTAAATAATAGAACAAGTTTAATTTTGTTCATTCCCTAGGGAAAAAGAAAGAAACACAGTCTAGTTTTAAATTAAGCATGCTGTGTTCACATTCCACCTATTTATCTTATCTACTTAAGGTCTAAATTATGCCATTACAGTGCCATTTAAAGTTGGAAATGAGTATAAACTTTCAAGACCTGATGTCAAACCTAGAAAATGAGGAGGCTAGCTTCTCATTGCTAGACTTATTGTATGTACCCCCTGTGTCCTCTTGATGTTTTTATTACTAAGCCTGAACTAAATTTAGAAGAGCAATGGAAACTAAAATAATTAGACATTCATGAGATGGAAATGCTTTTTACAGTAATGTGGTGATTATACTTTAACCTGCTTTCACTGTGTGTGTCTATTTATTAATGTCTTTAATGTTGACAGTGTTGTTTTCTGCCAGTGTAACTCTTGAATGGAGAGCCCTCTCCTCCCATTTTTTCATATGAAGAGGGTACCATGATTCATCATCACTGTGACCTGACCAGGCATTTTACTGCAGATATCACCTTTCCTAAAATAGTAATTAGGACTCTGAGACTCTAAGCACCTTAGCTCTGCAGCAGTCTACTAAAGATAATTGGGTCAAGACAGCTGGGGAGTAGCCCTTTCTGTAACAAAGCTTTGCTTTGCTCTAAGGGGAGAAGACCCTAAATTCAAATACATTTTAGAGGGACCCGTTTATTAAGCCTTAAATAGAACAAAGACAAAACAATGGGGTACAAAGTCCATCTGGTCATAAATCCCGCCCTTCTGACCAACTCGGTTGGGGATGATGTAGGAACGTATGGACCTGGTACCCCATTTTCCTTATGGGCACATGCAGGCAAGTCCCTCAAGGCCAAGTCTATTTCTCTCTGGGTTGGCTAGGGGTGGTTGTAATCTATTTTCATAAACACCCTGTGTGAAGACAAAGCTTTTTACAGTTTGTGGTCAGAATGAACTCACTGGAGGCTGGATTTGTGCCAAGACTCAGAATGGAGGTAGGCTCTCACTGAACATCATTTCTTTTGTTGTTAGGTATGTACACCAGAACAAAACCATGCCCAGTCCTGCACCCTCCCCATAATTTTTGTTATGTTTAAGCCCATTATTGTTGCCACTGTGCCAATCCATGTCATTGGAGGCTCTTCCTGTTTATCGCTGACCCTCCACTTTTCAAGCATGATGTCCTTCACCAGAAATGAGCCCCTCTTGAAAACTTGTCTAAAGTATGAGACAGAATTTCACCATCCAGGCTTCTAAGGAGCATTCATTCAAGCTGTCCTTCTTCCAACACAGATTTGTTTGTTCTTCTGGTAGTCCATGGTGCTTTCTTTACCAACACCATAATTCAAATGCATCAGTTGTTCTATGATCTTCCTTATTCACCTCATTCATTGTCCAACTTTCACGTGTATGTGAGTTGTTGGTAAGTGCTGTCATCTTGGTTCCAAATCATAGCAACACTGTATTGGGTTTTCAAGGAAGGCACTGAAAAATACCATGGTCTGGGTCAGGCGCTCCTTAGTCCTCAAAACTTAGCCTTCTACAAACCAAGTGCTTAGGGGATTGAAGCCCTAATACAACTCATTGGTCCCATCACCTAAAGTCTAGCACTCTTTACGTATAATTTTACTCACAAGTTGTCCTATGCTTTTCTGTCAGTCACAAAACGATAGCTGCTGAAATTAACTTTACATTAAGATCTACCTCTCTGTCGCCAGTGTGCTAATTGACTCTGTGGTAATGGACTCAGACAATGAAGGACAAGCAGGGAGCCTCCGATGGCACACCTCTGTAGACGATTTGAGCTTGCTCTTCAAAGACCAGATGCTTCTATGTATCGGTGGCACTGATCTAGCTCTACGGGATTTCCAGAAAACACCCGCTGTGCAATATGCTTCTGCGAGAAACCCAAGTTGTGATTGGCGTGGTACTGAACCACAGTTACAGACTGCAGTTTGTGGGTTGTATGCATATGGGAATGGCTCCTGTAAACAAACTTTCCTTCTAGGCTGCTATTCCGTTTCTAAGACGGCAACAGATGGCTGAACTGGCAGCGTCATCCACTTCAGCCCCGCTCTGAGTCACTGAGCCTGTGAAGGTGCCAAGAGCATGAGGAGCAGGAGTCCAGCTTTCTAATCACTTGGAATACATCTTATCTTACCTATGGATGAAATCTCTACAGTCGTCCTCCATGGGCAGATTTCATAAGTGCTGTTTTTGAATACACTGGTTTTAATCATTTTATATTCCTCTTGCAAAGCCTCTAGAAATCAATGAGGCTTCCTAAAATGCCAACACTCTAAATGTTGCATATCTTTACAGTAATATGATTCTACTTCTGCATCCCCTGTCTTACACACACACACACACACCTTCCATGAAAATGAGTGCACAATAAATCATGCATTTTCTTTGCTTAGATCCTATTCATACTCCATCACGTGTCAGAAGTGTCAGGGATGGGTCTGTTCCTCCTGGCTACCAGTAGCGTGACTGGGTTGCCGGCTGCTGTGCTATTTACTTTCCTACTGTTGTACCTAGGAAACCAGGGAAACAATGCCATTGTCTTGCCTCGAGAGAGATCAAGAGAGGCGGTTGGTGTTGTGTCATCAAAGCAGGGGACAGAGATGACTTAAGTCTTCAGATCTGCCCATGGGATCCTCCAAGTCAGAGAGCAGCTAACCCAGACCCCAGCCTTAACATAAATAAAGGATCACGCAGCACCGGGCAGTGTTTCCTTGCATTGTACATAGGTCAGTAACAACTCAATGGCACCTAACAACAAAACAATATAAAATGTTTCACCCTTAGCTGTAATTAAAAATAGTAATAATGCTAACAGCCTCTTGACTCCACGGTTAACTGTCTTCTCCCTCTATTATTTCACTTGTACCTTTATTGAGACTTCCCCCAGAGGACATCAGGAATGAATTCTATTTCTTAGGAAGAAGAAAATGTAGCTACCAGCAAGGGCAAGCATTTCTGTTGATGAGAAATATTTGCTTTAGTGATACTGACAACTTTATGAAAGGTTTCCCCTTTGTTTTTGCAAAATAAATTTTACATCTACTTCTCGGGACCAAATGCTTCTCAGTGGTTATTTATATTAGCTTCCACAGAAGCTTGTTGTAAACCTGGACTTTAGATGTTTTTTGTCGTAAAAGATGGCTTCATTACAGCTACCATGACTACACTGCTGGTAATAAGGACTCAGGTCACACAATGCACAGCATTCAGCTTCTGGGGCACCGTCTATAAGACCACTGTAAGGAGACAACCTAAGAGTCACATTTTATGACATGAAAATCTAACCATTTCTCATACCATCCACATTTTGTGTTTGGTTGGAAAATAGAATAAAGCTAGAGTAGATATTCCCATCATCATCAGATACAGATATGTATCAGCTTTAGGGAACCAGAAGCCAAAGGCAGCCATGAATAACATTTGAAAAAAAAAAAATCATAATTTGTTTTTTTTTATTACTACAATAGGAGGCTTTGGAGAGTGGGAGAAAAATGTGGACCAAAATTCAGAATCATAGCAAACACCTGGCTTCCTGGTGTGATAGGGACTGATGGACCCCCAAGACTATGGTCTTTCCTCACCCTTCAGGTCTGGAACTGAACTCACCTGGGTGGCTCAATCTTCAGCCAAACAGTAGGCAGGTCTACAAAAGGAATAATAACCATAAAATAACCAATGTCTTGAGATTAAAAGGGAAGCATTTACCCAAGGAGAAAGTTCTGAAGGGCTAGGAAAGAAGGAGGGATGGAAACAGGAAACAGGAAGTGAGAAAAGGGATGTTACATTGTGGGGGTTGCAATCAATGAGCTGAAAGAAAATTTGTAAGAATTGTTCAATGGAAAAACCATCTGCTCTGTAAAGCTTCTCCCAACTCACAGGAAGAAGTTTTAAAAAATGACCTTACATTTCAGCATTAATCCTCTTCCACCATGGAATACCATAATAACCCTCATTAGGTTCTTGAACCAACATCCATTCATCAGTGTCTGGCTTCCATGTTGCTGTGATACTTGAAGCTATGTTACCATTATTTCACAAACCAGGAGGGTCACCCTTGGTAGAGAGGTTTCAGTGGTGTCTCCAGACTAAGACAGACCAGGAAGAAAGGCATTTCAGAAAATTACCCAGTGAAAACCCCCAGATCACAGCAGAATCTTAGCCAACATGACACGGTTGTTGGATGAGCTTCCTAGTTGGAATGCATTCAAAATACATAGAGGCCACAACAGTGGACTAAAGGGTACCGATGATCATGAGGTGGAGAAGGATTTCACAGTGTCTCCTTCTTTTGCCCTTGAGGTTGTCATGAGTCTCAACGGATTGACCAAGAAGTAGAAACAAGTCACCAGTTTTGGCAAAGGAAACTCACTTCTTTAAATATTTGTCCTTTCAACCATGAAAGATGCATCTCAGTAGGTTATTAAAATGATAAAGTGAGATAATACATATACAATAATTTGAAATCACCATCAGTACTCCCTTCAAGGTCTTATTCAACATCAGGATCTCTTGTTTTACAACATTATCTTCATTTCTCACTTTACCATAGGAAGATTATACTGTAATTTTGTTAGAGTGGAAAGTTTATGGAAAACTTGTACGAAGTTCAGAGGACTTGAAGTCCCTGATGTTGTTGCTCTGTGCCATCGAGTCAGTTATGACTCATAACAACCCTGCACAGGATTTCCAAGGAAGGAGCTTCTGATGAGTTTGAACCACCAACCTTGTTCAAACTAACCTTGCAATCCAGTGCTTTATCCCACAGGACTTGCTGAGAGATACTATATGTACAGTATCTTTTGGGAGATTTGAAAAAATTTCCCCCCATATTTGTTGCTTTCTACTAAAAGTATTGACAGAACTAAAGAACACGGCCAAATTAATTATCCCCAAAAGGATGAAGCTATAATTCAAAGTTAAATATGCATATTCCTATAAGAGTACTGGAAAGCTAGTAGACCAATTAGTGAGACTCCAAAAGAGAAGTCTTTGATAAAAGCAATCCTCCTGCAATGCTAACTCAGTAGCTACCTAGATTTAAAAGAACATTTGACTGCAAGACAGATATGACACTGGAAAGTTTTAAGAAAATAGTTTTATACCAGGAAACTACCAAGATTAGTGGTACAACCATTTCAAGTGGCCAGATTCTGCTGTCTGCGAGCTTTCTCAAGAGAAGAATGTAGACACATGTTTGCAGGTTGAAGTTCATTATGGATTGACTGTATCTCTTTTACTCAAAAATTTTTGCAAAGTTAACTTTTTTTCCCCAACCAATACCCAGAATTGTGTTTAAAAATTTAGATTAAGTTTGAATAATTCAGTTTCAAGACAGAGTCTCATCAGGGTTGTTTTTGTTGTTATTGTTATTATGTGCCATTTAGTCATTTCTGATTCATAGTGATTCTGTATAGGGTTTCCAAGGAGTGGCTGGTGGATTAGAACCGCCGATCTTCCAGTTCAAAGTTACCTCGCAGTCCAGTGTTTCTCTTACAGTGCTATACCAGGACCCTGTTATCAAGATGCCATATTCAAATTACTTGATATAGGGGAAGTATTTGAGCAAAACATCCAGAAGTAGAGCATACTGCTGATTTTCTGTGTGGCTGGGTTTAGCTGCCTCTGAGTTGGCCCTGAGCTCAAAGGGACCCCAGGTACACTAGAACACAAGGGTGTCCCAGTCCTCTGTCATCCCCACGATCCACTGCAGATCAGACCATTGTAATCCCTTGGGTTTTCATTGGCTTATTTTCAGAAGTAGATCAATCACCAGGCCTTTTTTTCTTGTCCATCTTTGTCTGAAAACTCTACTGAACCCTGTTAAACATCATAGCAACATGTAGGCCTCCACTGGATGCCCATAAAGTAGACTGGCCAAGAATTGAACCAGGAAGTGTACCGTGTGGGACGTCAGAATTCTACCAGAAAACCACCAATCACCACCTTCTGCTGATGTTCTTAGTTCATATGACTCATTGTTGTTCCTGTTGTTAAGTGCTGCCATGTCAGTTCCGATTCAGAATGACCCTGTACAGGAACAGCTGGTGGGTTTGAACTGCAGACCTCGTGGTTCACAGTCCAGTGCTGACCCTACCTGATAGAATTACAAAATCAGAGTACCCCTTCAATTGAGATTTTCCTGTTAGTTGTCTCCTCATGCTGTGGTTGCGTGCACCTTTGTCTCCTGTAGTGAATTATAAGAACCTTGACAAGTGACCGATTCTTAGTCTCTTTCCTGCCTCCCAGTTCATAGTCCCAGGGCACCCTTATTGACAACCGTGAAATCTCCACCTCAGAGCGTGTTCAAATCCTACTCTGAAAGTGATTTTTATGTCTGTGTCATGGACTGAACTGCGTCCACCCAAATTATGTGTGAGCTTGCTTAGGCCAGGATGCTCAGTCGTTGGCAGTTCTGTGATGACTCCCCCATGATGTGATCTCATGTAATAAACCAATAAGAGAATTAAGGCTGGGCTGTTAACCACTAGGTCATCAGTTCAAATCCACCATCAGCTCCATGGGTAAAAGATGAAGCTTTGTGCTTCCATAAAGATTTACAGCCTCAGAAACCCTATACGGGGTCGCTGTGAGTTAGAACCAACTCCACGGCCCACAGCAGCAGGAGCAGGGCAGCACCGTTAATTCCAACACTGATCACATTAGGAAGACTCCCACAGCTGTGGCATGTAACACCTTTTATCTTGTTGTTGTTAAGTGCCATTGAGTCGGTTCTAACCCATAGTGACACTATGCAGGGTTTCCTAGGATCGACTGGTGAGCTTGAACTGCTGATCTTGTGATTCAAGCCAACTTTGCAGTTCAACTCATTAGTCCATGGTGCCACACCAGGACTCCACATTTTATCTTATAAGAGAGTAAAGGAGAGGGAAGTGAACACAGAAAAGGACCTCCTACCTAGTATGGCACGGAGCTCTGGTAGCTTAGTGGTTACGAATTGGGCTGTGAACCTCAAGGTCAGCAGTTCAAAACTACCAGCTGTTCCGTGGGAGAAAGCTGAGGCTTTCTGCTCCCATTAATATTTATAGCCTTGGAAACCCTGCACAGGGTCACTATGAGTCAGAACCAACTCCACGGCACATAACCACCACCACCACCTAGTGTGGTGCTGTGAGTTAATGCACTAGACTGCAAAGTCAGTTTGAACCATAAGGTTGGCAGTTCAAGCTCACCAGCCGCTCTTAGGAAACGCTAATAAGGGTTGCTATGACAACAACAACTACCAAGAAAGAAGAGCCAGAGGTGGAGTGCATCCTTTGCACCTGGGTCCCGGCACTGTGAAACTCCTAGATCCAGGGAAAGACTGATGCCAAGATGTATGGAAGTCTGTAAGGAATGCTGGGCCTGAAGATGCTCAAAGGAGACAAAACCTTTCTCCAGAGCCCGAAAGAGTGAAAACCTCCCCTAAAGCAGGCCCTCTCTCTTCAGACATCTAGGCTCCCCAACTGTGAGATCATGCATTTCTGTTTGCTGAAGCCCTCCACTTAGGGGATTTCTGTTACAGCAGCTTTAGAGAACAAAGACAGTATGTCTTCTCCAAACTCTAAAAATGCACTCAAAATGTACCAACATAAATATCATATTGTATCTTTGTTAGCCATTTTGCTACAGCTCCTTTTTGTTATTTGAAGTGGTTTCTTACTTCATCCTAAAAGTACAAAGTAAAAAAGTTCCTTACTTCAAATCTCTTGTCATCCATGCTTTTTAGCTCAAATCTCACCCATCTAGTTTTGAATTGATTGTGTGCATTTTCTCTCATTTCCTTTTGGTTCCTACACATCCTAGTCATAATGCCAAGTTATTAGTTGGCTGTTCCTAGAGCCCTGGGCCCCAGCAGCCAGTGGGGAGTCAGGGACGTAATGATGATGGAGCAAGACCTGCTGCCGCTGCAGCTGCCAGTGCAAGTGTGACCCTCGCATCACACGGCTCACGTGCCCTGTGCCACTGAGAAGATGCACAGCCCGCGGCCTTCCTCATCCTTCTCAAATCCTCAACATTTACTTAAACCTGATTAAGTCTGGAAATAGCTTGGATTATTCATTATGTGCTAATGTAGACACATTAATAGCACATTTTTCTAAGTAGCTTCATTTATCTAAGGAATGGACCCAAATGTGTTAAACTCTGTGAAAAGATGACAAATCGTCTAGTTACCAATCCTATTAAAAATGAAAACATTGGAAGTATTTATGCAAGCATGAATTCTGCTTCGCATACCCCGAGTGTGTGGGTTGGGGTACAATCAGAAACTATATGGGGTGTTTGGTGATGTTTTGTTGTAAAATCTTTGATTGAAAATTTGAAAGGCCCTTACCTAATTAAGCTGGTTCATATGAAATGCTTTTCAGGAGAAGTTTATAATCTTGTACTTGAGAGAGGAGATTTTCATATCACTATATGGACTTGGAATTGAGAGAGATGGGCGCTCTGGTAGCTCTGTGGTTAAGCCCACAACTGCTAACCAAAAGGCTGGTAGTTCAAATCCACCAGCCATTCCGTAAGAGAAAGATATGGCAGCCTGCTTCTGTAAAGATTTACTACAGCCTTGGAAACACCATAGGGGCAGCTCACCTCTGTCCTAAAGGGACAGTTCACCTCTGTCCTAGAGGGGCAGCTCATGTCTGTCCTATAGGGTTACTCTGGTTGAAATTGACTTGACAACAATGGGGTTGATGTATTGGTTTGGCTGGAGAGAGAAGAATTTACTAATTAAATAACTGTATGAAAATATTTTAAAAGCAAAATTTTTAAATCCCTGTTTAATTTAGGGAAGCCTGGTATGGCACTGTGGGCTAATGTGTCAGACTGCAAAATCATTTGAACTGCAAGGTCTGTGGTTCAAGATCACCAGCTGCTCCTTGGAAACCCTATACAGGGTCGCTATGGGTCGGAATAGACTCGACAGCACTTAAGAACAACAACATATAATTTAGAGATAATTATTTAAATCATGAATTACTATTCTAATTACAAATCTTGGACCTGTTGTTTAAAAATCTCAATTTGACAGGCAGATAATACGGTGTGACATGTTTTACTACGTGCAGGTATATTTTCTACCACAGGTACTGAAAGGACTAAAGATGTGACCTTAACAATACCAGCACAGAGGTTCCCAAACTTGAGGGTCCCCTAAAGCCACTAATCACAGGCTTGGTGCTCAAACCCACCATATACAGCAGGGTTGCTATGAGTCGGAACTGATTCAATGGCACTTAACGACAACAACAGACCACTAAGGATTCCTGGTGTAGTGTTATAGGATAAGCACTGGATTGCTAACTTCAAGGCTGGTGGTTCAAGCCCAACACCTGCTCCTTGGAAACTCTATCCAGGGTCACTATAAGTCAGAACCAACTCGAGGGCTTACTAACAACAACGGAACCACTAATGGAATCCCACTATGGACAAGCAGTTAAGCTCTCAGCTACTAACCGTAGGGTTGGTGGTTGCAGTCTCCCTAGTGCCATGAATTTTCCTAGAAGCCCCATGGAAGAAAGGCTTGGAAATCTACTTTTGAAAACTCACATCCATTGATGGAGGCAGGGATGAGGACATGGAGAGATAGAGCAGCTCAGGACTCCAGACTCATGGAAAGAGAAAGGCTGTGTGCTGGTGGCCAGGTGCTGGCGGCCAGGAGGCAGGCTTGCTAAATGTGCCCTTAGGTTATTTAAATGATTATATATTCTTGAGTGTTTTGTGTACATCCTTCTTCCTATCCTCCCCCCAAAAAACAAAAAACAAAAACACAGAGGGAATAGAAGTAAATACTATTGAATGATGAGGCATGGATGGGATTGTAATCTTTGTAATGAAATGATGAGTGTAAAACCCATGTTCTCCCATGTAAACTATCACTCAATTCACAGTAAAAACTTAAAACCAAAACAAAAAACAAACTCTGTGGAGCACAGTTCTGCTGTGACACATATGAGATACAATCATCTGGAAGGCAACCCTATTTTTAGCCTTTGGAAATGGCTAATTTATTCACTCAGAGTCTCCAGTTAGTGCCTTGGCCCTTTTGTGACCCATGAGACATACGATAGTGACCACATAGAGTTTCCACCTCTGGGGTTTACTGGGAAGCTGTCATCCCACTTTTAATATGTACTGCCATCTGGTGGGTACCTTTGTAACTTCATTGATCAGAAGAAACGGACCTCGTTCTGCAAAGCCCAACATCTGGGGTGTCTTGGGACAGATGTAGCCGACTAGTTGTCTCAAAATCCCTACTACCTCAAAAAAAATTTTTTTTTTAATTTCATTCAAAATGACTTACATTACTGAAAATAAATGGATTCAATAAAATAAAATAAAAAATCAAAGCAGAAAATAATTCAGTATTGCAAGTGTTAATATCTCTCGGAATGGGGCCCAAAACCTGAGCCCTATCTCAGACACACTGAATTCTAGGGAAATTCATAACAAATGCCCTGAGGTTCAGAATCATCTGTTCTACCTTTGCTAAAATCAAGGGCTGCACCACTTTGTTGGTGGTGGTAGGTGTTGTCGAGTCAGTTCCAACTCAGGCATTTCATGCACAACAGAGGGAAACACTGCCCGAGCCTGGACCATCCTCACAACTGTTCCCACACTTGCGCCTGTTACTTAAGTTGCTGTGCCAATCCATCTCTTTGAGACTCTTCCTCTTTTCCAGTGATGCTCCACGTTACCAAGCATGATGTCCTTCTCTAGGGTCTGATCCCTCCTGACAACGTGTTCAAAGCACGTAAGATGAACTCTCAGCACTCTCTGTCCTAAGGCACGATGGGTTCATGTTTCCCACATGGTCAAGTACCCAGTATGTGTAATGGGAAGCACTCCCCAGGAGTTAAGGGTGCGAGCCTTAACTCTCAGACATCAATCATCTTCAGATGTTTGACACGTGTTTCCCGATCCTCCTCCCCCTTCCTCATGCAGGGAGTTGGCATAGTGCTGTGGCTCTTCATCAGCTGTGCAGACCTTGTCAGCTGGCATTGTCTTCAGGACCAGATGGGCAGCTCTAACTTTTTCAATCGCAACACTGTTTGGATACAGTCTTTTCTGTCACCCAAACAATCCCCTGAGGCATCCAGAGAGAGGAGGGATTGCTGGAGCCAAAACGCTTACTGAAATTGGCACTGAGGGTGTGTGAAGACGTTATTTCCGGCCCAAAAAAAAGAAAAAGAAAAGATTTTGAACGAGTAAGATGAGCAGTTTACACTTTCTAAAAGTTCCGTTACATTGTCAGTCTAGTGTTCTGAAAAAAGAACCTAATCAGGTATTAGTAGAAAGTGCTCAGCAATTTCAGAGCACATTTTGACATTTTGAAGACCCCCTAATGCTGCTGTAGTGTAGTGGTTATGAGTCGGGCTGCCAACTTCAAGGTCAGCAATTTGAAACTACCAGGGGATGACTGGTGGTTTTGAATCCCCAACCTTGTGCTTAGCAGCCCAGCACTTAACCTGCTGCACTAACATGGCTTGTCCTAGATTGGAAGGCCCCTCAGAATGCATGGTGACTAAAACCAGGGGCAGAGTGAAGTACACCAACCTTTATGAAGAGGACCCAGGACTGAGTGGCATTTCCTTCCATTGTACCCGGGAGGCTGACGCGTTAAGCCATGTGCGCTGTGCAGATGTAGAAACGGTCTCCAACTCCAGGAAGAAGTAAAACTCACCTGAAGGGGCGTCGATCACCTGCCGCAAGCTAACCTCTCCCTATGGATGTGTGGTTCCGCTGTTGCTGCATCTAACACCTTCTCAAGGGACTTTTCAGAATTTGTGTTTTGATACAAAATCCTAGAAATTTGAAAAGAAGGCTTATTTTTTTAGTTGCAACATGTTAGCCAAAGAAGCCCCATTTGGGGGTTGACTTGGCCTCAGAAGTAGGCAGGCAGGGGTGGGTGACACTTGGTTGTTATAGATCATGAGACCTGTACAGGATTCTCGGAGTTTCTGCAGGAACCCGATTGATGTGAATCAAATGAGCAAATAGCTGATGGTTTTCTGAAAATACTAGTCTGCTAAAAATGCATTTTTGACTTAATTTGTTCACAGTGCCTTATCAACAAGTCAAAGGGAAATCCTAGGAGACTGCTTACTCTGGACTGAGTTCAATGTCAGAAACAATACTGCTGTCAATATGGGATCTCGGTACCCAAAAGAGGAAGCAGTGAGCTCAGACACCTGTCCTGGCTCTTAGGGTGACTGCCTTCCAAGCCCCGAGACAAGACAGGTACCTGGATGTTACAAGGGAATTGTTTTTAAAGGAGTGTGGTTTCTGGAAAAAGGAATTCTGACTGTTCAGTGAAAAGTGATTGTAACAACCAAGAAATATGAGTGACATCTACCAAGCCAATTGAGTTGTTGTGCCTGATATTCACCTTTCAAAAGGGAAGTAAAAGTGTCGACGGGAATGGCAAGTAACAGAGCCCAGTGAGGAAGAAAGCCAGCCTTATGGATTGAAGTGTGTTGCCCACAAAGACATGTTGAAGTCCTAACTCGTGTACTTTGAATGAGAGTTGGTTTGGGGAAGGAGAGATTTTCTTTGCAGGTGTTTAAGTTAATGATGTCATACCTAAGTAGGGGGTGCTGTCATTCCAGCCCCTTCAGAATGGTATTTTATAAAATAGAGAAGACAGATACAGAAGTGAGTCACACACACAGGTGAGGGCCGAAAGAATACGAAGAAAGGCCTGAAAATGCTGGAAAAAAGACAAAGAGCCTTTACTGGGAAGCCTACAGAGAAGGGATGTAACCTTGCCCACATTGTGAATCCCAGCTTCTATTCTCCAGAACTGCGAGACTATCCATTTCTGCTTCTTAAAGCCAGTCATTTTGTGGCATTTTGTTATGGAAGCCCTGGGAAGCTAAGAGAGATAGTAGGCTATGAGCAAAAGCATAATTTTAGAAAGAGCTTTGGCTTTTTTTATTATTGTAGTGAATTGGTGAAACAATAATTAATAATGAAACAGAACTGTTTCATTGCTGTTAATGCTTTTTATGAAAATGGAGAGTTAAGTCTGGGTCTGCTAGCTATTTAAAATTGAGGGTATGAAGTTAATTGTCTAAAAGTAAGAATGCTCACTCTGTTAAAGTAAAAGGAAACAGATTTATTGGCGGTAATACATTTCACAAATAGGGAAAACACAGGCAAAGAGGAATCTATCAAGTGCTGGGAAGCATGGAAGGAGGGGTGTGCTTTTATAGTAAAGATGAGGAAGGGGGTTCTGGAATAGTCACATGGTTACAGGGCAGGCATATCATTAGCAACTCCTTTCAACTCCTTCTTCCTGGTTCATCACCCTTAGTTACTGAAGGAAGCTCTGGTAGCGTAGTGGTTACGAATCGGGCTGCGAACCTTAAGGTCAGCGGTTCGAAACTACCAGCTGCTCCGCGGGAGAAAGATGAGGCTTTCTAGTCCCGTAAAGATTTACACCCTCGGAAACCCTGTACAGGGTCACTATGGGTCGGAACCGACTCGACGGCACTTAACAACAACAACCCTTAGTTACTAAGAGTGGCTTGGGGCAAGCGTCAGGTTAGTTAGAGCAGATGAGGGCAGGGGCTAGGGTCTCCTGGTCCCACCCAGACAGAGGCCCAAAGCCATATGCCTACATATGGAAAGACCTCAAGGTCATGGTCTCAGGGATGCAGAAGCAGGACCTTACAACAAAATAGAGTTTTGGTTCGGACCTTGTCACAGTCATTTTATTATGACAAGTTCTTCAGTTCTAGAGGTTTGATAGCACATAATGTTGAGTCCTGGTGTGGCGCTGTGGGTTAACACGCTGGACTGCAAGGTCAGTTTTTACCACAAGATTGGTGGTTCAAGCTCACCAGCCACTCCTCGGAAACACTACACAGGGTCACTGTGAGTCACAACTGAGTCAATAGCACTTAACAACAACAATGTTGAGTTCATGAGAACAAATCAATACCGTCCATCTTCTTTTTTATAATGTATTCCTGTGACCTTTAAAAGATGAATGATTGAACAGAAGATAATAAAAGAAACATTTTAAAGGTTGATAAAAACCAAATATGGATAAGGAGACGGGAAGAGAGATTCTACCTCCTTCAAAAAATAGTTGAAGCTCCCTTATGGTCTGAAAGGAACATAGTAAGTATTACCCCATTAATTTTTCACAAGAGATTTATGATATAATTATTAGTATTGTTGCTGGTGAGTGTCACTGAGTTGATTTGCAGTCAGAGTCACCCTATGTAGGCGTTAAGAGGAGCGGCTGGTGGGTTTAAACTGTGGGCCTTTCAGTTGGCAGACTAGTCCTTATCCTATCTGCTCCCTTAAAGATTTACAGTCTCAGAAATCTTATATAGGGGGTCACTAGGAGTCAGAGTCAGTTCTATGGCAGGGTGGGGTTAGTAAGCTTCTCTTAAGAGTGATGACAAAATCTGGCCACTATCCTTAGGAGAGTGGCCATGGCTGCACGTGGAATGAATGTCACCACAATGTACTTGTCAAAAAGATTGAGATGGCAAATATTTCTTTTAGTATGAATTTTATCACAATAAAAATGAGACTAATAAGATAACTCATTATTGTTGTTGTTGTGAAGTACCATCAAGTTGGTTCCGACCCATAGTAACCCTGTATAGGGTCTCCAAGGAGCAGCTGGTGAGCTTGAACCACTGGCCTTGCAGTTCAAATGGCTTTGCAGTCTGACGCATTAGCCCACAGTACCACACCAGGACGCCAACATACTCATTAGGAATATACCAAAAGCCAGTAAACTTTGTTTAGAATTTCAGCAAGGAAATGAGAAAAAGAGAAGAATCCATGAAACTTGAATAGGCATAGATTTCTTATAAAAATAAGGAAACTGGTTATAAAATAAGAGGAGGGAAACATGTAGATTTCAATGGGAAAGGGAAAAGTCATTAAAAGACAGTGCACGGCAAACATTGATGTATTAATGTGGCAGTACCAACACAGTGCTTCTATATGTAAATTTAGTTGTGTGTTTAACTTTGTGTAATAGAGAAGTCTACATTTATTTAGTTAACTGAAGCAATATATTTATTAGGAAATTGAAATTTAAAAAAAGTATTCGCTTAGAAATATACCAGGTAAGTATAGTAAGTTTATGTATTGCCCGAAGACCTGAGTAATTAGTTGTATGACTAAATTGGATGTTTATCAGAATCTTAGAACTTTGATATATTTGAAGTCTTGAAGACTATGCTCCCTATAATTTAACTTCTTGGGTTCAGAAAATACTTTGGTGTGTTTAGAGCTTCAGTGTGGTCTCTATGAGCCATGGTTGTTTTGACGTGTTATAATCGTGTTAGAGTTATCTGTGGCACTCTCTGGATGTTGGTTTTCTAAAAATTTAATTCTGTATGTCAAGAATAAAAAATAAAGTATTAATTAATAGTACCAACTATTAGTCCCATTTTTCCCTGTGGTAAAATACATCTTTACAAACATATTTGCCATTTCAGCCTTTGTGATATGTACATTTTGGCCACATTAATTACAGGGACCATGTCATGAAGCTATGACTACTATCCTTGAAATGGGATCTAATTTTGTTTATTCCCCTTAAAAGAAACTCTCACCCCCCACAATGCCATTGATTCTGACTTAGAGCAACCACTTTGCAGTGTTTCTGAAATTGTAAATCTTTAAGGTTGTAGACAGCCTCATTTTTCTCTCATGGAGTGTCTGGTGGATTTGAACCTCGGACCTTACAGTTAGCAGCCCAATGCCCTAACCATAACTCTTGTTTTCCTCTCCTCCCTCCTGCCCCTGATGTTATTCTTGTTAAGTGTTATCGAGTCGGTTCTGACTCATAGTGACCCCATATAGGGTTTCTGAGAAGCAGCCTGTAGGGTTTAACTGCTGACAATGTGATTCGAAGTTCACTGTTGATCCTACAGTACCACACCACGAGTTCTGCCCCTGGTAACCTGGAATAATTGTCCCACTTTATACTTAAAGAAATTGAAGCTTAAAGTGATCTAAATATTGGTCCACAGTGTCTTGACTGGAAGGTGATGAGACCACATGGAGGCTCTCTCCAGAGCCTCTGTGCTTAAGCAGTAGGCCCTATCTAGCTGAAGCTATAGATGTAGATTGGTCACAAATTAGGGTCCTGGTAGAAGTTCAACAAGGACAGGGCACTGCACCTGCCGTCTCTGATGAAGTTCAGATGTTGGCAAGGATGGCAGAAACTGGAGACAGGTAAATGTGGTCCCTGTTCCCACAGAGGCTGTCAGACCAGACCACCACTGCCCTCTTCATGCCCACCCCCACATTACACTTCTGCCAATCAAAGCTGTCAGTTTGGTACTGGTAGCTGGCAGAATGGGGGAGAGGACCACCAGGGAAATTCCTTGTGAGTGCCCAAAGTGTGTGTGTGTGTGGGGTGCATGGAGCCCTAAAGAACGACAGGTCATCTAATCATCATTTTGATGTGGAAATGATCATACCTGTGCATTCATGTAGCACTGTAGGATTAGCCCTAGTCTGTCCATTGGCTCTGTATGGTAACCACAAGGTCTGGAGTTTGAGCCCACCAACCGCTCCAGAGGAGAAAGATGAGGCTTTCTGCTCCTGTGA
>NW_006408680.1:473752-474373 GCF_000296735.1 Chrysochloris asiatica | reverse complement strand
AACCTATAAAAGGAGCCCTTCTTTAATTGAATCTTTTGTTGAGTCTCCTCTGGGTATGGATGTGAATAAGTGAAGGAATATGAACTAGAGCCTGAACTTGGCATTGTTCTGGGTTTAGATTGCAGACACACTTCTCCTTGCCACCCGAGGTGTGACGTGACATAGGACTTTTCACTCCTGCACAACCCACACTGTTGGGCTGCCTGGATGAGCCCATGGATAACATTTGCACTTGCGTCTGCTCACATCTTCCCCAGGATAATGGAGTGTGTTAGGTGGATGTAACTCGGCTGTTGAAATGCAACTTGGCTGTTGAAATGGAGGGCAGTCCCCAGTGGCATGCCAGAGGACTGCCGGCTTAGTCCTTCTCCGATTCATTCTTTCTGTATATATACAAGACTCAGGAGGAGTACTTGCCAGACTTGCCTCTGATCTTAGGCGAGCATCAGGTACTTGGAGACAAATTGAGGATTTAGAATTCAGATTGGCCTTTACATTGGAGCCAAGGGCTGAACAAGGTTATTTAGCAGGGATAATGGTTTTTAAAAAGCTAATGCATGAATACAATATAATATAACAGGAGAAAACCATTTTATATTCATAAAAACATAGGCTCAAAGT
>NW_006408680.1:440175-462007 GCF_000296735.1 Chrysochloris asiatica | reverse complement strand
CTTTGCAGTCAGCCATAGCAGGACTGCTTCATTATTGGTGGTAAACAACTACTCAAGGGTGTCTCAGTTTGGGCTGGCCTGTGCTCTTGAATAAGGCAGGCTCTAATCACAAAAAAGAAAAAACAAACAAACAAACAAACAAAAACGGGGGGAGGGGCAGAAGAAAGAGAGGAAAAAAGTGTAACTTAATCCCAACTCTCTTTCAGCCCCTTCTGAGCTCTTCTCCTTGTTGGCATGCTGTGGAGTTGATCGTGACCCACAGTGATGTAGTATAGGGTTTCCAAGGGGCAGCTGGTGAGCTCAAATCACATTCCTTGCAGTTCAAAAGGCTATGCAGTCTGGCGCATTAACCCACAGAGCCACAGCAGTACTGCTTTGTTATTGGTGGTAAACAACTAGTCAAGGGCGTCTCAGCTTGGGTTGGCCTGCACCTTGATGGGCGGGCCTGAGGCTCAGAGGCTGGGCAGAGGGCTGGTCTAGGCCGAAGAAGTGGAGGGCGGGCGTAGTGGCGGCAAGCAGATGTCGCAGCTGTGTCTGATGATGTCTACAATGCCTCTGTCTGTCTCCCTTTGCCGTGAGCACCCCAATTTGCCCTATATCCATGCCGACAATGCCCAACGTGGCAATGAGGCCCCCCCCCCCCCACGCCCCCGGAATGGACCATGCTTGTTCCTGTGGTCCTGCTAGCTCTCCGGGAGCGTCCGCCCTCTGAATGGGTCCACTCAATCCCTGCGCTCCAAGCTCTGCAATGGGCAGGGCAGTCCCCAGGGTGAGAGCTGAGTGCAGGCCGGTGGAAGCTCAAAATGATTGTAACCCCTCAGCAGTTTGATTTTTTATAAAAGCAAGCTCATAATGTTAAATCCTAATGTTTTATGTATGCCCAAAGGCTGTCTGTCTACCAGGTGGGGGCCTCTCCTGTGTGATACCATCCCCGTATTCTCCAGAGCCTGCGTACCTGTGCTGCCTGGTCAGGGAAGCACCAGAAGTTCCCATTTTGCCATTCTTGATCACAGCATCTTGAAGCTGTATGAGTTGTTTTGTATGGGAATCCAAAGCATTTCAGCAAGCTCCTTCATTGAGCATTGCAGGGAGACGATCTGAATCTGTGTGTTCAGTGTTATTGTTTTGATAAAGTATGTGACCATGCTGCTTTCACGTTTCCGAGATGGGTTTTTAATCTACAATCAAATCAAGTCTTGTCGGATAAACACTGAACTGATCACCTGCAAGGTTGGCAATTCCAACCCAGCAGCTGCTCCTTGGACCCCTTCCCTGGGTCACTAGGAGTCAGAATCAACTGGACCTAACAGCACTTTATAGCCCTGAACAGCAGCAACCCCTCACTGACTTAAAATGACTGTTTTCTCCATCTCCACTGATTCCTTGTGTGGTGCGGTAGGATAAGCACTGGACTGCTAACCTTAGTCACCGGCTGCTCCTCAGAAACCTTATACAGGGTCATTATGAATTGGAACCAACTGGATGGCTCTTAACAACAACGACAAATGTTTAATGAAGCTCATTTGACTTTTAAACACAGAAAGAAAACTCTTCATAAGATATTTTCAATCTCTTGAAGCGTTTGTGCCAGTAAATTTAGGCAAAAGTCCTTCTTGAAAGCTCTCTAGGAGGTAGTTTGCTGTATGATTACAGCCCTGCTAATAGGAGGCAATATTAAAGATGGCGAGAAATTATAAAATTATTGATATCTTTCAATCCTCGGGCAACTGATAAAAGCAGAAACATATTGCTTTGGGATAAGCCGTTAGGTAAATATGTCATACAAAATATTACATAAAAGTACCGCACAACTTAATTTTAGGTGACTGTTAATCCCAGGAAATACTAGAATTGTATCTCTTTACAAATCTGTCTACACTTGGATTCTTCTATTCCAGGTTTTTTCTATTACAACTATGACTCCTCACCTTAATTTGGCCTAACTTTGCCAATACTGCAATCCAAAGGGTACAACTTTCCCTCACAAATCAGTCCTATCCTCTGCTACTCAACCTTCATACTCAACCCTCATCAGATGATTAAAATGCAGGACTAAGGGTTAGGCTTCACAAGTCATTCACTGTGTGGTGGTGGTGGTGGTGTGCCATGGAGTCGGTTCTGACTCATAGTGAACCTGCATAGGGTTTCCAAGGTTGTAAATATTTACAGGAGCAATAAGCCTTGTCGTTCTCCCACAGAACATCTGGTAGTTTCGAACTACTGATCTTGAAGTTAGCAGCCCAGTTCGTAACCGCTATGCTACCAGAGTGCCTTCATTCATTCTGCAGGAAAGAAATTTTGACGTATGTTGTATTGCGCTCAGCAATGAACGCTATGAGTTACACTGGAAATTTATTTTTATTACTCTGGATGTTTTAAAGCATCTCGGTAGATTGGGAGTCTTTGACAGTAATAGGGTTTCAACCAATTTGAAATGTATGCAGCTGAAGTTTGGTTTATTCTTTTTCATGTAAGGGGCTGTGGTTGCACAGTGGTTAAAGCTATTGGCTGCTAACCATAAGATCGTTGGTTGGAACCCACCATCCTCTCCACGGGAGAAAGATAAGGTCATCTGTTTCTGTCAAGATTTGTAGCCTTGGAAACCCAATGGGGCAGTTCTCCCCTGTTCTATATCTTTGCCTACAGAAAACAGTCTTAAAATGATGTAAGGGTACATTGAAATGGTTGGAGGTAGTAAAACAACTTTCAAAATGTTCTTTATTTCTTAAGCAAAAATTAGTGCAACTATACTGATTTATTTACCTGTACGTTTTATTACTCTGCATGTTTATAAGTAGTTACTAGTCCTAGAGCTCTGGTATGGTGCTGCAGGATAAAGCGCTGGACTGCAAGGTCAGATGTTCAAGCTCGCCAGCCGCTCCTCGGAAACCCTATAGAGGGTTGTTATTGGTGGGAATCGACTTGACTGATCTTAACAACAGCAGCACTAGCATTTAGAATGAGTACAAAATCTAGAAAACCCAGACCTGCCTTTAAGCCTAATTGGCTGACATTTCAGGGATTCCTAGGGGTCCCCAGAAGTCTTCCAGGGTCCTGGATGGGGTTCTTATTTAGTTAGTGTTGTTGTTACAGAAATGCAAATGGTGGCTAATGTTCTCACTGTGCAGGAGGCTGCTCTCTGAATGCAGGGCACTTGCTCTCTGTGAGCCCTGGGGGTGGGGGGTGGTCTTCATCTCTTTTAGCTTCTGTAGCCCAGACATGCCTTCATCGCTTGGTGGTCTCCATTGTTCCCTGGCTGTACTTGCTTCTGTTTCTAATCTGCTTTTATATGACTCTGAAGGGATTAGGTTTAGGTCAGACTTTATACTGGTATGAATTCAGTAGCGTAACAGAAAAACCATAATCCCAAATGACATCACATCTGCTGGTATAGGGATTGGGGTTCCAACACAACTTTCTAGTGGGGGGTGGGAGGTAGGGACACACAATTTAGTTCATCACAGTAGATTTGCAGGCTGGGCCTCTGAGCTTTGATGAGCATCGCTTGACCCTAGAAACAGACAAGAAGTGAAGGAAGATGGCCTCCTGACTCCTGTATAGAGTTCCTGTCACTTTCCATGAGGCTGTGGCCCCTAAGATGAGTTGAAAAATGGAACAGAGACTTGTTTTTAATCTTACCCATAATGAAGAAATGAGCACAGGGAAAGCGGAGGTCTTCAATAACCTAGAGCTCTTAATTAAGATAGCATTTGGTGACCCTAAATCCCAGAATCCATAACTCCTGATATGCCGCTAAACAGAAGTGGGGAGAGGGAGAGCTGTTTGCCTGGCCCCCTTCACATGCCAGGACCTTAAATCCAGAGTGTGGACTCTGCAGTTGTTGTTGTTAAGTGCCATTGAGCCGATTCTGACTCATATCAACCCTGCATAGGGTTTCTGAGGAGCTGATGGTGGGTTTGAATGGCTGATTTTGCAGTTAACAGTCCTACAGCACCACACCAGAACTCCCTGGGCTTTTGTGAAGATGCTTGCTACACCACTCCTCATCTGCCACTAATGAAGTTGTTGGAACCCACATTTCCTTCTGGAATCACAGCTAGGCATTTCCTTTTAACATGGCAATAATCCTTATGTATTTATGGATATAGTTTCTGCAAATTAAAATGTCCAGGTCTGCTTAGATTAGCATGCTAATTTTGTTTTTAAAATTAAACTCATGAGGAATCACCCAATGTATTTACAAACCAGTGGTGAATTTTGTTATTTTTCATTTTTTTTTTGTATCAGCTGCAGTTCCCAGGTTATGAGGGAGATCAGTTCCAAAGTGTGTCTTTCAGCTGGATTTTTGGTAAATTGGAACAGGTGCAGAGAGTTCTTGTATAAGCTTCCTTTCATACCCATAGGAGCCCTGGTGGTGCTGTAAGGTAAGCACTGGACTGCTAACCACCAGCTGCTCCTCAGGGGAAAGATGAGGCTTTCTGCTCCAGTAGCCTTGTAAACCCTGTACAGGGTCACTGTGAGTTGGAACGAACTCGATGGCAGTCATTTTATTATTTCTTGTTTTTTTGTTTTTTGTTTTTTGTTTTTTTAGGGCAGAAAAGGCTCCCAGCCTTTTCAGTGATTTAAAAACTGTAAGAACAGGGAGTAAAGGTGCTTGTGATGAAGAATTTGGTTCATTTCAGTCAGAGTTGGTTCAGCGTTTTCAAAGTGAGGACACATTTACATAACATTAAAGGGCAATTATCAGTTGTTGGTAAATTGGATGGTCATGACCCCAAGGAACTCTGGTGGTACAGTAAATTAACTATTAGGCTGTTAATTTCAAGGTCATCAGTTCAAACCCACCAGCCTCTGTGATGGAGAAAGATGAATCGGTCTGCTCTTGAAAAGATGGACAGCCTTGAAAAGCCTACGGAGCAAGTCTACTCTGGTAGTGGGTTTTGGATTTATTGGAATCATTTGTGCATGCAATACATCTTTCTTATTTTATTGGGTTTTTTTCTTCATTTCAGATCACCCCCCCATTCCTCCCTCACCCTGTATTCCCACTCCTACTAGAATGTGTTTACGGTATGTCCTGAAATATACATCTGTGTGTATGTTTCTTGTGGATGAACTGAGGTGTAATTGATATACAATATGTATGTTTCTGAAGTGTACAAGTTTCTAAGCTTTGACATAAGTATGCGCTAGGAAACTTTCACTAGAGTGAACCTATACATCACCCCAAAAGTTTCTTCCAGCCTCTTCTCTCCACTCTTCCCCCATCCGCGCCACCACTGATCTACTCTGTCATCGTAGATTAGTTTGTATCTTCTACCACTTTATGCTATTGATGAAGATCAAAGAGCATAGCCTTCGGTATGGATTACATCTCAATGTCAAGAAAACAAAAATCCTCACCACTGGACCAATAAACAACATTCTTATCAACGGAGAAAAGATTGAAGTTGTCAAGGACTCCATTCTTCTTGGATCAACTATAAACACTCACGGATGCAGCAGTCAAGAGATCAGACGACGTATGGCATTGGGCAAATCTGCTGCACAGGAACTTTTTATAAAGTATTGAAGAGCAGAGACGTCAGCTTGAGGACTAAGGTGAGCCTGACCCAGGCCATGGTGTTTTCAATAGCCTCATATGGATGCGAAAGCTGAACAGTGAATAAGGAAGATCGTAGAATAATTGATGCCTTTGAATTGTGGCGTTGGAGGAGAATACTGAAAGTGCCATGGACTGCCAAAAGAACCAATAGATCTGTTTTGGATGAAGTGCAACCAGAGTGCCCCTTGGAGGCCAGGATGGCTAAGCTTCGACTCTCACACTTTGGACATGTTGTCAGGAGGGAACAGTTGCTGGAGAAGGATGTCATGCTGGGTAAGGTGGAGGGTCAGAGAAAAAGAGGAAGACCCCTAACGAGATGGATTGGCCAGTTGGCATCATTGATGGACTCAAGTGTGGCAGTGGTAGTGAGGCTGGCCCAGGATCGGACATTGTTTCGTTCTGCTGTGCATGGGGTCACTATGAGTTGGTTCTGACTCCATGGCACCTGACAACAACAACAATTTATGCCAGAGGAATCCTACAGTATGAGCGCCTTAGTATGCGTTTTCAGGATGATTATTTTGATATTCATTCATGTTATGCACTGTTCCTTTTTATGCCAGTTTATAGGCATACCTAATGTTTTCTTTGGGAGCGCAGTAAATCTGTAGGCCTGCAGTTTGAACCTACTAAGGCACGCCTCAGGAGAAAGATAAGGCTTTCTGTTCCCACAAAGATTTATAGCCTTGGAAGCCCTGTACAGGGTCACTATGAGTAGTAAGAATCAATTCAACATCATTTAACAAAAACAATAGTGTGTTTATCGATTTATCTGTCACTGGACTCCCCCCCGCCCCCACCCCCCGACACACACACACACACATACACCGAGTTTTGGGTGTTACAAAGAAAACAGACAACAAACACATTGCTGCCCAGTCATTTCCAACTCCCCGTAACCCTACAGGGCAGAGTTGGACTGTCCTATAGGGTCTCCAAGGCTGTCTGTCATCTTTCTTAGTAAAGGAGAGAGGGATATGGGCACCGTGGCTGCAACACTGGGCTCACACTTGGAACGATTAGAAGGATGGTGTACCTATGGTTGCTAGGAGTTGGAAGAGACTGGACAGCACCTACAACAAGTACCAGCGACAATCTGTACCGAAGTCTAGTGCAGCCTCTTTCTCCCATGCAGTGGCTGGGGAGTGTCAACCACCAATGTTTTGGTTAGCAGGTGAGCACTTAAACACTGTGTCATTACAATGAAAGTTTCTATGAATATTTGTGTACAGATCAGTGAAAAAACATATGAGTAGCTGTGTGTTTAAGTAAAAGACACTGAGACACCCTTCCAAAGTACTTTTGCCATTTTTGATACCCCCAAACCCTGTACAGGGTCGCTATGGGTCGGGCCCGACTCAAAGGCACTTAACAACAACAACAACAAAGCAGTGTCTGAGAGTTCCAGGTACCCCGCAGTCTCACCAATACTTGGTGTGACATGCCTTTTAAATGTTATCCATCTGTGATGCTGTAGGATAGGCACTGGACTGCTAACCTCAAGGTGCATCATTCAAACCCATCTGTCACCCTCTGAAACTCCATACAGGGTAACTATAAGTCGGAAGCGACTTGATGGCACTTGATGGCACTTCTTGGGTGACATTTCTTTGACAACCTTTTTCACATGTATATTGATGTTTCTTTTCTTTGCATTATTGAGCTTTATCAGTTCTTTATATAGTCTAGATGCAAGTTCTTTTCCATATATATGATTTTCAAATTATTTTTTCTGTTTTATTATGCCTTTTTATTCTTTTAATAATATCTTTCAAAGAGAATAATTTTAAATGTTTCATTAAATGTAGTTTATGCATTTGTCTTTTTATGGATAATGCTTTTGACATCTTGTCTCAGAATTATTTTCCTATTCCCAAACTACATATAATTTTCCCTACATCTTCCAGACATGGTACTGTTCTATATGTCTCATTGGGCCCTACGATTCATTTTGAACTCACCTTTGTGTTTGAGGATTTCAAAGATTGCTCCACTACATTTAGTTAAAAGAATCAGTTCTATTTTCCCCATGAACTGCCCTTTGCAACTTTGTCTAAACTCTTTTCCTCATATATGTGTGGTTCCCTATTCTGTGCCATGGTTCCATTTCAGCAACAGTGTTCCTGGGTCATAGGATATCCACTTGCCTAATTTCTTTAAGTCTTGCTACTATGCTATTTCTGCTTTAATTTGACACTTAATCCAGACAACTGCACAGCCCTGTCATGTCTCTGTTGCTTTATATGGGAATCTGTTGTGATTGTTAAGTTCCCCTGAGTCTGTTCTGACTCAGAGCGACCCTGTATAGGGTTTTCAAGGAGTGTCTGTTGGATTTGAACTGCCGACCTTGTGATTATCAGTCCAGGGCTTATGTTTATTTCAAAAGAATAGTTTATTCGTATATAGACGCCTTATAACATATGAAAAAATTGTCCTTTTTTTTTTTTTTTTCATAAATTAACCCGTTTTCTCCATTGTGCCTTTAGAAGTCCCTAGCTCAAACCAATTTCTTTGTCACATGTCACATGGTGTGGAATAGATCTTTCTAAGTAGTCACCATTTTTCAGATAAATGAGATGAAGATTCCTTCTATTGACCCAGGGGATTAGTAGATATAAACCTGCATGTTTCTATCTCAGTAACTACCCTCCTGGGGACATTGAACATGCTTCTCAAAATGTTCTAAGGCTTTTAGTACATCTGAACTGGAAGGTATAGTAATTTATTTGCTCCATAATATTTCTTGTAACACAAAGATAAACACATAACGGAAACTTTAGTATCTGTTGAATACCTATTGATATATCTATTGAAAAGACATTGTAATGAGGACTTTATGTGTACCAGCTAATTCACTTCCCAAACCAATTTATTTTACACTGGTGGGTGACCACCATCACGGAGAATAAGGATACACCAAATGAGGCTTTCTGCTCCCGTAAAGATTTACAGTCTTGGAAATCCTGTACAGGATGGTTTTGAGTCGGAGTCAACTACACAGCACATAACAACAACAACAACAAAGTCACACAGTTAGGAAGTGGCAGAATTTTTTGACCGACAAACCATTCTTAGCTGTTGAATTTTAGCCGCTTCCTACCCCACTTTTCCCAAATACCAGCTTCAGTTGGCTAGTCTGTTTTATTCAGTTATGTTTATTGCACTTTTTGGATGAAGAGATCACAAAACAAATAAGGTAAAAACATCAAATGAAATTTGTGAGGGGAATCATCAGTCACTCTGAGGACAAATGAAATCTGTTCGTTAACTTCTTGTTGTTAAGTGCCATTGAGTCGGTTCCGACCCATAGCAACCATGTGTAGGGTTTCCAAGGAGCGACTTGTGAGCTTGAACCACTGACCTTGTAGTTCAAACGGCTTTGCAGCCTGGTGTATTAACCCACAGTGCCACATCAGCACTCAATCATCAGAAATTGGAAGCATTCTACTTGGCATAACTGATCCCTAAATATGGAGGGTTCAATTTAGGTGAAAACGAAACAAAACAAAAGGGGAAAAAAAAAAAAAAAAAACAGGATCAGAATCATGTGATTGAGTACAATATGTTGTTACGTGCCTTTGAATTGGTTCCAACCCACAGTGACCCTGTATAGGGTTTCCAAGGAGCAGCTGGTAAGCTTCAACCAGCGACCTTGCAGAGCAAACCGCCTTTGTAGTCCAGTGTGTTAACCTCCAGTGCCACACCAGAACAATCTAAGATTACAAAAGGTATCTACCTTGATTTATGCTATTGTTGTTCCTGATTATCAGTGAGTTCGTTCTGTATCCTGATTGCTGTTGTTAAGAGCCATCTAGTCAATTCAATCTCATAGCTACCCTGTGGAGGAGTTCTGAGTAGTGTCTGGTGGGTGTGAACCATGGACCTAGTGGTTAACAGGCCAGTGATTGTCCTACAGTGCCATACCAGGGAACCTTACATGTCAGAGAGTTAACTCATGCCTACCCTGTGCCATCTTCATATTAGGCAAATGGTAGTGTACTTGTGATTTGAATTGGCCTCTGAAGGAGCAAATGATTGAACCATTTCAAGCCTGTTCTCAGCCGGGATTGTAATGGTATTTTTCCTGTTGGACTGTTATAGCAATGTAATGTGCTGATGACTGATAAGCACAGTGTGTAGTGCTGGGCACATGCTGTCATTGCTGTCAGTTTCAGTCCTACCAATGATGTCACTACAGAATGTAACACTGCCCAGATGTGGCCCATCGGAATCCATTGTTATAACACTGCCCAGATGTGGCCCATCGGAATCCATTGTTGTAGCAACTGGGGAAATTCATCTAGTGGAGGAACTCCCCATTTTTCATGGACCGTCTCTTTTACCAACCATGATGTCCTCCCGCAGGGACTGGTCACTGCTGATAACATGCCCCAAGTGAGATGAAGCCTCACCATGCTTGCTTCTTCCAACACCGATTTGTTCATTCTTTGCCGGTCCATGGTATATTTAATATGCTTGGCCAACACCATAATTCAAAGGCATCAATGCTGCTTTGGTCTTTTTTATTCACTGTCCGACTTTCACATGCATATGAGGGGATGAAAGCACCGTGGCTTGGGTCAGGCAAACCTTTGTCTTCAAAGTGAGGTCTTTGCTTTTTAAGACTTTAAAGAGGTCTTTTGCAGCACAGAGGTATGATCCAATTGACTTTTATCTGCCCATGTGATTTTTAGAGTTTAATGGATGTGTTGAAAAAGGCCATTTGGTGTCTCTGAGTTCTTACCATGCCCCTTCTGTGGTTTCCAGAAAATATTTAGAATGTTGTAGAAGTTGAATATAGAATTACATTGTTTCCAGTGTATTGGTGTGGGTAGTGATTCTGACAGACAAGATGTAATTCTGATGATGATGTCGCTACTAATTATCAGTCTGGTGGATGCATACGGTGACCAGATAAACTACTAGACACTGACTTAATTTGAATAGCAAATGAACAATAAATCTGAAATTCAAATTTACTGAGAGTCATACATGGCTACTTGCACAGTCTAGCCACCCTATGACTGAGGCGATTCCTCTAAATCTCTTGATTCTTGATCCATAAGTCACTTTGGGATAATAACACATCCCAGCTATGTTTGATGACTACTTTAACCTTTCTGAGTTATTAGCTATATTCACTGAATCAAAAATAATAATATTCCCATAGACTGATAAAGTATTTCCTAACTGAGCTAAATCACTTCAACAACTAGCTTCTTGTTTAGAAGAACTGTAATGTAGGCACATTGGTTATCATTTTCAAGCATTGGAAATAAGAGATTTCAGTTTAAGAGACATTAGATATTAACCTACTTTTTAGTCAGTGTACTTCATCTTGTAGAACAGTGTTTGCTTCTATTCCCTATGTTGGTTTGTTTTTTTCAGTGTACAGAAAAACACGCAAGAATATATCATTGTTTGAACAACCAAAGGATATATCCTTTTAGCCTGCCTCCTGGTCGCCAACACACAGTCTTCCTCTTTCCAGGAATCTGAAGTCCTCAGCTGCTCTATCTCTCCATGCCATCACCTCTTCCTCCATTTGTGGTGTCCCTGCTTCTCTGGTTAGGGTCCCACATTCTGCTCATGCTCTTCTTTCTTGTTATTGTTGTTAAGTGCTGTTGAGTCAATTCCAACCCATAGCAACCCTCTATAGAGTTTCCAAGGAGCAGCTGGTGAGCTTGAACCATTGACCTTGCAGTTCAAATGACTTTCAGTCTGACACATTTGATATAAGATTTTTGTTCTTATTTTTACTAATTTATGGGGTTGTTTTTATTGAGAATATATGCAACAAAACATTTACCAATTGAGCCATCTCTATGTGTACAATTCAGTGAGATAGCTGATATTCTTCCAGCTGGGCAACCATTCACTCTTTTTTTCAGAACTGTTTCTTCCCTATTAGCCCTGTAAACTCACTGCCAAAGCTTCCTATCTAATCCTCCCTGTTCTGATTGTCATGTTGACTCCACATACCCAAACACCAACCCCAATGCCATCAAGTCCGTTCCAGCTCATATGGACCCCATATGTTGTTGTTGTGGTTAAACACTGCCAAGTCAGTTCTGACTCCTAGTGATCCTGTATGGGGTTTCACAAGAGTGGCTGGGAGTTTGAACCACCAACTTTGCAGTTCAAACTGACTTTGCAGTTGAGTGTTTATCCTATAGCGCCACACTGGGACTCCATGTAGATGGTTCTTAAAAGAGCCTGATGTGGCATTGTAGGGTAAAACACTGGACCACAAGGTCAGTTTGAACTACAAGGTCGACAGTTCAAGCCCACCTGCTGCTCCACAGAAACACTGTACAGGGTCGCTATGAGTGTGAACTGACTTGACGACACTTGACAACAACAATGATATGATTTTAGCCTGTTTGTTCTAGAGGAAAAACAAATGACTATTGGATACTGTTGACAAACGAGAATACAGTTTTAGAAGGTGACTGCAATAAACCATGGATGGATAGCTACTCAGCCAACAGCAAAAGGATGCAGTTTAAGGAGATGGAGAGCAGCCACGAGGATTTTAGTGGCTTCTACTTCAGTAAGACACCTCAGTGATGTGACTTTACGCATGTGACTGGGACTTTTCCTGTGTCAGCTGATGTGGTATCAGAGGGAGTGTCCAGAGCAGTGCCTGCCACCTGGGAAGTTGTAATGAACACATGTGGGATGAATCTGTGACCAAGTGGATGAGCATATGAAAGAATTCTGTGGATTGAATGGGAAGCATTTGGAATATGATGTCAGTTCTGAACAGAACTTTGCTTTTCTAGAGTCTCCTCAAGGGACGGTCAAGATGGAAAGGAATCTAGAGGGCTATGCCTCAGCAGGGAGACTTTAAGAAGATTCCAGAAAATGAACCATAATAGGGACAAGCTCATGTTCTTCATCTTCTTAAGAACTGTCACGTGGAAAGGCTAATACAACCCTCCCTCCCCCCAACCAAATCCACTGTGTTCAAGTCAACTCTGATTGACTTGTGACCCTATAGGACAGGGATGGATGCCTTTTTTTCTGCCAGGGGTCATCTGGATATTTATAACATCGCTTATAAATGTGTTGCTATGAAACAAACTCCTGGATTTATTGAATTTTGAGTCCTACCTGCAGTTGCCTTGGCATGACCAGACCACATGATTTCGAGGGCTTGTGCAGCTTGCAGGCCAGACGTTACCCACCCCTGCTATAGGACATAGCAGAACAAACTGTCCCATAGGGTTTTCCGAGGCTGTGAATTTTTACCGAAGCAGAATTTGTCTTCCTCTAGCAGAGTGGTGGGTGGACTTGAACAGCCATCCTTTTCATTAGTAGCCCAACACTTAACCCAGTTTAAATGGCTCCAGGACACAGTTAAGGAATTTGGTAGAAGCTACTATGAAGAATATAAAAAGAACAGACAATATGATCATGAGCCACGCATCAGTCTTATTTGGACCCTTGAATATTTTTTAGTAGCAATAATGAGGTTTGTTTTTCTTTTAATTTTGCTGGCCCTTGTCAAGTTCAATAGCTGATAGAGCTCTATGGTGGAGAGAGTCTGGTCTTTGGAAGCCCACTGAGCTTGCAAATTCTCCTCCTGTTACTTATTGTACAACACTCTCTTCATTTTCTTTTGCTCAACCCAGAAATTGGGGGTAAAAATTTACACCTGGGAGCATTCTTGGGAAGACCAAAGGAATCGTACCAGAGAAATACGTGGCATGAAGGAGACCCACTTCAGATCACAAGCTCCACTCTAGTCTCAGCGCTATGACGTTGGGTTATATGGTGGTGCTGGTGTGCTGATTCATAGAAATCCTGTACAGGTTCTGAGGAGTGTCTGGTGAGTTTGAACCACCAACTTTTTAGTTCAAACCAACCCTTTCAGTCTAGTGCTTATCCTACTATGCCACACCAGGAAAAAAAATACCCGTGGGTATGTTTTACGTGTCACTACAGGTATAGGATATTTATAGATGAACTTCACAGGAGAGCACATGTTTGCACTTCTTCAGGAAAAATGAAACCAGAGCTTTGATCACATCCTCAAAGGTCCAGTAACATCTAGTAGAATAAGAGCCACTGCCCTCAATTACCACCTGGAGACACCCAAGAGATACTTGCTTCATTGTCGGAAATGCTGTGGGTTAGCTGTCCCCTTTCATCGAGTGCGCCTCTCCTATTGTTGTTGTTGTTAAGTGCTGTCGAGTCGGTTCCGACCAATAATGACCCTGTACAGGGTTTCCGAGGGTGTAAATCTTTATGGGAGTAGAAAGCCTCATCTCTCTCCCATGGAGCAGTTGGTAGTTTCGAACCGCTGACCTTAAGGTTCGCAGCCCAATTCGTAACCACTACACTACCAGGGCTCCTTACAGAGTGATTAATAATGTCATGCCATTAACTTGGCAAAAGCAGGTTGTATGTGTCATAGGGGTCAACCCTGCGCCCAAGACTATTAACCATCTTCATTGGTGACTTGATGATTAAATAGATTACAGGTTTTTCTGGTTTGAGGATGGGAAATCAGATGCAATAGGGAAACCTATGGGAATAGGGTTAGAATTCCAAATTTTCTTGACAGATTGGAGGAATGAACAGAAGCTGGTTCCAATGTGGTCAACAAGGACCAGAATAATAAAAATCTGGATGGGAACCAAGCTCAACGGAAGGAGCTGGCAATGGAAAACCAAATAACAAGTATTCCAGGGGTTAGCAGCCAAGAGGGAATGCTGTGCTGCTGGGGCATATTCGAGTGACCTTTTCTTTAATTTTTTTTTTTATTATGATATGAGTGAAGATTTGCAGAGCAGTTTATCCATTTTGCATTCAACAAATCATATACTTCATTTCAGCTCACTGACTGCAATCCCTCCAGGTAACATCACTGATCCCCCTTCCTCCCTGTGGTTTCTCCTTTCTCCACCCTTTTGATGTTGGTCCTTTGGCAAATGCTACCTGCTTGATCTTGAGCGATTGACGTGGCTATGGTCTGTGGATCTCACAAGACTCTCTGTCCCCTATGTACCAACCTACTGCTTGACTGAAATTTGATCCACTGGGATGGGTTCAGCTCCAGACCTGAAAGGGGACCAAGTGTCATAGGCTCAGGGTTGTACTTGTCTCTTTCCGGTCAGTAAGCCTGGTCTTTGTTTTTATGATTTTCAGGGTTGTTCCACATATTCTCCCATTCTGTCCAGGACTTTGTAATGTGAGCCCTTTCAGAGCAGTTGATAGTGGCAGCCGGGCACCATCTAGTTCTTCTGGTCTCAGGGTCATGAGTTCACATGTTTCGTTAGTTCATTGGACTGATTGTTTCTAAGCATCTTCCATTTTCATCTCTCTACTCTCCTCCACCCATGGAGAGATCAATAGTCGAACTTTGGATGGTCACTCATGTGCTTTTAAGACCCAGTCACTACTCACCAAAATAGGCTGTAGAACCCTGTGTTTGTGGACTATGCTACATCCACACATAAATAGATTTCACAAGGGAGGAGACCTGTGTCACTACTAATTCTAAGACTCTTCATGGTCCTTTTATACAGCTGCAGTAACTAGATCCATGTCAGTGAAGTTGTTCTCAGTTACTTATTATGAGTTACCAGGTATAGGCAGTCCCTGGGAAATAAATGTGCAATTTATGGACAACTCCTGCCTGCCCTTTAATGCTATGTCAGTTTGCCCCAGTCTCCTCCACTCACTGTGTGCACAGCTTATAAATCATAGAGAAGGCTTCTAGTGTTGCCTTGCACTGAAATCAGACTATGTAAGATCCATATGTACCTGTTCAGACTCACCTACAAATTAAACTAAAAGTTCTATTTAGTAATGGATCTCATTTGTAACCTGGGGACTGTCTTTACAAACAATTGTCCTGGAAGCATCCTTCACAACCTTTAGTAAACACAATTTCCTACCACAAATATTTTAGCAAATACTTGTAATCTCAAAGTTGTAAGTCATCAATCCTTCAAAGAGGTAGAGCAAAACTTTATTGCAGGGAAGCTTATTAATCTTGCTATCAAAGAGATTCCAGTGAGAGTCAACAATTTGGTAAGGTACCAAATCAATGTTGCTGTAACTTAAATTCAGTAGTTGTTGTTAGGTGCCATTGAGTCAGTACCGACTCATAGAAACCCTGTGCACAACAGAACGAAACACTGCCCAGTCCAGGGCCAACTTCACAATTGTTGCCACACTTGAGCCCATTGATGCTGCCACTTGGTCAGTCAATCTCACTGGAGGTCTTCCTCCACCTTACCAAACATGATACTCTTCTCTGGTGACTGGTCCCTCCTGACAATATGTCCGAAGTATGAGATGAAGTCTGGCCATCCTGGCCTCTGAGGGGCACTCAGGCTCCTGTTATGTAAAGGAAAGTTTTTTTATTTTTTTCCTCCTAGCCCTTACATGAGTCCTGGTAGCACTGTGGTTACGAATCGGGCTGTGAACCTCAAGGTCTCCAGCTCAAAACAACCAGCTGTTCCATGGGAGAAAGATGAGGCTTTCTGCTCCTGTAAAGATTTACAGCCTTGGAAACCCTATGCAGGGTCAATATGAGTCAGAACCGACTCCACGGCATACAACCACCACCACCACCTACTCCTATATAAATGTCTGTTACTCTTCCTTTGTTTTTTATTTCAACCACAAGTCTAGAGTTCCCTCTTATGACCTTCTTTTATTCTTCTAGCTGGGGCTCTTTTGAAAAGTACGGCATTTAGAGCTTTTTGTTTCCATGGACTTTAAAGGAAGAGTGTTAGGAGGCAGAACTACAATTCCCAGAATGCCTTTCTGATTATCTGGTTCAGTGATATTTCATTTTCATTCTAATATTGAAAACTCAAGGATGATATGCTTACCTTACTTTTTTCAATACATGGTGGTGCACCATGGAGTTGATTCCAACGCATAACAACCCTCCATAGGGTTTCTGATGCTGCAGATCTCTACAGGAGCAGAAAGCCTCATCTATCTCATGTGGAACGGCTGGTAATTTCTAACTGCTGGCTTAAGGTTAGCAGCCTGACTTGTAGCACTATGCTATATGTACTCTACATTTGACCAACTATTTGCTATGACTTTTCCAAGCTTTATGTACCCTAAGTATACAAAGGGGCTCCAAAAGTCCATGGGAAAATGGAATTGGAAGATGATGGGATTTTTCTCACCAATTTGTTGGCATCCTCTCATACTTCTAAGTGCTCCTTAGATACTTCAGTTGTGTTGGAATGTATTCACAAGTCTGTTTGGGTTATATAAGGAGTCCTGTTGATACAGTGAGTTAAACGCTTGACTGCTAATCAAAAGATCAGAAGTTCAAGCCCACCAACCACTCCACACAAGAGATCTGTAGCAGTCTATCTGCCTCTGTAAAGATTTTAAGCCTTTGTCCTACAAGGTCACTGTAAATTGGGATCAGCTCCATGGTAGTGGGTCTGGCTTTGAACATGGATTGCAGTCATACAGACTATAAACCTTTGATGTGCCCAGCTCTGTGTTCACATTACCACCGATTTAGTGATTACACTAGGGACCCAGGTGGCACAGTGGTGAAAGTGCTCTTCTGCTAACTGAAAGGTCAGTGGTTGGAATCCCCCCGGTCACTCGACAAGAAAAAGATGTGGCCTTCTGTTTCTGGAATGATTGGAAGCATTGGAACCCATGTGGGGAAGGTCTACTCAGTCCTATAAGGATTGACTTGACAAACTGACAACAGTCGTTTTGTGAGTGATTGAACTGCTGTGGTACTTTAGGATAAGCACTAGACTGCTAACAACAAGTCAATGGTTCAAACCCACCAGCTATTCAGGGTTGCCATGAGTCAGAACCGACTTGATGGCACTTAACACCAGCCCAGGTAATAAGGATAACTCCCATCGCAAGTCCTTAACTTAATCTGCAAGTCCCTTTGCTGTGTGAGATATGTATTCACAGGATCTATCAGATTGGGTGCAGACATGTTTTGGAGGCATTATTAAGCTGACCACAGTGCTTGGGCTTGGTTTTTTGCATATGAATTAATGCAATTACATCTTGATAGACTCCTCACTCATCTAAGCACCATTTCCTACACTGCCATAGATGTGCCATCTACTTAATGCAACAAAGTCCTTGTCCTGATGATGTTTCATTCAAAGAAGATAAGAATGAGGGATATTAGGGAGAAGCCAGAAATAAGTAAATAAGCTTATTTATATGTGGTTGGTAGTAAGAAAACAAAACAGGTGGCAGGCTAGATGGTAGAGTTGGAGAAGAATATTGAAAGTACCATGAACTGCCAGAAAAATGTGTTGACAGGAGGACAGCCAGAGTGCTCCTTAGATGTAAGGGTGGTAAGACTCTGTCTCATACTCTGTGCATGTTATGGGATGAACCAGTCCCTGCAGGACCTCATGCTTGGTAAAGTAGAGGGTCAGCAAAAAAGAGGTAGACTCCCAGTGATGGGTTATCACAGTGGCTTCAACAATGGGCAGATACCTAGCTTTGACCGGTAAGGATGGTGAAGGACTGCCTGCTGTTTCATCCTGTCATCATGAGTGCAAACTTGAAGGAAACAAGCAAAAATGACAGAGTTAAGGCAGCTACTTGCAAACCATGGTTGATGGTGAATCCTTTAGGGGCCATGGAGAGGTTGGGTTTCCTCTATCTAAATCTGGTCAAACCAGGAGACAGCCTAGAAAATACTTGTTGGATGAGCTGCAGGTTGGGAAAGGGTCCCCGAAGATTCCCTGGTGGAGAAATGAGATGACTTTCTCAGAGAATGGAAAGGAGGATGTTGGGGCGGGAGGATGTGCCACAGTGCAGACTCTCTCTGCTGAGGTCAGGCTGTGGAGCAGCACTAGGGTTCCGGTTGTGCTCTTGATGAAAGGGCATGGCTGTGTAGGAACTTCACATGATAGGAATGTGGGGAGGTGGGACTCAGGAGATGCTGAGACGCCACAGAAAAGCCCACTGCATTTGTGTGGTGATGGTGGCTGTGTGCTGTTGAGTAGATTCCATCTCCTAGGGACCCTGTGTAGGGTTTCCAAGGTTGTAAATCTTTACAAAACCAGAAAGCCTCATTTTTTTCCTACAGGGCAGTTGGTAGATCTGAACTGCTGACCTTGTGGTTACCTGCCCAGCTTGTAACCCACTGTACTATCGGGACCCCTATTACATCGGTGATTGTTGTTAATTTCTGTTGATTTGGTTCTAACTCATAATGACCCTGTATAAGGATTTCAAGTTGCACTGGTGGGTTTGAACCACTGGACTTGTGGTTAGCAGTCCAGTGCTTAGCCTAGAGCATGTAAGCATGTGATAATGGTGGTTTGGAGTAGGGTAATTGCAGCGAGTGTAGTAAGAAGCAGGTCACATCCTGGGTCAGTGATAACATTTAAGATGGTTTGGTGGCAATTTCTGGGTGGTGTAAACAGTTAACATGTGTGGTTGGTAACCAGGAGGTTGGAGGTTAGCAGAGGTGCCTCAGAGAAAGGCCTGGCATTCTACTTCTGTGAAATCAACCACTGAAAACCGTACTGTGGATTGTGGATTGGGGTTGACTCGATGGTAAGAAGTTTAGATGGGCTTCAGGACTCACCCGCCTCTCTGTGCCTTCCCCCAAAACACACCTAATAGTAATAGTAATAATAATGCAGTTGTACTCAAAATACTTTCTACAGAACAAGATGTTTTTTGAGGTTTCTTTTCCTCTTCTATAGACAGGAATATTTTCTCAAGCTTATGCACAGTATAAGTAAAAACAGTTTTACCTATCTGCAATATTGATATTGTTAGGTGCCATGCAGTTGGTTCCAGCTCATATGATCCCATGCACACCAGAACGAAACACTATCCAGTCCTGTGGTACTCACAGCTGTGGCTTTGTGTGAGCCCATTGTGTCATCCCACCTCACTGAGCATCGTCTTCTGCAGTAGATAAGCCAAGTAAACCCCATATGTTTCTGGGGTAAGCCAGCTAGGGTAAGGATCACTCACTGCTCCTCCAGAGTTGTTGTTAAGTGCTGTTGAGTTGGTTCAGACTCATACCAACCCTGCATAGGGTTTCCAAGGAGAAGCTGGTGGGTTTGAACTGAGGACCTTCTGGTTTGCAGTCCAGTACTGATCCTACAGTGCCACACCAGGAGTCCAAACCCTTCCATAGAGGATTCCAAGCCCCTTAGCAGCGTAGTCTCTGAGTGTTTCTGATACAAAACAAAAACTTAATGATTCTAGTTCAACCAGGGTTGCCAAGGAAGAAAAGCCTGGTGACCTTTCTCTGAAGAAAGCAGCCATGGCAAATCTGTGGAGCCCAGCTGTCCTCTGACACTCACAAGTCCATCATGAGTAGGCTGCATGGCAACTGCTGTTTGCTTGTTTGTTTGTTTTTTAATATATTGACCCAGGAGTGCTATGGAGACGAAGACAACAGTCTCTATCTTCTGGTTGAAGATGCAGCCTTAGAAGAAGGTGACGTGTAAAAAGACACAGGCTGACATCTGAATCAAATTATTGATTCCATTTCATGTGATAGTAGATTCCTTAAAATGTTTGATGTATTCTGATATTTTTATCATTATTTCCTTGATTTCAATAGAACAAGCTGAAGTGTTTGCATTGTAATTCTGTAGTTGAATAATCTATCAAAAAAAAAAAAAAGTAAAAAGGGTATGCATGGGCAAGAAAATCTCAGCATCAATTAGCACCATCATGCTGTCTCCTACACACTAGGAGGGAGTCTGCCCGGGGCCGGAGAACAATGTGATGAAAGTCTATGAGTGTAAAACTTCTCTCTCATAGGGTCTGTAATATAGATCCTTAGCATTTCAGAGCCACTGGATTTTTCTAAAAGTGTCTCCTTTTATCCCTACCCTTACAACAGATGGGTGCCCTGTTGTATTTTATAAAAGATGTCAGGAAGATCACATTAACAGAAAAAAAAATTGCAGAAGTAGGGAAGTATGCAATGAGATAGTTTATTGGGGAGAAAATAGACTAGTATCAAAATAGAAAGAACAGAAGGCGAAATAATGAGTTTGCCACATCAGTCCCTTGTCTCATGACCCCATTATGGGAGATACCAATCAATTTCGCAACAATCCACAAATATTAAAATGAAACTTTTGAGTATCTTATCAAAAGCTTCCTGACATCAATGGTTTTCACAATTTTTTTCTCTCCTGCAAATATTGGATACCTCTTCATCAATCTTTTATTCCAACCAATCTCCGTCCAATTTCTGTGTTCCAACCAAAGAAAGAAAAATATAAAAAGTTTCCCCCTACTATGTCTGACTTTTCTTTCTTAGCTGAGATGCATGAATGTTATTTTACACTCCAAAGTAGCTGCTTCTCCATCCATCAGGAAATAAAAAAGTGTGTCTGAAAGATGTTCACTGACCCCACAGGGCTGCAAACAACAGAAACTAGGTATAAGACAGCCCAGTTCCCAGCTCCTGGCAGTGTTCTGGGAGCCAGTGAACCCAGCCACACAGAAGTACAGTGTCCTTCCTTATGGGAAAGCAACCCTCTCATACAGGGAAGGGACTTTTCAACCAGCTTGAAAAGCTTAAATGCTATTTTGCACACAATTTTCCAGCTTGACTAAAATTAGAAAACACCTCAAAATGTCTTAATTACAAATGTTGGGGTCATCATTCTTGCCTGAGTACCCTTTTGACCTGAGAATGCATTACAAGGACTGCACTTAGCATGCTACAAGCAGAAGGTATCATTTTTCATCCCTGTCATTAACTTCACTCTTTGAGAATTGTTCAAGAGTTTGCATATGGTAGACAACTGGGTTTACTTTAAAATTGTTCATTATTTTCTTTAACCTGTGCAGTGCTTTCTGGATTTTTCGGCCAACATGGTGTCTAGGATACTTTTGACATGTCTCCAAAAAGAAAGACTAGCCAACCATGGCATGTTGGCAATATACACACACATTCTTTTCTTATAATCTAATGTTTAGTATTTTAATTTGAACTGCAGTTCTTCCTCTATAGTACCATCCACTTCTGCATCCAGTTTCATTTTTCTCCTATACACATATATCATCTTTAATGTACTTATTTGAATTTGTAATTATGCATAGTTGAGCTTGTCATTTTCTTTATTCAGTGCTGAGCTTCCAGCAGCTGAACACGGGCTACAGATGTGCTTGGATTAGCCTACAAATAGTTTTATAAAAATAACCTTGAATTAGTTGCTAGCATTTAAAAAACTGACTAATGAAACATACACATCTGGACTTCGCATTTTATTGAATCAGGAGGCACATCTCAAGCCCCAG
>NW_006408680.1:436633-439288 GCF_000296735.1 Chrysochloris asiatica | reverse complement strand
TGGCCAAACTTCATCTCTCATACTTCGGATATATTGTCAAGAGGGACCAGTCGCTGGAGAAGGATATCATATTTGCTAAGGTGAAGGGTCAGAGAAATCCGTCACCAACAAGATGGATTGGCAAAGTGGCAGCATCTATGGGCTCAAACGTGGCAACAATTGTGATGTTGGCCCAGGACCAGTCAGTGTTTCGTTCTGTTGTGCACAGGGTAGCTATGAGTTGGTACTGTCTCGGTGGCACCTAACAACAACAACAACATGAGAGACACAGTCTGGCCATCCTGGTTTCCAGGGCGAATTATAGCTGTACATCTTCCAACACAGGTTGGTTTGTTTTTTTAGCAGTCTATGTTACTTTTAATATTCTCCTCCAACACCATAACCTAACTGCATCAATTCTTCTACAATCTTCCTTTTTCACTGTCAAACTTTCACAGGCATATGAGGTTATTGAAAATACCATGGCGTGGGGTCAGGCACACCTTAGTCCTCAAACTGACACATTTGCTCTTGAACACTTTACAAAGGTCTTGTGCAGCAGATTTGCCCAGTAAATACGTCGTTTGATTTCTTAACTGCTGCTTCTGTGAGTGTTGATGGTTGCTCCTGGACAGTACAAACCATGGATGCCATTAACTAAGTGGAAGGTTGTAGGTTTGAGTCCACAGAGGTGCCTTGGAAGAAATGCCTAGCCATCTACTTCTGAAAGTTTACCCTCTACAACACTGGGGAGCACAGTTCCACTTTGATACACGATGGTCAGCTTAAGTGGCCATCACATGGAGGACAAGTGGCTTAGTGGCAGTTGTCTGGAGCTGAGGGGCATGTGTCCCAGGGCTGCCGCATCGTCTGTTTTCCTAGGACCCTCCAGACAATTTGTTCTCACTTCTTTCTAAACCCAGAGACACTAGAGGTTTGTTTATTGAATTAGGTTATCATTTCCTTCTAGGTTTTCTTATTCTGTGCCTCCATCGAAGCTGGCCAAAGTATTAAACACATAGTAGTTGTTCAATAAATGCACTTGCTAAAGGATTTCCCTGGTGCACAGATGGGTTTATGTTGAGCTTCTCAGAGAGCTGACAAGAAATCTCCAAACAGTTCACACAAATTAAATGATTAATCTTCACAACTCCCATTTGGGATACACAGAAGATGTACAGTACAGGGATTAATTTATGGTGTGTAAAGGAAAACATTTAACAAAACTGTTCCCCATTGAATACTCAGAGAAGATTAAACACACAAAAAGTAATTACCTATATTGAAAACTGCCCACCAGGGTTTAACACCAGCCCAGCCTTTCTGGAAAGTAGAATGAATTCTCCAGGGAGGGACGTCTTGTCTCCTTCCGGTCCTGAAAGTGGACTGAATTCTCCAGAGAGGGGCGTCTTGTCTCCTTCTGGTCCAGCAGCCCTGGAACCATCATTCATTACAACATTTCTAGGTCACCTGCCTCTGCTGCCCAACCACAAGGACCAGATTTTCAGTTTAAAAATTATCCAGATGTTGGCTCATTAGAAAGAAGCTGTCTCCGAATTTTTTCTGTTACTGTCTTTATTTGTTTAAGAATATTTTAAAAAGATATAATTTAGGCAACCACCACTCAACTGTCATACTAAACAGCTGTACACATCCACTAATAATTGGAACATAGATGGCATGAAGTGTGAAACAAGAAAAATTGGAAGTTGTCACAAATGAAATGGAACACACAGACATGGATTCCCTAGGTGTTAGTGAGCATCAATGGACTGGGATTGGCCGTGTTGAATCTGCCAAGCATACGGGTTGCTGTGTTGGAATGAGAAATTGAAGAGGAAAGGAGAACATTTCATGATCTCTTGAAGTATAATTTGGTCTGTTACAGTATAATATCTATACGCCTAAAAAAAAAGGCCAGTTAATAGCACTGTTATTCAAATTTATGCACCAAACACTACAGCCAATAATGATGAAATTTAAGAATGCTACAAACGTCTTCAATTTGAAATTGGTCAAACAGGTAGTCAAGATGTATTGATAATTACTGGTGATTCAAATGCAAATGTTGGCAACAAAGAGTCAGGATCAGTAGTTGGAAAATGTCACCTTGGTGGAAGCAATAATACTGGAGGTCACATGATAGAATTCTGTAAGACCTATGATTTTTTCATTGCAAGACCTTTTTAAAGCAGCATTAAGGATGATTATACACAAGGACCTTACCAGATGGAATACACAGAAATTAAACTGACGGCATCTGTGCAAAGAGACAGTGGAAAATCTCCATATCATCAGGCAAAATAGACCAGGGGCAGACTGTGCAACAGACCATCAATTGCTCATATGTAAGTTCAGGTTGAAGCTTAAGAAAATTAAAACAAGTCCATGAGAGCCAAAATATGAGCTTGAACAGATCCCACCTGAATTTAGAGATCATCTCAAGAAACTAGAGACTGAAGACCAGAGAGTTGTGGGATAACATCAAGAACATCATACAGGAAGAAAGCAAAAGGTCATTAAGGAGACAAGAAATAAGGAAAAGATCAAAATAGATGTCAAAAGATACTCTGAAATTTGCTCTCCAGGCCGGTGATGCTAAACTAAATGGAAGAAATGAAGAAGTAAAAGATCTGAAAAGAAAATTTCAAAGTGCATCTTGAGAAGACAAAGTCA
>NW_006408680.1:421242-435043 GCF_000296735.1 Chrysochloris asiatica | reverse complement strand
GCTGGTGGCCAGTGGGCAGGCTTGCAGGGTGTATCCTTTGGTTGTTTGAATGGTTATATATTCCTGAGTGCTTTGGTGTACATCCAAAAAAACACCCAAAAACCAGAGGAAATGGAAGCAAATGCTGTTGAATGATGATGCATGGAAGGGATTATAATCATTGCAATGAAACGAAATACAATAAGATGAGTGTAGCGATGATGTTCTCCCATGTAGACTATCACTCACTTCACAATGAAAACTTTTAAAAAAATCAAGTGGTGTATTTATTGCATTAGGCAAATCTGTTGCAGAAGACTTTTAAGAAGACTTGAAAGTGTTCAAGAGGAAAGATATCAGTTTGAGGACTAAGGTGCACCTCACCCAAGCCATGGCTGTTTCATAAGTTTCATATTCATGTGAAATGTGGACAATGAGTACGGAAGACCCTAGAAGAATTGATGCATTTGAGTTATGGTGTGGAGGAGAATATTAAAAGTGCCATGGGCTGTCAAAAAAAAAAAAAAAATGTTTTTGGAAGACGAACAGTCAGAATGCTCCTTAGAAGCCAGCATGGCCAGACTTGGTCTCTTATACTTCAGACATACTATCAGGAGGGACCAGCCCTTAGGGAAGGACATCATGCTAGGTAAAGTGGAGGTTTGACTAAAGAAAGGAAGATCTTGCAACAAGATGGATTGGCAGTAGCAACAGCAATGGCCTCAACTTTATCAATGAACGTGAGGGTGGCACAAGTCCAGACAGTGTTTTGTTCTGTTGTAAATGATGTCATTATAAGTCAGAACCAACTGGACAGCACTTAAACACAACCACCACCATGAATTAACATCACAAAAGAATTTATTCCTGTTGTTGTCTTCATTAAGTCTGGTTGGTTCCGACTCCCAGTGACTCTGTGTGGGATTTTAATGGAGTGGCTGTTGGGTTTGATCAGCTGACCTTGTGGTTAGCAGTCCAATGCGTATCCTACAATGGCAGTTGACTGCTAGGAACTTACCTTTCTTATTTTTTATCTCCATTGTGAAATAGTCAAGGGTTTTAAGCTTGAAAAATATCTATGATATCAACGTAGAAATATTTAAGAGTACATTTTAAAATTTTGATTCTTTGGTTTTTAGTATGCTCAGTAATAGCTGAAAATCAGTACAAAAGAGACTTGAAAAAAATGGGGTAGGGTGGAATTAAAGTAAAAGTAATGGAATTTCCCCAGTAACTTACTGAAGTTCTTATTTTGTGGTGGATAATAATTGAAAGATACAAATGATACTTCTTCATCCATCCCATGTTGGTTGGTTGGTTGGTGGCGTGCCGTGGAGTTCGTTCCGACTCACAGAGATCCTGTACAGGGTTTCTGAGGCTGTAAATTTTACGGGAGCAAAAAGTGTAATTTCAAACTGCTGACCTTGATGTTAGCAGTCCAATTCATAACCACTACACTACCGGAGCTCCTTATCCCATATTAAGGATACAGAATAACTAGAAATAATTTTTTAAAGACTCAGATCAGACAACATTGATTTTACAAAACCTGATTGGGAAAATAAACCACAAAACTATTTTCATAAGGGCATGTTATAGACTCAGAACTTTCTTACCTTTCTGTTAAGTGCCTGGGAGTCAGTTCCAACTAATATGCACAATAGAAGGAAATACTGCTGTGTCCCTCACCATCCTTACAATGGTTGTTCAGTTTGAGCCCGTAGCTGTAGCTATGTCAGTGTGTCAGTTAGTCAGACTGTGTCAGTGTGTTTCTTTGCGGGGGTTGGGGGGAACTTCCTTTTTTTTGCTGACCTTCTGACTTTTCCGTGCATTATGTCCTTCTCCAGCAATTGGTCCATCCTAGCAATATGTGCAAAGTACAAGAGACAGAGTTTTGCCATTCTTGCTTCTGAGGAACATTCTGGCTGCACTTCATAGCTTTCATTTGTATATTTCTAGCTAACATGGTTTTCTGGACCTACTGTCCATGAAAACCTCTTAGCACAAAGAGCAGCTTTCTCCACCCTGCAAGAAGTGACAAAAAAACAAAACAAAACTTGCATGGTGAGAAGTATTACACAAAGCAGACCCCAACTGCTAGCCAAATGCTGTGATGAGAGTCTTAGACAAATTGTAGGTAAGCTCTGGAGGTACACTGGGGTAAGCACTGGATTGCTAATCTCAAAGTTGGTAGTTAAAACCCACCAGCTGCTCTGTGGAAGCAAGATGAGGCACTATGCTCCTATGCAGACTTGAGAACCCTAAATTCTATTCTGTCCTATAACATGGCTATGAATTGGAATCCACTTGAAGACAGTGGATGAGTAGGTGGTGGGAGCATTGTTAGAGGTAGTTGAAAAATGGTGGCAAAGTGCAATGACAAAGGTTCAAGCCAGATTTAAATGAGCACATAGCTGGATCTTGACTGAAAGCAGAGAATACCAGAAAATGAGCTACACTAGGCTTTCAATTGTATGAATCTTAACAAGTTCTGGACAATATCATGGAGAATGAGTATTCCAGAACACATAATTGTGTTCATGAAGAAACTGTACATATACCAAAAGGCAGTTGTTAGAACAAGATGCCAGGGTTGTATTCTTTCATCATACTTTTTCAGTCTGTATGCTGAGCAAATACCAAGAGAAGTTGGATCATATGAAGAAGAACATGGCATCAGGATTCGAGGAAGATTCATTAACAGCCTGCGATGTGCACATGATACAACCTTGCTTGCTGAAAACACAGAGGATTTAAAATTCTTATTGATGAAGATCAAAGACCACAGCCCTCAGTGTGCATTGTACCTCAGTGTAAAAACAAAAATCCTCACCACTGGACCAATAAACAGCATCATGATAAATAGAGAAAAGATTGAAGTTGTCAAAGATTTCATTTTGCTCAGATCAACAATCAGCACTCATGGAAGCTGCAGTCGAGAAATTAAATGACGTATTGCATTAAGCAAATCTGTTGCAAAGTACTTCCTTAAAGTGTTCAAGAGCAAAGACATCAGTTTGACAACTAAAGTGCACCTGATCTAAGCCGTGGTATTTTCAATAACCTCATATGCAAGCACAAATTTGGCAATGAATAAAGAAGACCGTAGAAGAATTGATTCATTTGAGTTATGGTGTTGGAGGTGAATATTAAAAGTACCACGGACTGCCAAATGAACCAACCAATGTGTGTTGGAAGAAGTACATCTAGAGTGTTCCTTCACCTCTCTTACTTTGGACATATCATAAGGAGGCACCAGTCCCTGGAGAAAGACATTATACTTGGTAACATGGATGGGGTCAGACAAAAAGAGGAAGTTTCCCAATGATATGGATAGCCACAGTGGCAAGAGCAGTGGGCTCAAGCACAGCAACAATTGTGAGGTTGGCGAAGACCGGCAGTGTTTCATTGTGTTTTGCATAAATTCGGTATGAGTCAGTACCAACTAGGTGGCGCCCAACAACACCAACAACAAAACAGCAGATTTGCCTAATGCAGTACGTCATGTAATTTCTCAACTGCTGCTTCCATGAACAAGGTTAGATAAGCCATAAAGCAAATCCAACCTGCATCCTTCATGTCGGTTGCAACTCACAGAGACCCATAAATTGGATAGGGCTGCACTAACCCTTAGAGCACCTTGGCTGTGATTTATATGGAAGCAGACTGCATGCCTGTCTCCCAGTGGACAGCTCGTGGATTCAAACACTGACCTTTCAGTTAGCAGGAGAGGGCTTTTAATTACTGCATCAGTAGGATGTCTTGAAAAATGTAGGTCAAATAGGAAAATCAAAGGACCAAGGAGTCATTCTGTAAGCAGCATCTTTCTGGATGCTGCAGGTCCATCTCCACGTTAGAACGCTCACATTCTGATTAACTCACAACACAAAGCCTAGCTGGCCGCAGTGGAAGCACAGACTTCCACTTCCACATGGAAATGGATGCAAACACGTTTTGAAGGGAAAGTCTACAAGACTTAGGTGGATCCACCTAAGGGGCAAAGAAAAGATCTGAGCCCAGGTAGTTCAGATCCAACTATAGCAATGAGAACTTGACCCTGTAGAGTCCAATGCAGGACACATCACCAGCAACATGCAGTTGAAGCTGTGAGGACCAGGACATGCTCAGAAGCCAGAGCGCACTTCCTCCATATATTTAGGAGGTAGCAGGGATGAGGTGCCGAGGAAAAGAACCAGTCTAAGAAGGCAGAGTCTGCATCCTGGAACTCTAGGCATCAGCGGATTTGGGGTCAAAAGGTCTGGGATTCATACCCCCCCCCACGCTGCATCTGACTAGGGCAGACCAGCCTCCTAAGCTTCAAAGCCCTAGATTCGGAGAGTTGGGAAAATAGTGTGTGTCTCCATGGTTACTAGGAGATTTAAATTTGTTTCTGCACCTTTGTAGATATATGTAAACTTAGGCATCTATTTATATATATCACACCTAAAAGCTTTCTCCCAAACTATGAAGTAGTGGATGAATGTGTATTATTATTAGCAGTAAGGAGTCCTAAGGAGCTCTGGTAGCATAGCAGTTACGAGTCAGTTACGAAGTCCTAGTGAGTGATTATGAGTTCTAATCTCAAGGGCAGCAGTTTGAAACTACCAGTTAGTCCGTGGGAGAAAGATGAGATTTTCTGCTCCCCTAAAGATTTACAGCCTCAGATACCCCATACAGGGTTGCTATGAGTCAGAACCGACTCCACAGCACACCACAAGGAACCCTGGTGCCACTGTAGGATAAGCATTGGACTACTAGCTAAAAGGTCAGCAGTTCAAACCCAAGAGCCACTCCAAGTGAGACAGATGAGGCTCTCCATGCTTGTAAAGATTTACAGCCTCAGAAACACTGTACAGGGTTGCTATGAGTTGGAATCCAGTCACTAGTGAATGTGTTGTTGTTGTTGTTGTTGTTGTGAAGTGCCTTTGAGTTGGTTCCGACCCATAGCGACCCTGTATAGGGTTTCTGAGGAGCAGCTGGTGAGCTTGAACCACAGACCTTTCAGTTCAAATGGCTCTGCCGTCTGACGCATTAGCCCACAGCGCCACACCAGGACTCCGAGTATATGGTGGTGGTGGTGACATGCCACGGAATGTGTTGTAACTCATAGCGACCCTGTACAGGATTTCTGGGGCTGTAAATCTTTTTAAGGGAGCAGGAAGCCTTGTCTTTCTCCTGTAAAATGGCTAGTAGTTTGAACTTCTGGCCTTGTGCTTAGCAGGTCGACTCATAACCACTACACTATTATTTGTGTCTTCCTAAGCCCTGGTGGCAAAGTGAGTTAATAGTCAGTCTACTAACCACAAGGTAAGTGGTTCAAAGTCACCAGGCAGTCCGCAGGAGGAATATGTGGCAATCTGCTCCCATAAAGATTTACAGTCTGGAAATTCACAATCTCAGAAACCCTGTGTGGCAGGTCGACTCTCGTATAGGTTAGCTGTGAGTTGGACTCGACCCAGTGCCAGTGGCTACAGCTTGAGTTTTAGTTTTCAGGAGTCATAAAACCGTGGGGGTCTGACGATACCTGCACAATAGTCTCTCTGGTCCCCTGGTGCTCACTTACATCTGCTGCCACACCTGCGGCACTTTTGTCCTGCTGCTGGCCAGGTGGTGCCCAGCGTGTCCAGCCATTTCTATAACAGGATCACGTGTCGGTTGAAAACCAGGCAGTTGTGAATGTTAGCATGTTGGCCACAGATTCTGGGCTAGAGCCAGACCAGAAAGTGGGATAGAGTACCCAAAGCCCCAAACCAAACCCTTTGCTTTCAAGTTGATTCCAACTCATAGCGTCCCTATGCAGGGCATCATACAACTGTACCATTGGAAGCAGAAATGCACGCCTCGTCTGTGACCAATGGGGAGCTAGTGGGTATAAACCACTGATGTTTCTTAGCAGCTGAACACTCAATCCCTGCTCCAGCCTGGTTCTTTGGGTCTGGCCGCTGGTCCACTGAAGTCATTACAGGGCTTCATAGTGGGTCTGCTCTCCTTGCTGGTTCTTGTTTCATGACTCACTGAACTTGCTAGATAAAAGGCATATCCCTGGGAGTGAGGGGCCAGGCTGGGGCTAGGCTTGTCCCAGGGTGACTCCATGAAAGCTGCAGGTGGAAAACTTGGAGGATATTCAGGTTGAAAGCAATCAAATACTGTCTGTAGTCGTGAGAAGGAGTCCTGGTGTGGCACTCTAGAATAAGCACTGGACTGCAAGGTTGGTAGTTGAAATTTACCAGCCAGGCCTTGGAAACCCTATGCAGGGTGGCTGTGAGTCAGAACCAACTGTCTTAACAACTGCTGTAAGATGGAAAAAGCATTGAAGAGGGCTTGAATATTCCCCCTCTGTGGCCTGGTGGCATGATGGCTTAGGGTGGAGCTACTAAACATAAGGTGGGCAGTTCAAATCCACCGGCCGCCCCTCAGAAGAAAGATGAGGCTGTTCACTCCCATACAGATTTGTAGTCTCAGAAACATTCTATAAAGTCACTATGAATCTGAATCAACGTGTAGTCAAGTGGACTTTGGGTTTGGGTCTTCATAAGAGAGCACTACAGTGGGCATTTTGTGTGTTCTCCACTCTTGTAGATGTGCTCTGAGAAGTTTTACCCAACATCAGTGAGTAATGTGGATTCTGATCCTCTGTTGGTTTTTGGGAAACATGGCAGTTTTTCACATCTTGGGACTGGTTTCAATGGTTTATGATGGAGTGTTCTGGGTTTCTAATCAGAAAAATCACTTTGCTCTGAAATAGGAAAAAGAAAAGCAAAAGACTGTCATCACACATTGAATGTAGTAAGCACTCTCATCCTGTTGCTGCCCCACATTCTAGAAAAGTCATTGTACTGTTGTATTACCTGAGGAGACAGTTTCATTGACTGCCTACTCTTGTGTCTCTATAAAGCCAGCATGCAGACTCAGGATTTTCTGGTATGAAAATGTGCATATGCCGTAAAAAAGCTGAGGGCTCACAGAGGCTGAGAAGAAAGCATGGGCGTGGCTGAATACTCAAGATGTAGAAGAATAAGATGGATCTTCTTTCATAAAGTGGCCAACAAAACCTTCCATGATACAAGTGAAGCTAAACACAAAGTTAGCACTTTCTGCCCAGAAACTTGGATTGCAGCATTTATTTGATTCTTGCTTTTATCTAAGAAACAAATATATGCTAGGAGTTCATCTAATGGTGCTGGTTTTGCTTGTAATTATAGCAAACAATATCACGGTGTGGAGATTTATTTGAATTATTTGATATCTTTGAACACACGTGTTAATTACCAACCTTAGCAAGTGGGAGGAAGTTCTATAATGTCTCTTTCAACTGATGTGTGAAGAGAAGATGAAAGCACCCACCTGGTTGGGGATTGTAAAACTACTCAGCAGCTCCCTGGGAGAAAGACCTAGGGGTCTGTTTCCATAAGACGGGCATTTCTGTGGGGTCCATTCCAACTCATAACAACGCTATGGGAAAGTAGAACTGCCCATAGGTTGCTAAGGCTGCCAGTCTTCATGGGAGTGGAATGCCAAATCATTCTCTAGTGGAAGCTGCAGGTGGGTTTGAACTACCTACCCAGACTCCTCAGTAAATGTTATATTCTAGAAAACCCCATGAGACAATTCTCCTCTCTCATATGGGGTCACTGTGAGGGAAAAGTACTTCTCTGGTACCTAACACCAACCTATACACATACAGATACAAAAAAACTAATTAGTGAACAGGGAGAGACCCAGAAGCATAACAAGAGCCTGTGGTCCAATAAAAATTGCTAAGGTTGTTGGTTGGTTGGTTGTTGGTAACCATCGTCAAGTTGGCTCCAACCCACAATGACCCTGTATAGGGTTTTCAAGGAGCAGCTGGTGAGCTTGAATCACTGATCTTGCAGCTCAAACCAACTTTGCAGTCCAGCGTATTCACCCACAGCACCGCATCGAGACTCCAATTAAATAGAGGAACCCTAGTGTGGCACGGATTGGATTTCAAACCACAAAGTCGACAGTTCAAATCCATCAGCTGCTCCTTGGAAACCCTACACAGGGTTGTTCTGTGCCTTAACTGGGCAAATCTGCTGCACAGGAACTTTTTAAAGTATTGAAGAGCAGAGATGTCAGCTTGAGGACTAAGGTGTGCCTGACCCAAGCCATGGTATTTTCAATAACCTCATATGGATGTGAAAGCTGGACAGTGAATAAGGAAGATCGTAGAAGAATTGATGCCTTTGAGTTGTGGTGTTGGAGGAGAATACTGAAAGTGCCATGGACTGCCAAAAGAACCAATAGATCTGTTTTGGAAGAAGTGCAGTCAGAGTGCTCCTTGGAGGCCAAGATGGCTAAGCTTCGTCTCTCACACTTTGGACATATTGTCCGGAGGGAACAGTCGCTGGAGAATGATGTCATGCTGGGTAAGATGGAGGGTCAGAGAAAAAGAGGAAGACCCCCAATGAGATGGATCAGCCAGGTGGCATCATTGATGGTATCAAGTGTGGCAGCGGTAGTGAGGTTGGCCCAGGATCGGACATTGTTTCGTTCTGCTGTGCATGGGTTCGCTATGAGTCAGTTCTGACTCGATGGCACCTGACAACAACAACAACAACAACAGAAATTAAATGGAAATGAGATTGTATTTTGACTAATTCCAGCCATTGAGCACTTGGGTACATCTGGAAATAACTAACCAACATTAAAAAAAACAACAACGATTTATTCAAGCAGCTGCTCACAAAGTTTAAGACCAGCGTCATCTTTCTGTGAGCCCATTCCTCTTTCCATCTAGAGACAAAGAAACACGGTCCTAATCATTTCCAGATCACCTCAACTAATCAGATTTCAAGATGCATCCGGGCATCTTTTTGTTTCTTTCTCTGTCTTGGGTTGATTTGTGTCCCCGAGAAATGTTTGTCAGCTTGCCTGGGCCAGGATCCTAGTGGTTTGGTAGTTATTGTTGTTGTTAAGTTATAGGATGATGTAATTTGGTAGTTGTGTAATGATGCAATCATCACCATGATATGATTTAATGTCATCAGCCAATTAGATGTAGGGGATTAGGCTAGGATCCAACCCCTTTACTCAGGTCCCAGCCCTGATCCAATGTGAGGGGAGGTTCCCTGGGGTGTGGTTACATCAACGTTTATCTTACAAGACATGAAAGGAGAGAGAGAGGAACAAAGAATAGGAGAAATGTGTCTATCACCAAGGAAAAGAGCTGGCTTCAGAGCGCGTTGTTTGGTCCTTGGGTCCCTGTGATGATAAGCTCTCAGAACCAAGAGAGGACTGATGCCCTGGAGATCTGCAGGGCACACCTGCCCCACAGCTCCTGAAAGGGAACAAGAGCCTTTCCTCAGAGCCAACAGAGGAGTCTTCCCGAGACCTGGTGCCCTGACTTTGAACTTCTAGCTTCCCAAACTGAGAGAGAAACCCATACGTCTGTGTTTTTTGGTGAACTCTTGGTGTAATGCTGTTGGAACCTCACTGAACTGTGAACCACAAGGTCGGCAGTTCAAATCCACCAGCTGCTGCTCAGAAAACCTATACAGGGTCACTATGAGACAAAACTGACTTGACTTAAAAATAATAATACCACATGGTTTTTGGCCAACTATACAATGTGTATATGTATGTTATGTGTGTGTGCTTTGTATGGGCACAATGTGGGAAAATACAGTATTTGTTGTCTTTCAACTAGGTTTTTTTGTTTTTTTTTTAATTTTACTTTTTTCCTGTAAGCAACTGTAAGACCCACAAAAAGTGTTATTCTCCAGGTGTGCTGAAAACAACAAATACAGAGTGTTCATGTGCTCATAGTTTTACAGAACAGATAGATTTCCTAATGAAGTCATCAGGTGGGGGCCTTCCCCTAACTTATCTGCATTGTTCCATCTGTTCCTTTGTACTCCTCATCCTGTTTGACTTGCTTTTCAAACGGATGCTCTTTCAGAATCCAGCCTCTATCTAGCATTGTATCTGGTTCCTTTCCCTTTGGGCCAGATGCTGAGGCTGTACAAACACAGCTGGATTGATACCCTATGCAGATGGTTTATTTGGAATTTTAATATATTAATATCACCCCAGGGATCGTGTAACGTATGTCAAGATGTAACTGATACAACCACTAAGTACTCAGAGCTATTTTATGTCTTATGTCTAACCGTCCGCAGAGAGTGGTCAGTACAGGCAATGCGAACTGCATCTGAGAAAGAAGATACTAAACATGATACCCAGAATCCTCGGGGTCAGCAGAGCCAATCACTTCCTGTCGTAAGTGATATATAAGCCAGGGCTGTGACATTTATATAAGGACGTATTGGACCTATTTCTAGGGTACCTATGCTCGCTAACCATTATGAGTAACCCATGGCCTCCTTGGCCGGGAAATTCTGCCCTGTAGAAAGTATGGCTCAACAAATCACAGCAGATGAGGGGTTTTTTTTTTTGTTTGTTTGTTTGTTTGTTTTTTAATTTGTTTGTTTTTAAATAAAGTTTGGAGTGATGACTTTGGAATACAGCAGGAAGATATTAAAGGATTCCGTCTACAAACAGTAAATCTTTGGGTAGCTGGAGGAAGACAGTCTCAGAGTGTTAGAAAGTTCTGGTTAGCGGAATTTAATGAAAGATGTCCTTTTTTTTTTTTTTTTTTTTTTTTTTTTCTTCTGTATTCCACATTCTGTGTTACTCTCTTTTCAAAGTGAAGCTCTTTCCAAATCCAACCTTTAGCATGATATCTGCTTCCTTTCCCTTTGGGCCAGATGCTGAGGCTGTGTAAACACAGCTGGATTGAGTTTGTAGGCTCCCAGACTGTAAGACAATAATGTGCGCTCTATGGTTTTTGGCAAACTATTCTCTGTTTTAGCATTTGTATTAGTTTTTGAGGGCCAAGTGACAAAATATCTGGAACAGGGTGGTTTTGGTGGTGGTGCAATTGTTAAGTGCTTGGCTGAGAAATAAAGGACAGTGGTTCAAGCCCACCAGTGTGTCTGTGGGAGAAATATGTGGCAGTGTGTTTCTGTCAACATTACAACTTAGGAGAGCCTATGGGGCAGTTCTACTCTGTCGTATAAATTACTCTATTGTCCTTCGGTGACAGATTTATCTCATTCGCTGCATCCACAGAATTGGGGGCAAATTCAGCCACGATCAAACACGATAGCTGCACAATCTGACTTTCAAGTCCAAGCAGTTTATTAGTGAAGTGAAAGTGTGTTCTCGAAGTAGAGGACCGGTCTGTGTCGGCAGAGTGGAGAAAACCACAGCAGGACCTTGGCTCTGGGTTTTTATTGTATCTGCTCCAGCATATGGAAATAATGGGAAGAAATAGTGGCTTGATTCCTAGTGAAGGGGTGGAGCTCTCTTGGAAATGTGGTGCCACCACTTTCTGATCCTGACTAGCTCCTTAGGGGTTTTGTTTGCTAACAAAGTATTCAAGGTCATCTTTCTTTCATGTGCCTGCGGCCCAGGTTTAGGGGAATTCCTTAGCTCGTGGGAATTTTTCCTCTTTGTGGTTGGTTGTAGTAATTCGATTGGTTGGGTTGGCTTGGTGGGTTAACCATTGGGGCTCTTCACGCTTGTGGTTGATTGCACCTGGTGATGTCTCTCTGCTATGGTCCTAGGTCCTGAGGCATTTCTCCTTGTCCTCAGGTTGTCTCTATCATTCCTATGAGTGGGAAGTGGTTGCAAGACAATGGATTTGTGGGATATTTTTCCTTGTTTTGGTTTGTGTAGCTTAAAATAAAATAAATGTGTCCTCTCATTGTCGCAGGGGCTGGGAGTCTGAATTCTTTGCATTCAGCACATTATGTTCCCTCCAAAGACTCCATAGGATGATTGTTCCTTTTCTCTCCTGGCTTCTGATAACAATCGATGTTTCTGGACTGCTAGCAACATCTTTACAACTATTTTTTGTTACTGTGGTGAAAGTGCCATGAGTTGATTTCAACTCATAGTGACCCTGTGTAGAATTTCTGAGGAGCGGCTGATGGATTCAAACCACTGATCTTGTGATTATCAGTCCAGTGCTTACCCTACAGTGCTGTGTTGTTCCTGTTGTTAAGTACAGTCAAAAGCTTTCCAAGGAACAGCTGCTGAGTTTGAACCACCCACCTTGTGATTCAAACTGAAGTGGAGGTCTAGTGCTCATCCTACAATGCCACACCAGGACCCCAACTGTTGTTGTTTTTAACTGCTGGTGAGTTGATTTTGACGCACAGCAACCCTGTGTACCGCAGAACAAAACACCACCAAGTTCTGTGCCATCCTCATAATTGCTGCTATGCAGAGAAGAAGTCTGGCCATCTTGGCTTCTAAGGAGCATTCTGGTTGTACTTCTTCCAACACTGATTTGTTTGTACTTCTGGCAGTCCGCGGTACCTTTAATATTCCCCTCCAACACCATAACTCAAATGCATCAGTTCTTCTACAGTCTCCCTTACTCATCTTCCAACTTTCACATGAATATGAGACTATTGAGAATGAGTATTGACTTGGGGCAGGGGCACCTTATTCCTCAAACTGACATACCAGATTTGCCAAAGCCACTACAACCTTTGATTTACTGACTACTGCCTCCATGAGTGTTGATGGTTGATCTGAGCAAAAGGAAGTCTTTCACAATTTCAATCTTATCTCCATTTATCATGATGCTATTTATTGGTCCAGTGGTGAGGACATTTGTTTTCTTTACATTGAGGTGCAACCCATAACAAAGGCTGTGGTCTCTGATATTCAACAGTAAATATTATAAGTTCTTTTCGCTTTCTGCCAGCAAGGTTGTATCATCTGCGTATCGTAAGTTGTTAATGAGTCTTTCTCCAATCCTGATGCCATGTTCTTCTTTATATAATCCAGTTTCTCAGATTATTTGCTCAGCATACAGATTGAATAAGTATGGTGAAAAAATACAACCTTGGTGCACACCTTACTTGATTTTAAACCATTCAGTGTTCCCTTGCTATATTTGGAAAACTACCTCTTGGTCTATATACATCTAGGTTCCTCATGAGCATGATTAAGTGTTCTGAATACTCATTCTCTGCTGTGTTGTTCACAGCTTAACCTGATCCATGCAGTCGAAAGCCTTTGCATAGTCAATAAAGCACAGCTAAGCATCTTCCTGGAATGCTCTACTTTCAGCCAAGATCCATCTGGTGTCAACAGTGATAGCCTTCATTCCACATTCTTTTCTGAATCTAGCTTGAATTTCTGGCATTTCCCTGTCAATGTACTGCTGAAGCCATTTTTAATGGCCTTTGGTGGTAGTTATGTGCTGTGGAGTTGGTCCCCACTCATAGAGACCCTTTATAGGATTTCTGAGGCTGTAAATCTTTACAGGCGCAGAAAGCATCTTCTTTCTCCCATGGAGCTGCAGGTAGTTTCAAACTACCGACTTTGAGATTAGCAGTCCTTCTTATAACCACTATATTACAGAGCTCTTGGTTTCTAGAGATTAAGAATTATCTTTAGCAAAATTTAATTGTATGTGATATTAATGATATTGTCCTATGATTTCCGCATTCCATTGGGATACCTCTCTTTGGAATGGGCACAGATGTGGATCTCTTCCAATCAGTTGGGCAGGTAACTATCTTCCGAATTTCTTGCCATAGATGAGTGCCTCCAGTGCTACATCAGTTTGTTGAAAGATTTCAATTTGTATTCCATCAATTCCTGGGCTCTTTTTCTTTGACAGTACCTTGAGTGTACCTTGAAATTCTTTATTCAGAACCATTGGCTCTTGATCATATTTTATCTCTTAAAATGGTTGAACATTGACCAGTTCTTTATTTTCTTTCTTTATTTTTTTAATGTTTTATTGTGAATTATGTGATAGTTTACATGGGAGAAC
>NW_006408680.1:413928-420308 GCF_000296735.1 Chrysochloris asiatica | reverse complement strand
CTTAGTCTTGGAAGGGGGTTTGCACTGAGGGGACCTGACCACTTGCCTTGATGTCTCCTGGGCAAGCAACTTGCTTGTTCTTGTAGTAACAGTCAGTCTGCCTATATTGTTTTGTATTTTTCCTGTAGGTCTTTCTTTCAAGAAGCACCTTCTATTTTTCTAGCCACTCCAGGCTGGTCTACTCGTCCTTTCAAGTGGAAATTTCCCATTTCTGAAGATCTGGATGTCTTTCAGGATTCCACTTATAGTCTTATGTAATACAGAGGCTCCACAGGAAGCCTCCTTCACTGTGCATGTTGTAGCCCCATTTTAGGTATTCCAGTCAGTTATAGGCAGAAGACAGAATTACAAGCTTTCTATGGTAATATTTCTGGCTATTCCTTTTTCTCCCCCTCCAGTGTCTATTTTATATTGTTTGTACATTTCTTGTTTGTACAGTGATTCTTTGTATTCTTTCCATCTTTTTTAAAAATCTTTTCTGTATCGTTCAAAAATTTGCCCAAGGAATCCTTCAGTATGGCGAGTGAAGACTTGAATTACTCCTCAGTTCTTCCAGCTTGACAAATGCTGAGTGTATTCTTCCCTTTTGGTTTTCTAATTCCAGGTCTTTGCACATTTCACTTTATTTGACTTTGTATTCTTGAGCTGCCCTTTAAAATGATCTGGTCAGCTCTTTCATCTCTTCATATTTTTCCATTTGCTTTAGCATCTCTATGCTGAAGAGCAAGTCTCTTCGGACATCCAATTTGGTCTTTTTTTATTCACTTGTCTTCTTAGTGACCTTTTGCTTTCTTACAGTAAGATGTTACTGATGTCATTCCATAACTCTTCTGGTTTCGGTCATTAGCGTCTAATGCATCAAATTTGTTCTTAAGCTGATCTCTGCATTTAGGTGGGACATGTTCAAAGTCATATTTTGACTTTTGTGGACTTTAAAATTTTTTTTCTTCAGTTTCAGCCTGAAATTGCTAATAAGCGATTGATGATCTGGTCCATAGTCTGTCCCTGGCTGTGTTCTGGCTGATGACATGGAGCTCTTTCATTGTCTCTTTGCACAGATGTCTTCAGTTTGATATCTGTGTTATCCATCTGGTGAAGTCCATGTTGTAGATAGGTCAAAGTCTTCTTAGGCACTCAAAGACCATTACTTTGACTCTGTTGTTTTGGGATACTTGTACACATGTCCATGAGCACACATATGCTTGTTCCTTCCTTCCTTGTTGGAATCAATGTCTGCCTGAGGACCTAGTGTTCAGGATTGCAGGGGCCACAGAGCGTAGAAGGGATATCAAAGAAAGGAAAATATGTCTGGTAGGATTTGAACAATTCTCTGCTGCTTCTTTGTTGAATAGTTGGATGTTTTTGAGAGCTGGGTCAGCAGACAAATGACAAAATGACTAGGAAAAAAAAATAATTTTACCTGAAAGTTGCTGCTTACTTCTAGAAAAATGAGTCACCATGTTTGATATATATATATATATATATATATCTTGTTTATCCTCAATTTTACAAAATTTCCTTATCGAATCCCAATGCCCAAACTCTTTCTTCCTCTTCTGTAATGAAAACATGCCATTGAAGGTTGTTGTCCTATCATTGCATAACCTCAGGGAAACATAAAAGGCAAACTTTGTCAAAGGCAAAATGAAAAGGAGCTCTGTTAAAGCAGGGTCTTTTATCTTGTTCCGGGGTACTCCTCTGTCGGTCTAACTTTCAAAACATCTTTCATCTTTGACTCAACAAACCTTCTTCACTTGCCTTTAAAGCAGGGGATTAAGTATGCTGTCGTGTGTGGGGTCTTCTGCAGGTTCACAGGAGAGCGACAGCCTTGGACACCCTGTGGGGCAGCTCTACTCTATACCAAGAGTCCTTAGGGGTCAGAATTGACGGGAGGGCACCAAGTTCTTGGTCATCTCATTGCTTGCACTAAAGCAAGCAAACAATCTGATCAGGTCTGGCTTGATATCAGGAGATGATGATTCCCTATGCGTGATTTTCATAGACAGTGGAAAGAATGATGCTCTATTGATTTGGCTGGAGGGTAAGGTGACAGACCTCTTTGAGTGGATCTCTAAGGTACTCAAGAGTCAGGCTCAGGACATAGGACACTAATAGAATTGTGTGCTCACATGCTGAAATCCAGCTTCTTATCAACTTTGTCATAATCCCTCATTGCCCCTCTCAAAAGGAGCAAACAATTGTGAACTTCCAACTTCCAGGGAGCTCAAAACAACCAAACCAAACCAACTGTCAGCAAGTCAGTTCGATTCATGGCGACCCCACGTGGTAGAGAGCAGAACTGCTCCCTAGGGTTTGCTGTAGTCTTTACAGAAGCTGATTGTTGGCCTTTTGTCCACAGCACTGCTGGGTGGATCCCAACCACCATCCTTTAGGCTTGTAGCTTGTGCTGCCCGAGAGTCTCCTGGGAGCCCATTCGTTCACGATGTAAGGATTGAACTAAATAAAGCAACCACATACTGGGTTCTGCTTTTCCTTTATCCCGGCCTCCTCCCGGAAGGTTACTTCAGTGGAAAGAGGGTTATCTTTGTGTCCTGACCCACATTGGAGGCGGCTGGCCTTCCCTGCCCTCAGGAGGTGACAGCCACCATCTTTGCTGCATCTCTGGCCACAAAACTGAGCCGTCAGGTACTTCATAGGGTACACAGATGTCAGCCGAGGACAAAGGAAGCCACACTTTGGTACTATGTTTATTTTCACCTTTCAAATTTGCTCTGAAGCGGTCTGCAAACAGCTGGAGTCCTGGGAATGCAAAGTCTATCAGATGTTTCTAAGTGGTATCATGGCTTCAGATGAGAGGTTCCGTCAATTCCAAGTGGCCCACCTGCCCTAAGTCTCCAGTCTACCTGTCACCTGAAGTAGGTCCTCAGCCCAGGCTCAGGGTCCTCTTCCAGGCTCCTGCCCTTAATTGAAACAATCCATGTTCTTGGAGATGTAGGACTAGCTAAGAGGGGAGTACCGATGTCACTCCTACTCGCTCATCTCTAGACCCACCCGGGGGGAGGGGGGTGGGAGACTCTCATTTACTGAACAAGTCAACTGATTAGGGACTTTCAGTGCATCTCAAAACCTTCTTCACTTTTGCCCTATGACAGAACCCCATCACGGGAATGGTACCCACCAGATTCACAGTCCTGCTCACTCACACCCAAGGGGAAGGGACTAGCCAGGAGTGTCCATCGGGGCAGACCACAGACAAAGCAAGAGTTAGTTGTCCTCCCATTGGCTGTGGTGAACTTTCAATGGAGGGTAACAGTTGGAGCTAAGTTCTGGATTGCTGGATCGTCTGGTATGGAGCGGAGTCAACCCCCAAGAAGAGAGGGGAGCTGGAAGGGTTGGTCATATTCTTGTGCCTCCATCAGTAGGGTTTAAATCCAGGGAAAGAGTCTAGTCTTTCCAGCAGACCCTGAGCACTGGTTGGGAATGAAACAAAGCCTGAGGCAGCTCCCACAATGAGGAAATTATTAAGACAAAGTGTCTACAGTGGCTCTAGACTCTATGCAAGCGAACCAGAATGTGGGTTCCTACATCCCACCTGCTTTGGGTTCACTGGCCGAGTGTGGGCAACTATGCCCTGATTGACCTGTGTCAGCCCTGACCTCAGTGCACACTGGTCACTACCTACTGCACAATGCTTACTGCTCACCACACACTGCACACTCTTCACCACACACCACCCTCTACACAATGCCCCTGAGATCTAGCAATTACCTAATTCTTATAATTATCTAATTACCCTGTTCATCATAATGTGCATTGTCTCAAATATTTTTTAACACTGATTTTAACAGTTGTGTTTCCCTTTTTGATTGCTTTGGGTAAATCTCTGGGAGGACCTTACTGTTCTTTATTACTGTCATCTTGCATGGAAATCTATCTGCTGGAAGTTTCTGATGTTGAGGGACCTCATTGTAAAATGGCTAAGAGGCTTCATTCTCAGCCTCTGTAATAAAGAAACACATTTGTTGGCTCTGTCATGCATGGTTATTCATGCAACACATCCATCCACCCGTTGGGCTAGCCCATATAAGTTGTTTGAAGGATTCTAAAAAAGTCATTAACTTTGGGTAATAAGATTAGTGTGTTGAAAACCTTCTTAAAGTTGTCATGAGCTGCTTAATTTTATTCCATTTACTGCATTCCTTAATTGTGTAGAATTCTTTTTTTCCATAGTATTGGTGACTTGGCTAAGATGGTGGTGGTGTGCCGGGGAGTCGATTTCTGAGGCTGTAAACTTTTACGGAAGCAGGGAAACTCATCTTTCTCTCGTGGAACCGCTGGTAGTTTTGAACTGCTGACCTTGAGGTAAAAGCCCGAATTGTAACCACTACCCTAAATGTGATACCTGCCAAATCTCCCAGTGTACAAATACCATTTTGTTGGAAATCAAGTCCCATAAAGACTACAAACCAGAAAATGCTCTGGGAATGTCTACTCTGTCACACAGAATCGCGATGAATTGAGATCAAATGTTGTTGTTGCTGTTAGATGCCATCAAGTCGGTACCGACTCATAGCGACCCTGTGCACAACAGAAGGAAACACTGCCTGTCCTTAGGCTAACCTCACAACTGTTGCCACTGTCGAGCCCATTGATGCTGCCACTTTGCCAATCCATCTCGCTGGGGGTCTTCTTCTGTAGAGTTCCTAAAAACAGTGCAATATTACACATATGTTGCACACTACATAGTTTTTATTTTCTTTTCGTTTTTTCCTAAGAAGTACCACCATATGTTATCTGCTGTACTGTGCTCTACCTTTTTTCATTTCATGAAGACTAGCCCCGACTCCATACCAGCTGATATAGATCTTCCTCATTCTTTTTATACAATCTGTGGATTTTACTTCTTTTCTATGACCATGTCTAGGTTTTACCTGACATATTATTAAAGAATTTCATGTTGAATAACCTTGTGTATACATAGTTTTCTAATTGTGCATATGTATTGTGTGTATTGTAGAGTTGGAACTTGGGGGGCAAGGATTAAGGTTGTATGTGGCTTTGTTAAATAGTGCCAACTTCCTCACAGCCATGTGTGTGGAAATCTCGACGAGTTCACAGAAAACAGAGCAGGTGTTCCGGATTTTGGAATGTGGTTAGCTTCATTCATGACAAAGGGCATTAAACATTTAATGGACATTTATCATATGACAAATGAAGTCGAGCATCTTTTCAGATTTTAATGTTCGTTGGTAAGCTTTTCGCAACCTTTCATGTCTTCCTTCTACACATTTTGTTAGATTATTTTTACACTTTTCTTCTTTTTAAGCATTCCTTGCCTATATGCTTTAAGTCAAAAATGTTGTCTCCCAATTTGTCATTTGTCTTTGCTTATGATGTACTTTGTCCTTAGAAAGCTATGTTTAAATGTTACTTTAGTTTAATGTATTCATATTTTATGTTGGTGCCATTAGCCATCAAGTCAATTCTGACTGATAGTAACCCTATGCAAAGCAGAATGAAACACTGCCTGATCCTACATGGCCTCAAAATTGTTGTCTTGTTTGAAATCCACTGATTTTGTTTCTGGGTCAACCCCTATCATCAAGGATGGCTTTTCTTATTCATTGACCCCTCTACCTTTCCAAGCACGGTGTTCTTCTCAAAAGACTGCTCCCTCTTAACAGCACGTCCAAAATATGGGACGTGAAGCCTCACCTTCCTCATTTCTAAGGAGCATTCTGGCTTTACTTCTTCAAAGACAAATGCTGTTAGTTGTTCTGACAGTCCCTGACATTTGAAATATTCTTCTCCAACACCATCATTCAGATGTATCAATTCTAACTTGCACATGCAGATGTGGCAATTGAAAATACCATGACTTGGGTCAGGTACACCTTAGTCCTCAAACTGAGATCTTTGTTCTTGAACACTTTAAAGAGGTCTTTTGCACCAGATTTGCCTTATGCAAATGGAAACTCCCTGCTATAACTGTTTTTAAGTTATCTTCAAAATTGTACTTTCATGAGATATTAATGGTATTATTTAATGATTTCCATATTATCTTCCACTTAGTTGGCCAGGTAGCTTGTCTTCTGAATTTCTTGTAATAGACAAGTGAGTGCCCCCAGCACTTCATCAATTTGTTAAAACATTTCATTTATTTTGCATCATTTCCTGGAGCCTTGTATTTCATTAATGTGTCCAATGGAGCTTGGTCTTCTTCTTTAAATACCATCAATTCTTGGACATATACTACCTCTTGAAATGGCTGAATATCGACCAATGATTTTTGGTACAGTAATTCTGTATATTCCTTCCATCTAATTTTGTCTTCCAATATTTTACCCTTTGTTGTTGTTGTTGTTGTTAGGTGCCATCGAGTTGGCACCAACTCATAGCGACTTATGCACAGCAGAACG
>NW_006408680.1:409087-412438 GCF_000296735.1 Chrysochloris asiatica | reverse complement strand
CATTTTCTTTTGGTACAGTGACTCTGTGTATTCCTTCCATCTTCTCTTGATGCTTTCTGCATCATTCAATAATTTGCCCAGAGAATCCTTCAATATTTCAACCCAAGGCTTGATTTGTTTCTTCTCTTCTTTCAGTTTGAGAAATGCTGAGCATGCTCTTCCTTTTGTATTTTCTAACTGTACCATTTCTAACTATACATGCCTGACTGTGCATTTCATATACTTGCTTTTGTCTTCTTGAAATTACCGTCTGCATTTTTTTTTTGTTCAGCTCTTTTACTTAATTATGTCTTCCAGGTCTCTACACTTTAGAGTATGTTTCAGAATCTCTACTGACACTCATTTTGGTCTTTTCTTTCTTCTTTTGAATGAATTTTTGTTATCTTCATATATGATGTCCTTGATGTCATCCACAACTCTTGTCTTCTTCAGTCTCTAGTAGCTAATGCATCAAATTTGCTCTTGAGATGGTCTCTAAATCCACATGGGAAAATATTTTGGCTCTTGTGGACTAGTTTTAACTTTCTTCAGTTTTGGCCTGACCTTACATATGAGCAACTGATGGTCTTTTTTACAGTTGGCTCTTGGCTTTGTTTTGGCTGATGATGCTGAGTTTCTCCACCATCTCTTTCCAGAGATGTAGTGAATTTGATTCCTGTGTATTCCATCTGGTGAGGCCCACATGTATAGTGATCCTTTATAGTGTTGACAAAGGTATTTGAAAAAACACATAAATCACTGGTTTTGCAAAATTCGGTCATGCAATCTGCAGCGTTGTGTCTATCAACAAGGCCATATTTTCTAACTGGGGAGCCTTCGTCTCTGTCTCCAACTTTGCATTCCAATCACCAATTGACCAATTTCAGGCTGAAGAAGTTAGTAGAATTCTTCAATTCCATCATCACTGGTTTTAGTGGTTGGTGCATACGTTTAATTAATAATGGTGTTAACTGGTCTTCCTTGTAGGCTTATGAATATTAAGCTATCACAGACAGCATTTTATTTCAAGAAAGATCTTGAAATGCTGTTTTTGACAATGAATGTCATAACATTCCTCTTCAGTTTTTTGCTCCAGGCATATTAGACCATAAGTTTGTCTGATTCAAAGTGGCCAATGCCAGTCAATTTCAGCAAATGCCTAACATTTGGATTTTTGTGTGCTCCATTTCAGTTTTGATGACTTCCAGTTTTTCTAGGTCATATTTCATACATTCTATGTTCTGATCATTAATGGATATTTGCAGCTGTTTCTTCTCAGTTTAGTCATACCCCGTGCCAGCAAATGAAGGTCCTGAAAGCTTTACTCCGTCCACATCACTAAGGCCAGCTCTATTTTGAGGAGGTAGTTCTTCTCTAGTCATATTTGAAGTTCCAACTTCCAACTTGAGGAGTTCATCATATGGTACTGTATCAGACTGTGGTCCTCTGTTATTCATAAAGCTTTCGGGGGTTAACTCTTCAGACATAGTCCACTTCTCTTTCTTCTTACTTTTCCTTACTCTGAAAAGTCTGATGAAACCTGTCCCCCATGGACACCACAATTATTTTAAATACCACCAGGTGTGTGTGTGTATAGCTTCCAACATTACAGCAATACACAGACCATCACAGAAAGACAAGCTTACAAACAAGTGGTGATAATATATAGATAGCATCAGGAATTTGTCTTGGTTTTAAATAATTTCTTTACATTCAGAATGAAAAAGCACCCATGAACTCTCTGGGGTGTGTGTGTGTGTGTGTGTGTGTGTTTGCTCCCTTATTGGCGATCGGATGACTATTAGCCTCCAGGAACCCTATTGGCACATTAGTTAACTGCTTGGATGCTTATCAAAACATTAGCCATACAACTCACGAACTTACTCCATGGAAGAAAGATACAGCAGTCTGAATCAATGCTTATTATAATCTTGGGAGCCCCATGAGGCATTTGTAATCTGTCCTATAGAGTCACTGAGTTGGATTCTGTATGATGACAGTGGGTTTGGTTTGGGGTCATTTTAATTACATCCAGATCTATGATTACTTATCCATTTGCTATTTTTGTTTTCTTACACGTACTACATGCAATGCCTGATTGATATACCAGAAACTTGAGTGTCCTATGCATTGTTTTAACATGTTTCTTATTAATTCCCACCACAGGAACATAGCATAATTCAATATTTTACAAGAATTTTCTTAGTTTTGTGAAAGCATTCCTTTCCTTTGGCTTCACCCTGCTTTGTGAGTGTGGAGAGCGCTACCTGCAGACAGTCACACTAAGTTAATATCCGTGTGTGTGTGTTTTTCCTTCACCCTTTCCAATTGGCTTACATTTGAAGAGCTGGTATTCTAGATCGTAAAGCCAGGAAAAGTGAAGCAGCCCATTAAGTTGTGACTTGACTGAAAACATCAATGTTTTCTGTCATTGACTTCACTTTGTGCTGCTCCAAACATTTTATAGGCTGACAAAATGACTCAACAGTGGTAAGACTTATAAATATCTCCTGCCTGTGGGCATACAGAAGTCTCACTCTTGTATATTCATCCCAAAGTACCCCCTATAAAGGCATAATTGATGCCACATTTGATATTGGTCATTTGTAAATCTCTGACAGGAACATCTGGCTGTATGTTCCCACTTTATGTTCATTGTACAATGAGTCTTCTTTTATTTTCATCATAATGCATTTGGATAGTGCATGAGACACATCAAACCTTTTCCCTGACCATTTAATGAGTAACTAGTACTCCCTCACAGGCTTTGATTCGGATTTGATGTAATACGTCGGGGAGTGGTCCTGACAGAGTGGTACTGAGAATAGAAAGGGCTCCTGTGAAGCTTCTTGGTGTCAATGAAACCACGCTGAGCTAGATTCTCTTTCCTTGGCCTTCTAGGTTGTCCATGTTGTCTTGTTGCTGGAATGCAAATGTCACAGTAGATAGCTTCAAACAATGGGAATGTCTATTACTTCCAGAAGTTAAAAGTCCAATTCAAGGTCTCAGCATCATAGATCTTGTGGTCTCCCTGTGTGTCCTTGTTTTTTTGAGTTTTTTGATTTGTAGACCATCCACATGACATTTGTCTTCATCTCAGTGAGAGTATCTCTGTGTCTTAACTGTTTTTTTTGTTTTTAATGTTTTAATGTGAATTATATGATAGTTTACATGGAAGAACTTTAGTTTTACATTCATTCCATCTTATATCATCTCAGTGCCATGGTTCCAATCCCCTCCGTGCATCATCAACCACCCAAAGGGTATATCCCAGAAACCTGCCCCCTACACTTCCCCCTCCTCCCCCCAGTTTTTGGCCCACAGTCCCTTTCCCTCTCTGGGTCCAAGGTCCCCAGTCGCTTCATCACTCCA
>NW_006408680.1:380686-406737 GCF_000296735.1 Chrysochloris asiatica | reverse complement strand
TCAACATTCATGAAATCAGCAGTCAGAAAAGCAAATGTCATATTGCATTAGGCAAATCAGATGCACCAGATCTCTTTAAAATGGTTAAGAGCAAAGATGTCAGTTTGATAACTAAGGTATGCCTGACCCAAGCCATGCTACCTTCAGTCACCTCATATACATGTGAAAGTTGGAATATAGAAGACCATAGAAGAATTGATGTGTATGAGTCATAGTGTTGAAGAATATTGACTTATAGTGTTGAAGAACAAACAGATCTCTATTGGAAGAAGTACAGCCAAATGTTCCTTAGAAGCCAAGATGACCAGATGTCATCATCACACATACATAGGGCACGTTATCAGGAGGGACCAATCCCTAGAGAGATGGGCATCATGCTTGCTAAAGTGGAGGGTCAGCAAAATCGAGGAAGACTCCCAGTGAGACGGATTGGCACTGTGGCAGCAACAGCGGGCTCAAGTGTAGCAACAATTGTGAGGGTGGTGGAGGACTGGGCAGTCTTTCGTTCTGTTGAACATCGGGTCAGTATTAGTCGGAACCAACTCAATGCGCTGATATGTTTGAATCATTCCTTACTCACAACAAAGTGTTCATCACAATCAGCCTCACTTGAGACATGTGCAGCTTTTAAATTACTGAATAGGCTTAGAGCATTTTCTCACACTATTGTCAAAAAGCCCACAACCAACTCGTAGCAGCCCAGATTGATAAATAGGGCAGAGTTGAACTACTCCCTACAGTTTCCGAGGCTGTAAATCTTTATAGAAGCAAATATCCTCAGCTTTCAGCCTTGAGTTTGAACTGTTGACCTTTTTGTAGCAGCTGAGCATTTTAACCATTGTGCGCCTAGGGCCCACTCTATTTTAGTAAAACAAAATCCACAGCCATGCAGTTAATTAGGACCCATAGCAAGCTTATAGGACACAGTAGAGCTGCCCCATAGGCTGTAAATGGTTATGGAAGCAAAGTACCTCATCTTTTTCCTGTGGAGTGGCTGGTGGGTTCAAACCGCTGGCCTTTTGGTTAGCAGCTTCAACACTTAACCCATTGCATCACCAGGGACCTTGCATTATTGAAGTGTCCTTGAGTCGATTCTGACTCATAGCAACCTGTGTAGGGTTTCTGAGGAGTGGCTGGTGAGTTTGAACCTCAGACCTTGTAGTTCTAACTGATCTTGTGGTCCAGTGCTTATCCTACAGCTCTACCCCAGGATTCTCTTCCTTGCACTAAAACAGGCTGAATAAGAACTGTATACACCTGTTCCAACTTATCTGTAGATTCATCTTAAAGATACACTAAGGAATGGATCTCACTTGTAACCTGGGGTCTTCCTGTACTGACATGATGGAGGCTTAAGTTAATAGGCCACATGGATGTTCCCACTTATACCTTTTACGCTGCCAAAAAGTGTCCTAGTCCAATTTACAATAAATTACAGCCTGTCTACTACCCTAGGGGAGCTCCGCAGGTTCTGATTTTTCACATTTTCCCCTCTAGCCAGAATGCTCTCCCCTACTTTATTTGTTTTCTAAGCCTGCAGGTACAAAATATCACAAACTGTGATTTTAAATCCACATGTTTATTCTCTTGCAATTCTGTAGAGTAGAAGTCTGAACCTCAGGTGTCAGGGGGCCACTTCCTCTCTGATGGTTCAAGGGGGAGGGGACAGGTTTCTTACTTGCCTCTGCCTAACTTCTGGTGGTTCCTGGAGTCCCTTGGTTTGTGGAAGCCTAGCCCAACAAGATGGATAGGACAAGTGGCAGCATCGATGGACTCAAGCGTGGCAACCATTGTGAGGTTGGCCCAGGATTGGGAAGTTTCGTTCTGCTGTGCATAAGCTTGCTATGAGTCGGTACTGACTCGATGGCACCTAACAACAACAACAACAACAGCCCAATCTCAGCCTCAGTCTTTACATGGCCTTTCCTCTTCATTACTTATTGAATTGTGCCTCCACCATCCCCCTGCCCCCCAAAAGAAAATGTGTCGACTTGGTTTAACCATGATTCTCAGTATTATGTAGTTATCTGCCATTTGTGATCTGATGTAATTGTCCTAGGTACTTTAGATCCTAACCTCTGTGATGTTTGTAAGGCAGCATAGAGTTTACGGAATTACGTTGTATCTTGAGTCAACCTCTTTTGAGATATAAAAGCCATTCAACAAGAGAGCAGAGCTAGGAGGGACCTTTTACCACCAAGAAACAGGAGCTTGGAACAGAGCATCTCCTTCAGACCTAGGGTCCTTTCTCTGAGAACTTCCTAGACACAGAGGAAGACTGATGCCAAGGTGCATGGGATTATCCCAAGGAATGCTGGTCCTGTAGGCCTTCCTCTAGAGCTAACAGAGACAGATAACCTTCCCCTAGAGGTGGGATACTGAGTTAGTTTGAACTTCTAGCCTCTTAAGCTGTGAGAGAATGCATGTCAACTTGTTAAAGCCATCGACTTGTGGGATTTAAGTGAGTGGCATTTTAGGATAATATAACCGCAAAGTTGATGGTTCAAATCTACCAGTCACTTCTTAGAAACTCTATATAGAGTTGCTATGAGTCAAAACTGACTCCAGAGGACTTAACAACAACAACTAGCAACACTAGAGAAGTAAGACACCCATAGCTCTGTGTCTTCTTCTGATATAAGGTCAAGTCATTGGATTTAGGGCCACCCTCAATCCAGAAGGAATTAACTCAAGATCACTAATTGCCGTCATCAGCAAAGATCTGATTTGCACAGAAGTTCAGTCACATGCTAAGGTTCCACATGGGCATGAATTTTGTGAGGACATAATCCAATCTACTAACAGATTTGTACACAAATAATTCACACTTTCTATGTGCACAGAAGAATTGTCGGATGACATCAAGAACATCATACAGGAAGAAAGCAAAACATCATTAAGAAGACAAAAAAGAAGGAACAGGTCAAAATGGATGTCAAAAGAGACACTGAAACTTGCTCTCCAGTGTAGAGATGCAAGAGCAAGAGGAAGAAATGAGGAGGTACAAGAGATGAACAGAAAATTTCAAAGGTCAGCTCAAAAAGATATAGTCAAATTTTACAACGAAATGTGCAAAGATCTGGAGTCAGACAACCAAAAGGGAAGAACACACTCAGCATTTCCCAAGCTGGGAGAACTGAAGGAAAAAATCAAGCCTCCACTTTCATTATTGAAGGATTCTCTGGGCAAATTATTGAATGATGCAGAAAGCATCCAAGAAATCAAGCGACATAATTGCATTGGGCAAATCTGCTGCACTAGACCTTTTTTAAAGTATTGAAGAGCAAAGATGTCAGCTTGAGGACTAAGGTACACCTGACCCAAGCCATGGTATTTTCAATAACTTCATATGCATGTGAAAGTTGGACAGTGAATAACGAAGATTGTAGAAGAATTGATCCTTTTGAGTTATGGTGTTGGAGGAGATTATTGAAAGTACCATGGGCTGCCAAAAGAACCAACAGTTCTGTTTTGAAGAAGTGCAGCCAGAGTGCTCCTTGGAGTCCAAGATGACCAATCTTCATCTCTCATACCTTGGATATATTGTCAGGAGGGAACCAGTTGCTGGAGAAGGATATCATATTTGGAAATGTGGGGTGTATAAAAAAAGAGGAAGACCCCCAGTGAGATGGATTGGCAAAGTGGTAGCATCATTGGGCTCAAGCGTGGCAACAATTGTGATGTTGGTCCAGGACCGGGCAGTGTTTCTTTCAGTTGTGCATAGGGTCGGTATGAGTTGATACTGACTCTATGGTACCTAACAACCACAAAAACAACATGTGCACATGGATTTCCTAAATGCACTATGCTATTTTTTTTTTTTTTTTACAGAAACATGTAGAAACCATTCTCATAAAAGCTCATAATGAAAATACCTGATGAGGGGAAGGGAGTGGTCAGCACAAAATCCTAGAAGGTGCATGTTATTTACATAAAAACACTTCTTTAGTTAAAAAAGAGAAAATGAAAGGCTAGCACTTCTGAGTGCTAATTCATAACCAATTCATCTGAGCAGTGAATTTCCTGAGCATGGTCTTCCTGTCTTATTGTGGGAAACATGAGCCCTCCTTGTCTCAACCCACATGCAATTCCTTTTGAGTCCTTTCTGATTCATGGCACTCTGCATGTATCACAGAATGCTCCATGGGGTTTCCAATGGATGATTTTTCATAAGTAGGTTACACTCATGGTGATCCCATGTGTTTCAGAGTAGAGCTGTGCTCTACAGGATTTCCAATGAGTGATTTTTCATAAGTACATTCTACTCATGTTGACCTCACATGTGTCACAGGAGAACTACATCCAACAGGGTTTCCAGTGACAAATGTTTTAGAAGAAGATCACAATGACTTTCTTCCAGGGTACCTCGTGGGAATTTGAACTTCCAACCTTTTAGTTAGCATTGGAGCTCAGTAACCTTTGTATCGCCCAAAGACTCTACTCCTTCACTGAGAATCTCACAGTGCCTGTCCTCACTCAGTATTAGAAGTCAGGGAGGACTACAGTTCCTGCAGTTCACAAGTAAGAGGCAGTGTGTATACGACTATGGCCTGGCCTGGCCTGTCATGCATGGGTTTCATTAGCTTCTGTTAGAATTGTGGGGGGACCACAAAATGCTGACTCCACATTTTGAGATGCTTCTTGAGAACACCCTTCTCCCATCAATAGTGTTGTTTCCATCTTCAGTGGATTTATCCCAGATGACAAATGGGTCTTTGTCATGCTTTTCTTCTATCATCAAACATTTGCATTATGAAACTTAAAAAAACAACAACAATTGTCAAGGAAGTGAGCTATAGAAGTTAGATATGATAATTTCCAGATAGTGCTTTTACCAATGTTTTTACCATCAGTTATTTTGGACTAAAGGTCTTATTAAGTAATGAGACACCTTCACCAGCACTCCAGCACAGAACATCTTCTCTCCCTTACCTGGCCCTCTGCAGCATGCTCAGCAAGATGTTTGCCTGTAAGACCTGTGGCTCTCAGCCATGTACCGAGGTGACGCATGCCCTTTCTATATCATTGTTCCGAGTAATTTATAACAGGAAAGAGTGTGTTAGGACCACCAGCTGAAAGGGAAGAAGTATAGGAAATAGTGTCTACTGTCCTCTCCTGGCGCTGCATGTAAAAGTCTAGAAATTTGTGCAGAATAGAAGAGATCTCTGGTGACTTTCATGGTCCCCTCTCTGGAGGGCACCCCAAGCAGGCCCCTCATGTTGACCAGGCAGGCAATAGGAAAACAACATCTTGTTTAATTATACACATGAAAGAGCTATTGCACGGGGCAGGAGATGTTCTGGTTATGAGAACGGAACCGCCATGAATATCAGTGGATTGTATTTCTATCTATAATTTAGATCTAAGGCTGCATGCTTTACAAATTCCCAGCGAAGCTGTGAAGCTGTGTGTGTCTGTGCCAAGTGTGGGAAAACATGAATCTGAATGCCTGTCCACTCTGTTTTCTTCCTTGGGGTGGAAGACCGGAAAAGGCAGCATTAGGCTCAATGTTCCCCCTCACTCCCAGGGCCTTAGAACAATAAAGGGGCATGCTTGTCTGGGGTTCTAGCAAACAACCAGACCACGGGTCCACTGAATGGTTCTTTATCTTGGTGCTGGGCTAGACCATCATTGATGTCTGCAAGGCATCTGTGCGATTTCAAGAGAAACCTGGAATTTCTAAGACTAAGATACTCTGTCTCATTTTTTCCCTCTTGAGCCAGAGATTTTCCCTAGAAGTATTCTCATAGCTATCTATTCTACGAGAGTGTGTAAGAAGAAACACTGTGTCCTTCTCCTTGGGAGAAAGGAATCTTTTGTCTTCTGATCATCTTTTTCTGGGGAGAGGAAAGAGAAAGAAAAGGATATATTTTACTATCGCCCCTCCCACTGTGACCTCCTCGATTTTGACTCATGATGACTTTAAAGGACAGAGAAGAACTCCCCCACAGACTGCCTGCCACATGTTTCTCCCTCAGAGCAGCTGATGGGTTTGAACCACCGGCCTTGTGGTTAGTGATCTAGCACTCACCCTACTGCACTACCAGGGCTCCTTGTCACTGTAGCCAGACGTTCCGAATTGCCACTCTTACTTTCTTCTGATTACAGACATGCCAACATTCCCTGGGTGTGTTTGTGTGTAAGATGTCAAATGAAGCAGATGTGTCTTTTTTTCTCTTTGGCAGTTTTTCAGAAATAGACCTATTGCTACCGAACATTACCTCCAGACCTCATGAGTGAATCACATTTGTCAGTGATAATATTATTTTGAATTCGGGGGAAACAGAAAGAATGCAGCTGACAAGGTTGTGTATGAGAAAAGGAGCTAAGGAAATGTGTTCGCCTGCTTCAGTGTATGGCCTTGTTGTTGTTAGGTGCCACTGTGTCGGTTCTGATTCATAGAAACCTTATATAGGGTTTCCAAGGAGGGGCTGGTGGGTTTCAACCACTACCTTTGTGCTTAGTAGCCCAGAGTGCTGATCCTACAGTGCCACACCAGGACTCATACACACACACACACACACACACACACACACACACACGTTATTGAGTTGGTTCAGACTCATAGCAAGCCAAGGTTGGTGGTTCAGACTCATTATTTGCTCTGATACATATATAGTCCTGTAGGATAAGCACTGGCTTGCTAACTACAAGGTCAGTGATTCAAACCCATCAGCCTTTCCTCAGAAACTCTACACAGCATCGCTATGAGTTGGAGCCAACTTAATAGCACTTAAAAACAATATATAAATATAGATATGTATACACACACACATACATATATTTCTCTATGACTAAATTACTTAAGGAGCTCTGGTAGTGTAGTGGTTACGAATTGGGCTGTGAACCACATGGTCAGCAGTTCGAAACTACCAGTTGCTCTGTCTGGAGAAAGATGAGGCTTTCTGCTCCTGTAAAGGTTTATAGCCTTGGAAACCCTGTTCAGGGTCTCTATGGGTCAGAACCGACTCGATGGCACTTAACAACAACAACAAATTACTTAACAGCAAAATATCTTTGGAGTCCTGATGTGGCACTATAAGATAAACACTGAACTATTAACCACAAGGTAGGCAGTTCAAACCCACCAACCATAAGGTTGGCAATTTGAAACCACCAATAGCTCCCTGGAAACTCTGTATAGCGGGGGGTGATTTTTTGCCAAAATTTATAACATCATTCATGGGCTATACAAAATTATCAACTTAAAAAAATTTAGCCTGCTATGTTTGATCAAACATTTAATTAACTCTGGACCACAAGGTAGGTTCAAACCACAAGGTCAGCGGTTCAAACTCACCAGCTGCTCCATGGAAACCGTATACAGGGTCACTATGAGTTGGACCGGACTAGAAGTCACCTAACAACAACAATAAGGTGGCTGGAACAGCGCTTACCTTGGCAGGGCCAGACCAAAAGATTTCTCGGGTCTTATAGGGCCCACAGCGTCCTGGTGTGATGCTATGGGTTAATGTGCCAGACTGCAAAAACCGTGTGAACTGCAAGGTCGGTGGTTCAAACTCACCTGCTGCTCCTTGGAAACCCCATACAGGGTTGTTATGGGTCGGAACCGACTCGACACTTAATGACAGCGATATGGCTCACGGGTCAGAAACTCCCCACCCCTACTATGTAGGGCCACTATGAGTTGGAAGTGCCTGGGGAGTATTGAACAACCACAAATTTGTCATTAGAAAGAATGCATGACATAAAATAGATTTTTTAGAGTTCAAGCTTCATCTCTTTGTGCCATCCATGCAGGGGGAAAAAAATATGTTTGTTAACACCACTCCATGGAATATGCCAGAATACATAAGTATCTTTTTAAATTACATTATTCAATACCATTGAATAAAATCCATATAGATTTTTTATTGTTTGCATATTTATCATGCTGTTATGTGCTGTCAAATTGGTTTCAACTAATAGTAACACTGTACAGGGTTTCTGAGGAGTGGCTGGTGGGTTTGAAATGATGATCTTGTGGTTAGCAGTCCAGTTCTTAACCCACCTAAAATGGTATTTGATGGAATGACGCTTAGATGACATTTTTTACAAAGTGTAAATGTTGACGGATATTTTAATTTGGCTTTAATGGACACAGACTTGATGGTGCATTATGCTTTATGTTTAGAGAAGAACATACTTTAATCTAGGACTTCAGCACACAGCACTGACCTTTCCTTACAAATGCATCATTTTTCTTCAGTGGATACAGTTAGCATAATCCATTGATTCAGACTTGTGTCCTTGCTCCCCTACACCATCCAAGTGCCCTCTGAGATGTATCCTAATGAGCAGTGGAATGGCCAAAGACCATCAAGAGGAAAGAACCCGGGGAGCCCTGGGACACTGCAAAGACCCAGGTTGGCTCATTATTGGGGGTAATTGACATTTCAAAGTGACTCTATTATCTGCCCTTGGAAACATGAGAGGGGCCTTTCGATATCACTCATTAGCATCTTGTGTTTTTGAGTATAATGGAAACCAGTTATGAGAAACGTGGAATAAATTCAAAGCTTAAATCACTAAGTATCCACCCGTTTAAAGTCTCTTCTTTTTTTTTTTTTTTTTAATGAAGGATCAAGTTGAAGGAATAGTTTTTATTCTCTTCCAATTAATATAAATTGGCATTGAGTCTTCAGTGAAAACCATGGAGACAATTGAAGTTCAAAGGAAAAATGTCCCTGGGAAAAAGCCTCTTTTGGTTAGTTTGACCCTGTCTGGTATTAGCAGTGACCATTTACAACATTACATTCTCAGTGACTTACTAAACAGCGCTGCTTTCTTCTGTCTTTGGCATAGGAAAGATATTATTAAAAACTGGTGGGCTTAATGAAGCATGTTTACTGGATGTTACTTTCAAAAGAAGTAACAAGTATGCTGGACTTTCTTTTAGAGTCCCAAAAAGAAAAGTAAAGGGTATAAAAGAAGAAAATCTAAGTTGTAGTATAAAAAGTATTTCTTTTAAAATTATCTGATAAAAAAACTTCTTAGTGTCATGATTATTTTTAAAATTAACATCTGATGGGGTTGCTCTGAGTCGGAACCGATTTGAGGGTTTCTAACAGCGACATCATTAACTATTGCATTAGGAAATTGTTTATTATTACTTTTCTAAGTGAGTTTTTCAGACTTTATGGTGTAAAATTTGGTATGCCAAACGAAATGTGACCGCCATCTACTAAGACGATACTGAGCATTTCACATGAGGCAATGGAATTTCACAAACTTAGAATGAACTGGTGTGGAGCTTGTGGGGCTTGTGGGGCTTGTGGGGCTGCAGGATCCTGCACTGGACCCCAAGGTCAGTGTGAATCACAAGGTCTCCAGTTCAAACACACCAACCAACCATTCCTCAGAAACACCAGATAGGGTTGCTATGAGTTGGATCTGAGTCAACAAAAACAGAACTAGTGGTCCACCAGCTACTCCTTAAAGCCGACACACACTTCACAACATCGACAACAGCCGGAACTAAGACAGACCACTGGTGGTGCAGTGGTTAAACATTCAGCTGCCAAGTTGTTAAGTACTGTCCAGCCCAACGAGCAGGTGGTGGGTTTGAACCACCGACCTTGTGGTTAGCAGTCCAGTGCTGATTCTACAGCACGACACTAGGACCCCTTACAACCACACCTAGCTCATCCATTTCTTATTTCTGTCACAGGCTGCTTCCTCCCCTTTGTAATGTGACATTATTAACTCTTGAATCTCAAGATTGATCATGTTATAGTTTGTCAGTCTTATCCTCCCAGTAATTTTTCTTGTTAGAAAAAATTATGGTTTCAATCTCAAGTCATTTTCCCCATTAAAGTAACATGGTTTATTATTACAAGGTTTAAAAGTTTAAGAATATTTTGAAAAAATATGAACTTTGCTGTTTAGAGTCTTCCCAGTTTTATTTATGTCCAACACTCTAACTGGGGAGACAAGGGGCTTTGGTAGTGTAGTAGTTATGAATCAGGCTGCAATTACGAAATAGGTCAGCAGTTCAATACTACCAGCTCTTCTATGGGAGAAAGATGAGACTTCCTGCTCCCATAAAGATTTACAGCCTCAGAAACCCTGTACAGGGTTGCTATGAGTTGAAACTGACTCCAAAGCACATCACCACCACCACCACCACTGTAAGATAAGCACTGGACTGCTAACTGCAATATCAGTGGTTCAAACCCACCAGTTGCTCCTTGGAAACCCAATACAGGATTGCTATGAGTTGGAACAAACTCAGCGGTACTCATCAACAACAACAATTGGGTTGCCAGACTGTTGCAGATGCTCACATTGGATCCTCATTCATCTAAAGGCTTTCTTTCTGGAAAAATAAAACATATTCATTCAAATGTCTATGGCTGGATAGTGACAGCTGCACCATACCAAATTTAAGGTCACAGCCTTCGAGTCAATTCCAACTTACAGCAGCTCTGTAGGGTTTGGCTGAGTACAACTGCCCCATTGGGTTTCGGGGACAGGCAACTTTACCGAAGCAGACTGTCTCACCGTTTGAACTGCCAGCCTTTCCATTAGCAGACCAATGCTTACACCACTGTTCCAGCAGGGCTCCTAGCTACGTTAGTCAATATTCAGCAAACAATTCCGGGGATGTTTCTTTAACAACGCCCTGGTTAGAGACAGAGCCCAAGATTCGGACATCTTGGTCCCTGATGTCCAACAGCTCTGCTTGATAGCTTCAGCCCAGTCAGATGACGGCTTCTCACATAGGGTGCTTTAATGCAACACCACAGGGGGGTGGCCTTGGAAAACAAGATTCTGCTTTCTCACAGCTGAAGACGCAGGATGTCTGAATTCATGGTAGCAGGTCTAGCAGAAGGTTCTCATCTCTGTCTGCTCTGAGGTAAACATTGTGCGTCCTTCAGCTTCTGTGGCCATTGTTGTTGTTGTTAAGTGCTTTTGAGTTGGTTCTGACTCTGTGGCCCTGGTGTTCCTCAGTTCCTTGATGATCCCCAGGTGCCCACTGTACTCCACTCCCCTATTTGTGCTTGTCTGTCTCTGCTTCTATGTTTCTCCTTGTACCATATGTGACTTCATTCACAGGACAGATGGTTTGGGATCCACAGGCATAGGGGTTAGGGTTAAAATTCATAGTTGGAGATGGGGGACACAATGCAATTCATAAGAGATGTGTGGCCAACAATTTTGTCTGGGCTGAACAATTCATGTGATTTTTTTTTTTTTTTTTTTTTTAATTTTGAATTGAGTGAAAGTTTACAGAGCAGATCATCAGTTTTACATTCAAAAAATCATACACCCCGTTTCACTAATAATGATTGTAATCCCCTCCATGTACCAACAGATAACAGTATATCTCTCTATTTACTTTAGTGACTCGAATTGTTTTGAATTATAAAAAGAAAACTCAACACTTATTTAGTGTTTTCTCCTTGCTAGGCATTGCTTTTTGAGGGAACAAATAAATCAGTGTTTTTGCCCTCAGAGAGTTCACAACCATACTGGAGAGCTCTGCTGTCTGCCCCATGAAAATGTCAACCTTCCACAGCTGAGAAATGGTTTATATAGTGTGAGAATGAAATATGATTTGGGCCGTGGCTGACCAGACAGCTAGACTCTGTCCAATACATTGTCCGTGGGATGTGCTGTTCATGGAGCTTTAAACTGGGCTAGTGTGATGTTAGCACACCTTCTGATATAAGGGTAGCTTTCAAGATTGACAATTGTTTGTGTATGTGAGCGCTTCAAAGAATCAAGCAATTGATGATCAAGAAGCAAGGATGGAGATGAGGGACATACGTTCTGGAAATATCACTGTAACTGTTAAAGTCAGTTTGGGGACTTCTGTCCCCCTTTGCGGGACCTGATATGGCATTGTGACAATATGACAACGTCATATTATCAGTGGTTGAAACTCACCGGTTGCTTCTTGGAAACCCTATACTAGGTCACTATGAGTCGGAAGTGACTCTAAGGCCCTTAACAACAGCAACAACCCCCTTTGTACCTACTCCCCACGCATTAGGAAAATCTGGATAGCTAAGGAAAGAGTACTCATCCTTTGTATTTCTTCCACATTTTCCCAGTTTTAGGTGCTCTGAAAAATGTGCTCAGGTTCTTCATGTATTGCATAGCATCTGAGTCTATGGGGATTTAAAAAAAAAAAAACAAATCATATCGAGTTCACAGGAAATGGGAATATTATCAGAAGATTTTTGACATCTGTAATGTCTGCTTATTCTAACTTCTTTGTATGTTTTCTAAGGGAGATTTTGTAAATGGAGCAGCTAAGTAGCATGGCAGGACCTGATGGTGTACAGGAGCAGGGAAGCATCACTGTTCGTTGGCAAAATCACACATGATGATAATGATGCCAAAGACTTGGTATAGAGTTACTTCTATGGATTGGGGCTTGTCTATTTCCATTTCTGTAAGTCTTTAGAGCAGTTCTCCCAGTTGATAATAAGAGTATTTTGGCTGATGACAAGTGAAGAAACTGAAGTTTAGACAGGAAAAGCAGTTTGTCAAATATCATACAGATAAAAAATTACTAAGGGCTGAATTTATTTGACTTTAGAGTTCATTCATACTCATACTTTTGCTAGTTCCCCATAGACTCCTTTAGGTGTCCATGTTTGTCCCTTCTTCCTTTCATTCTTTCTTCCCCACAATAACTCAGGGTTTCAATTCACTGTTGTTGTCAGTTGCCTTTGTGTCAGCTCTGTCTCATGGCAACCATGTATATAACAGGAGATGTTGTCTGACCCCGTGCTAGTCTCATGACAGCTGATACGCTGAGTCCTTTGTTGGGGCCATTGTGTCTCTCTGTCTCTTTGAAAGGCCCCCTTATTTTTTCTGAAGTTCTAATTTACTGTGAACCACCAGGTTGGCATTTCAAGCCCACTAGGCACTTTGTAGGAGAAAGATGAGGTATCTTGCTCCCTCAGACAGCCTCAGAAATCCTATACATGGTAGCTCTGAATTGGAATCAACTCGACAGCCCTTAGCAAACACAATAACTACCTTACCAAATACGATTCTTCTTTCCTGATGACTTTTACGAAGCAAGTCAGGTGAAGTCTCTCCATCCTTAGTTCTGAGAAGCATTCTGGCTGTACTCCTTCTGGGATGGATTTATATTTGTTCTTCTGGAAGTCCACAGTATACTCAGCATCCTCCATCAACACCACTATCAAATTCATCAATTCGTCTTCTGTCTTTTCATTTCACTGTCCAGCCTTCACATGCATAGAAGGTGGTATGAAAGACCATGACTCACTTCAGACCGACCTGAGTCATCAAAGTCACATGATTGTGTTTTAGAACCTTGAAGAGGTCTTTCACAACTGATCTGCTCAGTACAGTATACCATTGAGTTTATTGACTGCTGCTTCCATGGATGTTTATTGCTGATCCGAGAAGAAAATTATTACTAATTTCAATTTGGGTAGGAAAAAATAAAATTTGTCAAGGATTTTTAAAAAATTCATAGGTATATTTTATGTATCTACTAGGTTCAATGCACAATGTGAGGCATTCTGGTAAAGGTGAAGATAAGCATGACCTACTCACTCATCTTAAGACTCCCTCAACCAAGTTGAGAGATTGGACATTCATCCAGACAGTCCAAGCTCTTAGCAATCCCATAAGAAGAACATGACAGGCAAAGGCCATTAAACTTCCAATGTGAGAGTATAACATTTTATCTGTGAGGATCCCATGAAATAGATACGTTCTGAATATGAGGGGAAGAGGTGATCTGACTGTGTTCTTGAACCTCCTTGAAAAGAAGTTTTGTAGACAGAAACCTCAGGGTATGTCAGATGCTAATTCTCAACTCAAACAGCCCTGTTGTGAAGCTCCCGTCTTCATGTATGAGCCCACCTTTGCATGCAATCAGATTCCATGACTGTCTATTTTCAATGGCTGAAGTAAAAGTCTACAGACAGGTTGCATTCCTAGAATGCTTGCTAAATGTCCATACTCTGATGCAGGGTGATGACTGAATGCTGCAGTGAATATAGTGGTCAAATGTTTATTAGTTCAATCAGAATGGAAAATAGAGTCCCGTCAATTATCACTGCTTAATAAACATCCACAAACCCCCAGTACGATACTCAGTGGATCCTATTCTCACAGTATTCAGGTCAGTTGAGCATCTGCTGGCCCATCTGGGAGTCCTGGAAGGCACTGCTTCCAGCCATGGGTGAGACTGGACTTGGTCCTTGAAGTGGGTCTGACTCACGTGAGCTCCAGTTAGACAGTCTTCAGGTTTAGGAGCTTGCTTCCTAGGAAGCTCTTGATGGCTGTGCCAGTGGGAACATCCATTCTCAGGGCCAAACCCAACACCCATGTGGGAGAAATAAACGTGGTGGCTTGGTGGTTAAGTGCTTGGCTCCTAACTAAAAGGCAGCAGTTCAAACCCACCGGGGAGAAATATGAGGCAGTCTGCTCCTGTAAGAATGTATAGTCTTGCCATTTTGTAACAAAAGGAGGGGAGTGGTTGATCTTGCAGTCCAGGAGCAGAGGATGCTGGGACCATCAAGGGAGAAGAGCGAGTGCGGGACCCTATCCAGAAAAGCAGCGATGTCAGAGATGGAGGCAGAGATGATGACACGGAGAGATGGAATGGTCTAGACTCAAGGAGGGAGAGGGGCTGTGTGCTGATGGCCGGAGGGCAGGTGTGCAGGTGTGCCCTTTGGTTGTTTGAATGGTTATATGTTCCTGAGTGCTTCAGTGTACATCCAAAAAAATCAAAAACAAAAACAGAGGCAATGGAAGCAAATGCTGCTGAATGATGATGCATGGAGGGGATTGTAGTCATTGCAATGAAACAAATTACAATATGATGAGTGTAGAGCTGATGTTCTCCCATGTAAACTATCACTCAATTCACAATAAAAACTTAAAAAAAATATATTTATAGTCTTGCAAACCCTATGGAGCAATTCTACTGTGACCTACAAGATCATTGTGAGTCCGAATTTACTAGAAGGCAATGGATTTAGGTTTTTGTTGTTGTTGTTGTTGTTAGTTTTAATTTTAATATGCCATGTGAGCTGTAAAGATAGTTAGAAAAGATTTTTAAAAATCATATGGCAGTTGACGAAGGAATAGTAAGAGTATAAACACAGGTGAATTAAGATATAAAGATGTTGGATTCTATCTAACAGCTCACAGGGATCCACTTTCCATTTGCAGCAAGCACTAACATATCTTGGTTAGAGTAGAAAGAGACAGAAGTATAGGTAGTAATAGCAAATGTATTGCAATAATGAAGGCATAGAAGGAGCGGGTCGTAGTTGCAGCATGCAGTGGACTAGGATATGAAAGGTGTGTCTGAGATGGTGCTGGCGTGTTACTGGGTCTGACACCGTAGGGTGAGGAGTCCATGTGATTCAGTTAAATAACATAGGAGGAAACTCACATTTTCAGCAGGGAGGGGAGAGCTTGAAGCCAGGATGCTGTGGTGGATGGTGGGACACTGGCAGAAATGTGGAGGGCAGCCAGAAGAGAACGAAAACACAGTAGTAATAAGAATAAAACGTTGTCCATGAGTCAACTGTGACTCAGAGCAAGCCTGTGTCTGGCAGAGTTCAGCTGTGCTCCACAGGGCTCTCATGACCTTTGGAAACATTGCCAGATGTTTCTTCTGAAGTAGTTTTTTTGGGGGGGGGATTGAACTCAACCTTACCAGTTTGCACCATCCAAAGAGAACTAAGGGACAGGAAATGGTGAGCCAGTGAAAAGTGGGGAATAGGAGCAGTCCTGCGCAAAGCTTTGGGATGCAAGACCCAGAGCGGACGGAGCACACCTGTGATCGAAGTCCAGAAATGTGAAGACTGGGAGGAGTGCTTACGGGCTTTCAAGTTGAGGGTGTCCTGGTGACCTTACTGGGACCAATGTTGTGTGGTAGACAAGTGGGTGGCCAGGGAGTTTGCCAGTGACGGGAATGGACGTGGAATAAAGAGTGCATATTCATCAGTACCACTATTTCTAGAGTGGGTGTTGTGGGAACCTTCTGAGATGGGTAAGAGTGGATGAAGGTCATTTGAAGCATAGAAACCTATGGGGTTTATTGAGAGAACAACTTCTTTGCGGGTCAGAAGTTGGCAGCACACAGATGAGGAATGTTTATACCTCACAGATTCTTCTGAAACATAGACAAGATTCACAGTAGCCCAACTTTTGCCCTTCCAATTAATCTCATGTTGACTTTCACTTTAAATATTAAGGAGCCTCCTGTTCACACATACCTGTCAAGATATGAATGCAAAACATTCTGGTCAATATAGGCTGGTTTTAACTCTGTAATTGGATGACAAAGAAAATGAACCCTGGGATTATTGTACCATCCACATGCTTTCCCCATGCGCAGAGGGCTGTCTGAATAGGATGCTTACTAGTAACTCCGTAGAGAAATGCCCTGGATTGGTTAATAACTGGAATCCCATGCTTTGATGAACTGCAGATGAAAGTCACTATGCACATGTGATCACTTCCAGGGCATGTCACCTCGGAATCAATGCAGTGTTGTTGTTGTTAAGTGACGATGAGTTGGTTCCAACTTGTAGCAATCCTGCATATGGTTTCTGAGGAGCCGACTGGTGGGTTTGAACCACTGGCCTTGTGGTTCAAACCAACGTTGCAGTCCAGTGCATATCCTACAGTGCCATACCTTGACTCTGGTGTTGTTGTTGTTGTTGTTGAGAAATGCCCTGCAGTCCATTTCAACCCTTGGAGAAAAGTGTGTTATTTTTAACAGTGTTCATGCCTATTGTGTTCCACTTTTTAATCTCTTACTAGAGGGCCTGTAGAGGAGCTCTGGTAGCATAGTGGTTACGAATCGGGCTGCAAACCGCAAGGTCAGCAGTTGGAAACTACCAGATGTTCCGTGGGAGAAAGATGAGGCTTTCTGCTCCCGTAAAGATTTACAGCCTCGGAACCCCTGTACGGGGTCTCTATAAGTTGGAACCGACTCCACAGCACATAACAACAACAACACCAAGAAGAGTGCCTGTAAGGAGTAGATGAGACAGCATGTTAAACATTGGACTGCTAACTGAAAGGTTAGTAGTTCTAATCCACCAGACGCTTTGTGGGAAAAAGATGAGGCAGTCTACTCCTGCTAAGATTTCCAGTCTCAAAAAGGCCACGGAGCATGTAAGTTGGAATCGACTCGATGGCAGTAGGTTTGGAGTAGAACTCACGTCTGTCTAAATACTACTTTAGTTTTCTGTTGATGTATTCCACTCGCGCCATTTCAGTTTCTGGCCCCCATTCAGTGTTACGTGTGTAAGTGCCATGTTGGGTCTCTGGCTGTACCATCAGGACAATTTCCACAGGCTGCTGTATGTCCCATCACTGCCCATTGAAACTGCACCCAGAACATTGCGTACCATCTCCACTCTAGAACTGAGAAGCCCCACGCTGTCTGTCTGGAGTTTAACTCTTCCCGTGTGTGTTTGCTCTCCCCTACAGCACTGTGACCTGGATCAACAGAGCATTGTTCATGTTGTGCAGAGACCCCAGAGCCAGGCCCCGGGGGCCCACTCCAGGACTGCCGCGGGAGGCTTGGAGCGAGAGCATGCCAGCTTGACCCGTGTGGACCTCGGCAGCTCCATCCTACCAGCAGACTCTGTGGGCCTGGCCGTTATCCTGAGTCCGGAAAGGAAGACTGGCCCACCACCAGTTGGGAGTTCAGGTAACTGCTTTATCTACAGCTATTGAAGTGTTTCTTTTGTTGGTGGGGGGCTCATATTTGGAGCCCCCAGGAAGTACCAACCATTAAACTTTCAGCTGAAAGCTGAGAGGTTTGAGTTCACCCAGAGGTACCTTGAAAGAAAGACCTGATCATCTCTGTCTGAAAATCAACCGTTAAAAACCCTACGGAGCACCGGCTGTGCTGTGACACACAGGGTGTCGCCAAGTGTCAGAGGTGAACGGAGCACAGCTGGTCCAGTTGTGGGTGATGTCACATTTAGTCTGTGGTACATTTGGGATTTGAGCCTCTTAAATCACAAGAGGACATTGTTAGAAGAAACGTACTCAGACATAACACACAAGGTGAATGCGTTTCATAAGTGCTCTGAGACGAGGGTCTGAAACACAGGTGTCAGGACCACAGTAAGAGTGTTCCTTTTTCTGAGGAGCTAGTGGGAATATTTGATGAAATGTGTGAGGGTCGACATACATAAAGGAGGGAAATATGTGTACCGCTCTCATTTTGCCTTTATCTTCTTCTGCTTCTTATCTTTTAAAGTGTTTTTTCATTGATTATTGGTGGTGGGGATTGTGTTCTGTGGAGCCAGTTCTGACTCAGAGTGACACTGTATAGCATATCCCAGACTGTAAGTCTTTATAGGGCCAGAAAGCCTCATCTTTCTCCCTTGGACATACTGGTAGATTCAAACTGCTGACCTTGGAATTGGCAGCCCAGCTCATAATCCACTATGCTGCCAAGGGCTCCTTTCTCATTGGTTATGTTTCTGATAAGGCAAGGGATTTCTGAAATTGAAAAGGTCACATTTGTGGTCATCTTAATGACCCTCATCTTCTAAAGTGGTGTATGATGACATCAATAGTATCCTTTGAAGGTGGAAAGAGAGTCTTCAGAGTTTATTCTCTCCCTTTGTCTCCAGTTTTCCAGTCCAAATAGCCAGTGGTACTATGATTGGGGTCGTGTTTGCTGGGTACAACAGAACACACAAAACGGCAACAGTAGCATTTAAACAATCAAATCTCTTCCTCTCACATAGAAGGAGTCAAGTGGCAGACGGTCCTGGGCTAGCAAAGTTCTGAGAGTTCTGGAACCAGTGAGATGGAAGTCTAAAATGAACTTACAAAATTTAAATTTGAAAAAAAAAAAAAAAAAAGGAACATTTCCAGGGACCAGACATGAAGAAAGACCACAACCATGAACGCCGGTGGTCCTGGGGACTTGTGGAGGAGAGGGTGGGTATACTTTGTGAATCCTCAGCACCCAGGGACAATGTTGTATTCTTGCATTGGGATAAAAATAAGACCACAACTCAGAGGCAGGATCCTTGGAAGCTAAGAACCATGCAGCAAACGTGGATCTTTGAACTTCTGTCCGTCGAAGAACAAGATAGACTGGCTCTGAGCATCTACTCAATGGCACCAGAAAAGAATAAGGGCAAACTCACTAGCCACTCCTCAGAAACCCTATGCAAGGTCGCTAGGAGTCAGAACCCTCTTGGTGGCACTTAAAAACAATAACAACATGCGGATCTAAAACGACAATGACAAATTGGTAAATTGGGGTCCTGATGGCACTGTGGGCTAGGTATTGGATGAAGTAAAGTTAGTAGTTCAAACCCACCAGCTCCCCACCAGAGAAAAGTGAGATTGTCTACTACCATGCAGATTTGCAGTTGTTACGAGTTGGAATCAAATCACTGACAGTGATTTGGGTTTTGAATAGATAAGTAGATAACTGCTGTCAAGCCAACACTGACTCCCGGTGACCCATGTCCAACAGAACAGAATGTAGCCTGATTCTTCATCACCTTCAGACTCTCTAGTCTGATCCTGCATCTTCTGTAGACTCTCTAGCTTAATCCTGCATCATTTTCAGATCTGTAGCCTGAGTCTGAACCTTCTTAGACTCTCTATCCTGACTCCGCATCATTTTCAGACTCTACTCTCTAGCCTGAGCCTGCATCATCTCCAACTCTCTAGCTTGACCCTGCATCATTTTCAGACTCCCTAGCACGTTGGAGTCCATCTCTGTAGCTACTATGGCAGTCCATCTCACCAAGGGTCTCCCGTGCCCTTGTTGGACTCCTACTTCACCAGACAAGATACCCTCCTCTAACTATTGAATCCATCTGATAACACACCTAGTAGCTAATATGTCAAACCATATTCTGCTGTGATCCATAAGGTTTTTAGTGGTGAATTTTCAGAAGTAGATCACTAGGCATTTCTTCCTGGTCTGTCTTAGTCAGGAAGCTCCATTGGTTTGTCTACCATGAGTGGGGGACTATCTGGTAGCATAGCTTCCAGCATTGCAGCAACACCCCGGCTACCACATACGGGTGATGGTGGCCTGGGATAGAGCCTCAGAAATTGCACTTCCTGAGGGAATACTGATACCACTGCTCTAGCAATCATGTTTGAGTATCACTGCACATGAAAATTAAGCCCTGCTGTAGCACTGTAAGATAAACACTGGACCACAAGATCAGTTGAATCATAAGGTCTGTGGTTCAAACCCACCATCTGCCCCTGGGAACCCTATTGTTGTTGTTAAGTGCCATTGAATTGGTTCCGACCCATAGCAACCTTGTATAAGGCTTCTGAGGAGTGGTTGGTGAGTTCGAACTGCCAGCTTTGTGATTCAAAATGACTTGTCTTTGAGCACTTATCCTACAATGCCACACCAGGACACTCCTCTAAATATAGATGTCAGAAGAATGACTCTAGTTTTGCATTTCATTTTGATATTTTGCCTTTCAAATCAATCTGTGTTTTGGATATATTATCAGGAGGGACCAGTCCCTGGAGAAGGAGGACATCGTGCTAGGTATAGTGGAGGGACAGTGAAAAAGAAGAAGATACCCAACGAGACAGGTTGGCACCATGGCAGCAGCAATGGGTTCAAGCATATTGTGAAAATGGCACAGGACAGGGCGGTGTTTCATTTTGTTGTGTACTTAACAACAACAGCAACAACCTTCATTCCTACCTCTCCTTCTCTACTACTGTTTAGGAAAACAAACAACTTTTTAAATGCATGATTTCAGGAGCAAATTCCAAACACTACTGCAGAAGGAGAGGTAAGAGTGAAGGTTGTTGATGTTATGTGCGCCTCAAATCATGCATTAAAAATGAATGTTATTTTCTTAAATACTTAGGAAGAGAGTATACCCATGTAGCCAGTTGAGCTTCGGAATGGGATAGACACAGTGACAATTGTGTGGGAGGAGAGCTAAGATGACCCCTGTGAGCCATCCCATCATTTCTGACTCTAGGAGGCATGCACTTTTTGCCGACAATGGGAAAGATAAACCCAGTTTGGCGCTGCCTCAGTGTGGATGCATAAAATTTTCCTGGAAGTTGTTTGCTTTCTGAGGTTTTTTTGTTTGAAGACATAAGCATATTTTCAGTGAAAAGTGAACTATGAGGGACAGTAGGTAAGAAACAAGGATGTTGGCTGTTGAAGTGGTCATTGGTGGTGACCTCGGGATGGTTTGAGTCTTCAGATGTCATCTCTGTGAAGTCCTGCTATGACTAGACAGAGGAGACAGAACTAGCTCTACATGCCCAGTGAGACTGGTGGTGGTATTCTCAGGCCATGATGCCATGGCATTCCTAACCCCCATCTGAACGCCTCAGCGGTACAGTCAATCATTGGCATCCTTTATGCTTTGAAACCTGAGGTCTTTCTGAGGACACTGGGTTGGTACCAACATGGCCAGATTCGTACTTGACAGAAGCGAGTGAATGAGACAGAAAGTTCAGAGCTGGTGAGTCCCATCTTGGGGTACTTCCTGGTTTCTAATTCATAGGGAGTAGGTCAGAAACATAGCCAGCCCTCTGGAGTGGCTGCTCAGTTGGGTTAGAAGGAAGATCACAAAGGAACAAGAAAGAAACAAGACGATGGCAAAAGTTAACTGCTTGCAATCATCTCTCTTTAAACTCTGAATTTGTTCTGATTAAATGAAGACTGATAGAACTTTGTTAATCTTTTATACATTGATGTTATTCTTCCCTCACTCTTAGCTTCTAAAAATTGTACATGTAATCCAGGCATCATTAGCCTGGATTTTGTAATTTGTTTGTAATTACAACAGAATTTAGCAAAGGATCCAGTTTTCAAAAGAAACTGGAACACTCATGATTCGTAAACCAAATATTATTTTTTTTTTTTTAAATTTACTTTCTCAGGAATCTCATTGAATCAGGCTCAAACTCCTTCACTCAGCATCCACTAATTTTCTAGATGATGTCCCAGAAGCTCTTTCGTTCTCCCCAAAGGTTAAACGAGGTGGATTGCTTTGGATGTCTCCCACAGATCTGTGAAAATGAATGTGCTGCTTTTGTATGTGAAGGAGATCTGTTGGCACAGTGGGTTACCCATGAGGCTTCTAACTGCAAGGTCAGCAGTTTGAGTCCACTGGCCAATCTTTAGGAGAACGATGAACCTTTCTGTTCCCATAAGTATCTATAGCCTTAGGAAACCCTGTGATGGAACCGATCCGACAGCACTCAACCACCAGAGCCCATTTTTGTGTGTATGATCATTAAATTAATTAAAGTACTCAGTCAACCTGTAGAGTCACCTCATCTAGCAAGAGAACCAAATGGTCAGTCATTTGCTCCCAGGAATTGAACAGAAATCTCTTAGATTAGAGAATCGCTCTTTATAGCCCTCATGGCTGGATAGAAAAAAGAGCACTTTTTGAAGTCTGGACAATGCATTGCGAACAGGCGGCAGTCTTTGTTCTAAATCCCAGAACCTAGGTTCTCCACTGGACTTGACCTCTTACCAATTCTGAGACGGGTCAATGTGATCTGAGATCAGCATTATCAGTTCATGTGGGAGTTGGTCGAAATGAGCTTTCTGCCCTCACTCAAGGCTCATTGCTTCCGAATCGACATATTACATGGTGTTTTGGGGAGCTGTGTATATGCAGGCTGGAGAGCAATGGCTGTGCTGTATTTTCTATGTAATACATGTGGTCCCAGGTTTCCCATTTAGGACATAAAGCATTGGGTTGTCATTTTGATCCCTACTTGTGTCAGAGTAGAACTGTGCTCCACACGGATTTCAGAGCCAGAGTTTTGGGAAGTAGATCCAAACCTTTCTTCCGAGGCACCTTCAGGTGAACTCATCCCTCCCGCGTTTGGGTGACCATAGACCTATTGCACCACCTAGACCTCCACGTATCCCATAGAGGTAGAGAGTGTTGGCCTCACAGAGGTGTTGTCATTAATTCAAGGAGATACTTCATGAAAAAGGGGCCTTGAATCATAGTGGATTATGAGTTGACAAAGGGGCCTTGGATCATAGTGGATTATGAGTTGACAAAGGGGCCTTGGATCATAGTGGATTATGAGTTGACAAAGGGGCCTTGGATCATAGTGGATTATGAGTTGGGCTGCTAACCATACGGTCAGTAGCTCGAATCTACCAGTTGCACCATGGGAGAAAGATGAGGCTTTCTTCTCTCATAAAGATTTGTAGCCTCAGAAACCCTACAAAGGGTCAGTCAACAGCACACAACCACCACTACTACCCACTATGTTAAATGCTTAGGACCATGCTGGATGCATGTCAAGTGCTTAGCAATTCTTAGCCTTTTTTGTTGTCCTTTCTTTTTACAGTTCACATGGACCAATGACCCCATGTTACTCTGCTGTTAAGCACTGTTGAGTCCATTCTGATTCATAGCAATCCTATATAGGGTTTCTGAGAGTAGCTGGTCGGTTTGAACCACTGACCTTGCGGTTAGCAGTTCAGTGGTTATCCTACAAGATATCCATACCAGAGGTCCCAGGGCTTCAAAACAGAGTCCAGTTTCTAGTTCCAGGCTACCTGTTATCATTCCAAAAAGCAAAGCTAAGGACGCCATTTCATACCTGGGATGCCTCCCATGCTGAAGACTGTGTCTAGCTCCTTCTAGTTCTTGGGTACAGGTTTGACTGATTGATTGATGTAAACTTTGGGCACTTGTACCACACAGTGAGTCCTGAATCAGAACATTAGGCACTCCAGGACAATGGGAAATGGCATCAGAGAAACAGATCCCATGGATGGCGAGTTTCCCAATTTTATGCCATCATATCAGCAATTCTTTCATTCTCTGTTAGGCGTGTTCCATCAAAAAGTAAATCTTCTCTTCTCTCATTTACCTTCAAGAAGTATTTGCTCAGAAAGAATGTTCAAGAAGGCAAAAGAGACAAAGTTATTTTCCCTTTTTTTTTACTACCAGAATTTTCACAGGAGACCCTTTAGCTAAGAAAGCACACCGTTTTCCACATTTGAAAGAATGCCTAAGTCAAAAGAACACAGAAGCTGGGGGTCAGTCACACCTTTGGGCCACAGGGATTGTCCTATCAGCTTTGTCCTTCCGACAGGTGATGGGTGAGAAATTAGCAACTAATTCACATTTAGCTGGATGATACAGAGCTCACCTTGTGAACAAATGATGCCCAGGGTGCACCCACTAGCAGCTCTCCTCGGCTGGGGGTTACACACGTCTGCAGATCAGTTCATCATATGCAAAAACATGCTTGGAACTGTGTGCGGCTAGGGCCTCCTCTCTTTATACGGTTAACACAGCTTCCGTTGTTACATCGCTGTAAGGAAAATACCTGTGTGCATCTTCTTATTGTCTTGCCTTTCTGAGACAAGACACTTTTCACTAAACCATTGACAAACCAAGGCAAACATGTTAATCTAGAGTGATGGTGTAGGCAAGTATGATTGGCCAATCTTCACAGATTGCTGCTGTTAGTCAGACAATTTCTTTATTGTCATGAAGCATGTCAAGGCAGCCATTGTCCTGCCTGAGTGGGTTTTAATAAAAGCTACATGTTGTGTGGGCTTCTGCTGCCAGTATAAGCTGTTTGATGACAAATCGGCAGTCAAAACCCTTCCCATCTTTACTGATGCTTTGGAAGTCCCCTTTATTTAAAAAAAAAAAAAATACACCTGCTTCTCACAACAAAAACAACTCCTCACTCTTTGACCATTTTCTGACATTTTGCATTTTCAACAATTGTACAAATATCTCCTTAAATCACTTCAAGAAGGCAGCAGAGGGGGAAAAACAAGACATCCAGTGGTCACTTTGCTGCAGACCTCAAGATTTGCCATTTGAGTGCTTGGAGGCACTGGAGTCAGTGAGCAGGAGTCTCCAGCAGGTGAGCAGGCATTTTCACAGAGAAAGAGAACTCTGTGTGCATTGTGGTAGGGTACGCACCCACTGGCTGCAAATTCTGACCCAGTCAGCTCTGCTTGTGATTCCAAATGATGACACAAGCTAAGCCACCCACCCTTAGAACAGAATCCTGGTTTAGGAAGCAACGAGCTGCAGATGGTGGCTTCAGGGGTAGGGAACAGCCCCTTGGAGCTTCCCATGCAATGAGTCCTGGATTAAATGAGGAGCATTTAATCATAGAAGTTTCGCCTAAAGCCAATTTTCACATAACGACCTGATGTTTGGAACTTCACCATGTTGATAGGTGAGGAACGTATGTAGTTAATAACCTGAAATCATATGACTTCGTTGCCTCTGCGGTGGTGGCATGACTGAATTTTTGGTGGTATCTCAGGTGTTTAACAAGCAAAGACAATCTTAGAACAGGTGGATCAAAAGTAAAATAATTTTACAGGCATCAAGACAACTTGTTTCAAATCATACATGTTGGATATCCCTTTGTGAAAATGAGAAGAATTATATATTTTTTTTACTATTTAATGATACAATTGATAATACTAGCGGCACTGCTGTCAATTTGCTTATTTCAAATGTGTCAAGCTATGGTTATGATCTAAACCTATAGTTTTAATTCCTATCCTAAATCTTTTTTCTTCACACCTATAAAAAATACTATAGCTCAACAAATTATACCATATTTGTATTATTAGAAGTGCCAGTTCTCATAGGGCAATTGTATAAATGCATTCCTGCCACTTAAAGCTTATTACATAAGAATTAGGGTTGGGTGGCCAGTACCTGCCACCACCATCCTTGCTCCACAAGCAGAATGATCTAGTACATTCTAGATGGGTTAATTTTCCAGCTTCTCTTGTACTTACTATTTCTAGGAGTGTCCGTTTCTCCATAGTAAATTGTTGTTCTTATTTGGGTGATAAAAGATGAAAGTTTGCATTGGTTATTATTTTTGTAATCATCTTAGGTTAAGTTGATTGCATACGATAAGATGGCAAACACTGGTTTATCATAAAGACATATTGGGGAGATTTGCAGAAACAGCTACAATCATCCAAGAGCTGAACAGAAATTCTCAAAGATCAGCTCGAGACGAAAAAGCCAAATATTACAATAAAATGTGCAAAGATCTGGAATCAGAAAACCAAAAAG
>NW_006408680.1:363698-379537 GCF_000296735.1 Chrysochloris asiatica | reverse complement strand
TGCATTAGGCAAAACTGCTGCACAAGACCTTTTTAAAGTGTTGAAGAGCAAAGATGTCAGCTTGAAGACTAAGGTGAGCCTGACCCAAGCCATGGTGTTTTCAGTAACCTCATATGCATGTGAAAACTGGACAGTGAATAAGGAAAAGCGTAAAAGAATTGATGCCTTTGAGTTGTGGTGTTGGGGGAGAATATTGAAAGTGCCATGGGTTGCCAAAAAAAACAACAACAATAGATCTGTTTTGTAAGCAGTGCAGCTAGAGTGCTCCTTAGAGGCCAAGATGGCTAACCTTCGTCTCTCATACTTCAGACATATTGTCAGGAGGGAGCAGTCATTGGAGAAGGTTATCCTGTTTGGTAAGGTGGAGGGTCAGAGGAAAAGATGAAGACCCTCAATGAGATGGATTGGCCAAATGGCAGCATCGATGGACTCAAGCGTGGCAACAGTGGTAAGGTTGTACTCAAGCATGGCAACAATAGTGAGGTTGGCCCAGGGTTGGGCAGTGTTTCGTTCTGCTGTGCATAAAACTGCTATTTGTTGGTACTGCCTCAATGGCACCTAACACCAACAACAAATGCAGAATATTGAGCACAGCATTGTATATATTAGGAAAAAGAGGAGAAAATAATCAAGAGGTCCAACAATCAATACTGATTATATAAATGCTTGATACTCCAATAAAACTGACTACTATGGAACCATACCCCAGTACCATTGAGGTAAATGTTGAAGAAGAATATTTAATGTCATGGAAAAGATCCTAGTCTGTAAAAAAATATATAAATAACTCAACATTGGACTGATAACCACAAGGTCAGTGGTTCAAACCCACCAGCACTCCTCAGAAACCCTAATAGCATTTATCAGCAGGACAGGTGCCTATGCATGCAGCTTCTGGGTGTGGCGCTTGGGTAAGAGCCCGACTGTTAACTGAAATCTGGGCAGTTGGGGTCAGTCACAAGGTGCCTTGGAAGAAAAGCTATGGTCTGCTTCTGAAAAATCAACCACTGAAAATCCCATGCAGCTCAGTTCTACTCTGACACACATGATCCTATTACATGCAGTAAACCTCACAAATTAAGATAATTAAAACATAATTGCAAATGTAAACTTGTGTCAACTGGTGCATATGAATAGTTATGGAAAAAGCCTTAATAGGCAGATATGAAACTTATTGGTAGTCCCTCTGTTAGTAGGATTATGAGTAAATTTTACTTATTTTCAATTCTCATTGTATTCAAATTTTCTATAGTGATAGTGTTTTACTTTTTTTTAAAAAAATAATAAACAGAAAAACACAGTTCCTTCATAAAGGTATCTTGATGTACTGGATGTTGATGCTAAGACCGTGGGTTGTGGTCACTTAGAGAGGACAGCTCAGCATCCCTAACCACTGGAATGATCCATCTCCTGATGACCTTCTAAATCATCTAGGACCTGCCTTTGAGCATCTGGTGCCATAGGCCTTGGTTGAGGGCTGGATACCTCTAGTTTAAATTGTTGTTGTTGTTGTTCAGTGCCATGGAGTCAGTTGTGACTCATGAAAACTCTGCAGACAACTTCCAAGGAGTGACTAGTGAGTTTGAACCAACAACCTTGTGGTTAGCAGAGCAGTGTTGTAATTGGCAACCACTTTTTCAGACCTCAAGGATTTTGTTCCATCCCATCACATCCCTACCCCTTTCTTTTGAATCATTTATTCAAATCTATAATTTAAGAAAAAGTTCCTGAATCAGAGACTGTGATCTCTCAGTGCTGTTTCCGTTAATAGAGACCAGGAATTCCTGGAGAAGAGTTGCTTCTAAGTCTCGGAGAGAAAGATACAGTCAGTGAACCTTGGAATCTTGTAGCACTGTCTTGCGTGATAGCTTGTGGAGGTTACCAAACACTAATGGACATTCTTGAAGGGCACATAGGGTAACCATACAGGTCCATTGCCCCAAAATGGGATAATGCAAGAATAAAACTAGTAATGAATACAATGTATTGTAACACATTGAATTTATAAAAATTGATTATGTTAGTAAAAGATATTAAACTTTAAAAAAAAATCTAATCTGTTTGACCGCTTCTAATTCTCAGACACTTTTTTTCTGATCATCAACTTCTTTATGATCATAAATAATCTGAAAAGTCTTACTTGATCAGAATAAAAGGTGGTTCCCATTATGTTTGGTCTGGTGACTTACCCGGTGTGTAAGAATGTTGGTGAATCCTATAGTCCTTAATGTTTGTTTGCTTGTTAGTTTTCACCAACCTAAAGTCATATCATTTGAGTCATGGAATTACTCTGCCTGAACATTTTCATAATGAATCACAGATTTGATTTTCTGAAGCCTTCATTATTTGTTCTTCTATCCCAAAGTTCGGAAAACAATCCCAAGGCATTCTCTCCACCATCTTTTACTTCCTAACACTCCCCATTGCTATAGAGTTGACTCTAACTCATGGTCCCCTCATGTGTGTCACAGGCTTTTCAGTGGCTGAGTTTTCAGAAGTAGATCCACATCCCCGTCTCCCAAGGCACCTCTGCCTGGACCCCAGCTTCTTGTCTTCTGGTCAGCAGCTGATCATGTGGGCCATCTTGAGAATCTTTGTCAGCTGATGCCTCTCCATGTCTGTCCTTTGTTGTGCAATCATCAATTATATCCTGGTGAAGTGTGAATGGTTTCTTACTGAACTTGTGCAAATAACTACACCGCAATGAAAAGTAAGGAGACTCAGTGAGGACATTTGTTCCTGAGTGTGAGGGTCAATGAAAATCAGGTACTACGTATAAAGTATCAGTTCCAGTTCCAAAGGCATGGTCTTCTCGCTTGAAGGTGAGATAGCATAAGGAGAAATAGCGATCTCTTCGTATCTTCTTTTAAAATAAAATATTAAATACCAATAATATATATGTTTTTAGGTTGCCACCATCACATTTTCCTCTCCAGTTTATTTGTTCCTATTAAATGAATTCTCGTTTTGAGTTAATGAACCTTAGGATAGTGGTGTGCACTCATGAAAGATGTCTTTGTCTAGACTAAATGAGTTTGGGGAATCCTGATCCATTCCACTGGAACAGAATGAAAGTTGTCACGTTGGTGTCAGGTCAGAAGTCTCTAACAGAGTCTGCTCTGAGACACATCCACAGTCCACAGTTCCTTCTGTGATGGACATGTGCTCTGGTCTGTAGTTTATGGCACGTTTGTCCGTAAGCATTACAAGGAGGCAAAACTCAGCCTGACAGTAAAACTGAAAACTGTGGGTAACTAGTTGTTGTTGTTGTTGTTGTTAAGTGCATTCAAGTCAGTTCCATTCATAGCGAGCCTGTATAAGGTTTCCAAGGAGTGGCTGATGGATTTGAACCACTGACCTTGCAGTTAGCAGTCCAGTGCTTATCCTATAACACCACACCAGGACTCCAGTTAATTAGCAGAATGCCCAATAATATCAGACTGAGGCAAGGAAACCCCTCTTTAGTGACATTTGGTGGATGTTGTTGTGTGCCGTGGAGTTGGTTCTGACTCATAGTGACCCTGCACAGAGTTTCAGAGGCTGTAAATCTTTACGGGAGCAGAACGCCTCATCTTTCTCCCATGGAAATGCTGGTAGTTTCACACTGTTGACTTTGAGGTTAGAAGCCTGACTTGTAACCACTACACTACCAGAGCTCCTTCCCTTGAGGGTAAAAACATATAAACAGTGAGGGCATTGGTGAATCCCAATGCCATCCCGGAAATCCTTTCAATTTGAATGATTTATGTGAATGCCATCTTACACCACCAGAACCTATGGAGGGCTGAGCACCTCTTCTGATATGAATTCTTTCTATGTAGATTTTCCACTAATGTGGAGATAATGAAGAAACAAGAAACACACTCAGTAATTTCTAGCACCTTTCCCTCTTCAGGGATCCTCTCAAAGAGAAATCTCAAAGACAGTTTCAAATGTAAAATATACTCTACTTTTTTCTTCTTCTTCTTCTAGATTTTAGATCGATTTTGGGAAGGCAACATCAAAACAGTCATTCGTGGAGACATGGTCACTGGGTCATCAGAAAATCCTAGGTGCCCAGGAATCAGTGCTTGGTTCCTTCTTTGATCAAAGTGACAAGACAAAACTTTAAAATAATTGTAGATCAAGAAAACTTTGCTAAATGCCTTCATTCATTCACAAATGAGAGAATGTTGTCTTTGATTATTAGTATTATTATTATTAATGATCAAAGAACAGGATGAAATCAGCACAAAGTGAAGATTATTCTTGTGGGTTGTAGAATCTCTGCTGCCTCCACAGACAACACAAATGGTGCAGAAGAGTCTTTTATGCGTCCTTCCTTAGCCATGCAATTTACATGGCTCAATCCTGTGTGTCTATCTGAACATGACTATGGGCCACAACTATCTTGTTCAAAAAGATAAAGTGATGATTCATATGTAAATATAAAGTGAACAGGTGTCAAAATGTCACTCAACTCATTTCTTAGGAAGATGCACAGATCAATTCAAGGAGAATCAAAAAAATTAATAGACAGGTAATCAGACAATAGTGTCTTAGATTCCATATGCAGCAACAGCACAAATACAACAAAAGTAGGTTCCTTTAAAACAGGGGTGGTTGTTAAGTGCTGTGGGGTTGGTTCCAACCCATAACGACCCAGTATAGGGTTTCCCAGGGGTGGCTCCTGTGCTTGAACCAATGACCTTGCTTCATACCAACCTTGTAGTTCATAGTGCCACATCAGGACTCCAAAACAGATGCGGGAAACTTTCTTCTGCCAAAAATATATAACATCAGTTGCCGGCCATACAAAATTATCAACTGAAAAATCAGCTTGCTATGAGCTCTGGTAGCTTAGTGGTTACGAATCGGGCTGCGAACCTTAAGGCCAACAGCTCAAAACTACCAGCCATTCCGTGGGAGAAAGATGAGGCTTTCTGCTCCTGTAAAGATGTACAGCCTCGGAAACCCTGTACAGGGTCGCTATGGGTCGGAACCGACTCCATGGCACTTAACAAGATGTTTGGTCAAGTATTTAATTGTTGTTGTTGTTAAGGGCAGTTGAGTCAGTTCCAACCCATAGCAACCCTATATAGGGTTTCCGAGGAGCAGTTGGTGAGCTTGCACCACCAACCTTTTGGTTCAAAGAGACTTTGCAGTCCAGTGCGTTAATCCACTGTGCCACAACAGCACACATTTAATTCGTTCCCTCCTAAGGTGATGGCTGGAACTGCAGGGCCAGACCAAATGATTCTGTGGGACTTACTCAGCCTTTGGGCCAGATGTTCCTTGCCCTGTCTTTAAAAGAACAGGTCTCTATTTTCTGACAGTTCCAGAGGCTAAAAGCCTTTCCAGGGACTTGGTTCTTGTCTGTAGGCACGGGCCTTTTTTGATTCTGTGACAATCCTGACATGACATTTACCCTCCAGTCTGCGCTTACACCGCTGTCTCATTTTCTCTTTCGGTATCTCAGAATTAATTAGGGTTCACTCTACACTGACATAATCAAGAAAACCTTGTTCCCTGATGGGGACACACCCCTGGGCATGTGGGTTAGGATCCCAATACCTGTTTGGGGGGTTAATGATAGAAGGATGGTGATAGAATTGATGATAGAAGGAGAGGTGGAGAGATAGAACAATACATTGAGAGATAGATGAATCGCTTGATATATATAATTCAATAAATGTTTCAATAAAATTACAAATGTAGATGCAGAATTTCCTAGCTTCCTAAGCACCATCATTTGGAATAGATCCCCCTGGTGATGCAATGTTGGACTGTTGACCACAAGATTGGTGATTCAAACCAACCACCTGTTCTGAGAGAAAGAGGCATCAGAATCAACTCCAGAATCATGGGTTGGTTTGTTGGATTCTACTGGACAGAGTTCTTTGCATCTCCTGAACGAAATTTAACCTCTACCCCAATAGACTTGTAAACAAGCCAATAAATAGATCACCTTTGAACTCAACAAAAACCAGCCATCTTTTTGGCCTAATTCCAGGTTTTATATTATCTTTTCTGAATACAGAGAAAATGAAGTTAAAGTTTTGTTGTTAAGTGCCATTAGAGTTGATTCTGACTCATCGCAGCCCTGTAGGGTTTCTGAGTGGCTGGTGGGTTTGAACTGCTGACAACCTTTTGGTTAGCAGTCCAGTGCTTCTCCCGCAGTGCCACCGCAGGACTCGAAGTTAAAGTAGCCCAAGTCTATTTAATATGTTAACTTTTTACAGGAAACTATATTTTACTTCCTCTAGCCATTACCTTAATATCATTGCAGAGATGCATTTTTTAAAGTCTCAAAACAGTAATAAATATTTAACTGAAACTTAACAGTTTATAAAACATTTACCTTCTTATTGGAACGTAATTATCACTCTTCCTTATACACAGACACTTGAGAATATAAACGGTGGTTCTAGCACAAGCTCCCACAACTAAAAGATGTTGAAGCTCACATTGGAACCAAGACCTTTTGGCCCAAAACACCATTCTCTTTTAATTGGATCAAAATGAATAGTGGTGTGGCCCTGTAGGATAAGCAATGGACCACAAGGTTGGTTTAAACCACAAGGTTGGAAATTCAGACTCACCAGCCCCTCCCCAGGAACCCTACACAGGGTTGCAACTTGACAACACTTAATAACAACAATATTTCCCCAGAGCTTTTGTATGTGATGTGAAAAATGTACCCATTTGACAGAAAATATGTAGTAACCACAGTAAAACTGTTGTTGTTGTTAATTGTTGTGAGTCAGTTTCAACTAATAGTATGTGTATAGGGTTTCTGAGGCTATAAATCTTTGCAGAAGCAGAAACTCCTCATCTTTCTCCTGTGGAGTGACTGGGGGCTCGAACCACCAACCTTAGGGTTCCCAGTCCAGTGCTTGTCCTACAGAGCCACTGTGGGCCCACAATGAAACTAGTCAATAAGAAAATTTATTATTTGAATTTGTCAGAAAAGTTATTTACACTTTATTGTTTACAATGCAATTTTGTGAACTGGGCTTCCAAACAATTTTAGACCTATTTCTAAAACACTTTTTCTGTCAAATCAGTCTCAGGTCAGAACACAGTATGATGGATAGCCCATCTCTGTACTTTATACAATTGTAAGATTGACTCGCCGCAGCCTGGCACCACAGCTTGGATTCTGATTCAGCAGTTCATTGGTAATGACATCAGAATGCAATGCATGATCCATTCAAAATGGCCACCTGGAAGACAGAACACTCCTGGTGTAGAATACAACAGTCACTCAGCAATTGAACCAGACAAACCAGGATGCCAGGTCTAAAATGCAAGTGGCTTTATTCACACCTGCCTTTTGGACTACGTTAAAAAATTGGATGCCTAGTTATACACTGATGTTTCTAAAAGAGAAACTGGTTTTCCTCAGTGTTGCTTTGATTTACAATAATTGGTCCAAAGGGAGCTATCTGGTTGTAATGCGTTTTCTCTCAACTGTTTGACAGTTGTTACCCAGAACCACAAATTATTGATGGATTGATGATACAATCTATGCCTGAATTATGTCTACAGTCCTTGGTGATGGGAGGAAATCATAGTTCTTGGGAAGATGGAACCAAGACGTATCTGTAGGGAATCCTGTCTCATTTGCATGGAATCATTAACTCATCATCCTTCTTTTCCCTGAGAAGGGACTGAAATGTGGGATTTGAGATTTGCCAGAAGCCTAAGTACCCTCTTTAATAACACATGGTGCGATTACACAGAAAGAGACATGTTAATGCTGCATCACTCTAAATCTTCAGTGAACTTACTGTGGCGATAATACAGCAACATATTTAAGAAAATTGACAGCGTCTCAACAATGTCTGCATGTTCAGTGATACTGAATGCATTCCTTAAATTGTGCAACCCTTCTTCCTGTCCTTTTCCTGATCATTCCACCACCATTAACATAAATTCAGTGTCCCCTAAGGAAAAACGTGTCCTTATCCTTCTCAAGAATAACCTAAGCTATCCCTAATAACCTGTACAATACTTACCCTCTTATAACTGACTGGGCAGTGGTATTATGGGTTAATGTGCTGAACTGCAAAGTGGGTTTGAATCACAATGTCAGCAGTTCAAGCTCACCAGCTGCTCCTTGGAAACTTTATCCAGGGTCACTATGGGTCAAAACTGACTCAACAGCACTTAACACCAGCAACAACATGGCTGATTGATTTTGCTTAGCAAGTTTTCAAGGTTCCTTCATGTAGTGGCGTACATGAAACCTTCATTTCTCTTTATGACTGAGTGTTGTTGTTATTAGGCGCCGTCAAGTCAGTTCCCACTCATAAGGATCCTACATACCACAGAACAAAACCTCACCTAGCCCTGCGCCATGCTTTTAATTGTTGTCCTATTTGAGTCCATTGTCAGCTCCAGTGCCAATCCATCTCATTGAGGGTCTTCCTCTGTTTCGATGATCTTTCACTTTACCAAACATGATGCCCCTCTCCAGGGACTGGTCCCCCAATAACATGTCTGAAGTATGAGAAGCAAAATGTTGCCACCCTCCCTTCTAAGGAGCATTCTGGCTGAATTTCTTCCAAGACAGATTTGTTTGTTCTCTGGCTTCATTGTTGATTGTTGTTTAAGAAATGAATATTGACTTTCAATATTCTTTGCCAGCACCATAATTCAAATGCATCGATTCTTCTGTGATCTTCCTTATTCATTGCACTGATGGCTGAGTAGTACCTCATGGTGTGTGTTTATGATATTGTGTTTATCCATTCATCTGGTGATGGGCATTTCAGTTGTTTCCACCTTTTAGCTATTGTGAAAAATTATTGTCAAAAGTGTCTATATACATTAGGTATCATTTCTTTAGACAGCCCATGGACTATGTTTAAGAAATTCACTTAATATGTGGTTCTTGTACTGATTCTTCAAGTAGAGCTATTTCCTGATACATTTGAATCTCCAAACTTTGGTTGGGCGGCTGAGTTTGTTAACTGTACATACAACCCAGGAACTCCTTGAATTCAATATTAAAATCTCAGTTTAAAAAACTTTTTTTTTTTGAATTGCCACTTTCATTGAAGCTAAATGGCTATTCCTTTTTGTTATGTGTTTGTGTTGTTAAACTGGGGGAACAAAGTCTCCTTTTTTCCATACCTCACCTAGCGGTGCACTCAAAAGAGCTGCCACCCATAGGTCCTCAAGTGTACTTTGCTGGATATTAGCCCATGGAAACGGTGCTCATTGTGGAAATTGATGTCTCCTCATGACCTTCCAGGAACAGCAGACTGATTTTGTAAGGCATTAGCATAATGGAACCTTTTCAATAAAATGATAAATTGAACTCATCTCAAAAAACTGAAAGCATGCTTGGTAATTTATGGCGCCATGGCCATGGAGAATTCTCCATTCATATCTTTGCCTTTTAACTCCTATCTTACAAGTCTGCAAGATGGGCTTTGAAGAGAAATGGGTTTTCTAAATGGAGCCAGCAGCACTTGGAGGGATCAAGCAGGGTCACGTGACACCGTGATCTCCCCGTACCTTATACAATTATTGTTAAGGCTGCTTCATGGAAATTGAAGTGGATTGCAAATCCCTGATGTGCTGGGGCAGGGGCAGGAAAGAGCTTTCTGTCTGGAGACCAGACAATGCCACAGGTAAGCACATATAGGAGTACGTGTTACTTTGGTCTACAAATGTAACTCTCCACATGTTTTCAGAGTCAGATGACAGAGGCGCTTGGATATGTGGATACTTTCCTTAATTAAGCAAAGGGTTGTGCATTTATTAATCTGAAAAGACTTCTGCATGGCTTCATTGTTGATTGTTGTTTCAGAAATGAACATTGACTTGCATGTAGTCGGCAATGCATTTGTGTAAAGATTCATAATAAATGATAAGTATGTTAGTGCATAGGAGAAATCAAAGGGATCCTTTATTTCAGTTAGCATGTTTTGCTCCAGCTGTTGATCAGGGTTAAACAACTTGAAGACTTGCTTTCAGGTTGTTTAACAGCTTTCTTCCTCAGGACTGGATTTTCAAGTGCAAAGAGTTTAGCCGTCATGGTCAGCATATGGTCAGCATGCATCTCCTGGAATGTATACTCACACTGAGGAGTAACATCCTGTAATAAGGATGGCAGGCTCCATGGTGGCTCGGTGACTTCAGAGCTCCACCAGTGGTTCTCTGGGAGAATGATGAAAAGAAAGAAACTCCATGGGACAGTTCTCTACCTTGGAGGGTCTGGAATCCCCTTGCCTCCAGGCAGTGGGTTCATGCCAGGAACCCTGGAGGTGAAGTTGTTAAGCACTTGACTGCTAACTGAAAGATTTGCGATTGGAACCCACTCTGAGAAACGCTGTTGGTACCTTGGACACTACCTCAGCCCCTCTTAGGCACTAGCAGATCATTATAAACCCCTGACCTGGACCTTACCCCATGGGACTCTGGACAGAGAACTGGGTGGACCCCTTTGTCCGTATGAGGTCACCGATGGGTTATCACGGTGTTTACTGACAAACACTCAAGAAATCCAACCTATAGTTGATTCAGTGAGAGAGAGGCCTGTTTATTCGATTTTGCAAATTTGGGCATCAGACCCAGTGGATAGGGTCAGATGCGACACATGGCCAGTGGCAAACATTTTATTCCCCCATCTCGGAAAAAGCCCCTCCCCCAGTTCCCCTTTACTGAGTGTTTTCAAGTTTAGAATCGTTCCTTATGTCTCCCACTAGTCCTTACTGGGAGGATTCTCATTTAAAGTTAGTTTCCCCCCGCCCCCCGAACTTTCCCTCTTTCAAAAAGAATCTAGCTGGTCAACCTTGTCTCTTCCTTTCCTCAGTGCTCCCTTTATTTATACCAGCCTGCTACTCCCAAGACTCCCTTAAGTCTGAAGATGGATCACCCCAAAAGCTATTTCTCACACCCACCTAGAGGATCTCTGGGAGAATGAGCTGCCGATCTGGCTCTGTAAAGATTACAAAACCCAAAACCCTCACTGCCCTCGAGTAAATTCTGATGCATAGTGGCTGTAGAGGACACATTAGAACTGCTGCTAACCTTTCTGAAACTATCAGTCTTTCCAGGGCAGACACTCTTGGAGTGGCTGGTGGGTTTGAACATCCAGCCTTGTGGTTAGCAACCAAATGCTTAACCTACAACCCTAGCAGGGCTCCTTGCAGGACAGAAATCAGTTGCCTAATAGTGTTTCACAGGCTGTAAGTCTTTATGGAAGCAGACTGCCACATCTGTCTTCCACAGAGTGACCCGTGGGTTTGAACCCCAACCTTCTGGTTAGCAGCCAAGCATTTACCCACTGTGCCACCAGGGCTTTCATAGAAAATTCGGAAGTGTAGTTCTGCTCTTTCACATGTGGTCAGTGTGAGTCAGAATCAACTGGACAGTGTCCAATGCTGATAATGTGTCCCCTATGTATATACCTATATTTGCATATTGTTGTGGGTACAGGGACAATCAAAGCTGAATGTAAAACTTGATGATACTTTCTGTCCCACCCAGGTTTGGGAAAACATTTGTTTTATTCTCTATTGCATTCCTTACAGTAGCTATTTAAATTTTTAAATGGAAGTCTATGTTAGAACTATCCAAGGAACGTGTTATAAATGAATAATTAGTGTGTCCTGGTAAATTTTACAGGTACTTGTGTTTGTGTGTGTGTTTGGAACCCCAAGAAATTCAACTTTTTTTTTTTTTTTTGTATTATCAGCTATACCACAGAAAACCTGATGTATGTGTGTTAGAAAATTTGCTGATGTCATAGATGATATACTGAATTTTATGCTTGTAAGTGTGTGCTTGGATTCCTGGTATTGCCCTGTAGGATAAGTACTGGACTGCTATCCCCGGGGTCAGTAGTTCAAACCTGTGGGAATGAGTGTCTTTTCTTCTAAATTATTATAATCCTGTTTATTGTATCCAGGTGACCTTTCTTTCTCTTTTTCGCTTCCTGAAATGAGTATAGACTTTATCATCTCTCCTTTTCTTTTTGCTACTTCCTGAAGTCAGTAGGAACTGTATGCTCTTTCTCTTATTTATCTACTACTTGCTGAAGTGAGTAAAAAGAATGTGCGCCTTAGAAATTTGAATTAGCCAACCAGGTAAGGGAAAAGACTGTGCGGCTGAAGCCCTAGCCAATGGGGTGAGACACAGCCTTAAGACTTGCGTCAGGGATGAAACCCGAGTGGACTGTCTGTTCGGTGTGCTGGCTGGGCTGTTTCTGTACAGCTATGCGCATGCACCCTTGTGCAGAAGTAAATTTTGCCCTGCCGAGGTAATTTAGTCTCACCGAGTGTCTTTTTGTGTGACATCAGGATTCACTTCTAACAAACCCACCAGCTGCTCCTCAGAACACAGGGTCACTATGAGTCAGAACTCACTCAACAGCACTTAGTACAACAGCAACTGTGTGCTTGACTCTACCAGACAGCACACCTGTTACTATTACAACTTGGACAGGAATACACACATTTTTGTGATGAAGTAGCCAAGTTCAAAGCAAAACATCTTAGACTAGCTTACAAGAAGTAACTTTCTTAAAGTTAAATAGTAGAAGTGACAATCTATGAATTTCAGGTGAAATTCTCAACCTGTTTTCCTTCCTTTTCACCACACCACAGCACTGAACTGAGACTCAAGTTTGTCTTCATGTACTCAAACGGCTTCTCGCTGTTGTACTTCTGCCTCTTGAATCCACTGATCTCCACTGCAGGATCTCTGTTTGAGAGCTTTAGATCTCTGCTAATTTGCATGGCCAGTTCAACTGCTTTCCAAATAAACTGACATGGAGCTCGGTGCAGTTCTTCATTGCTGTTCGTTTCTGATATTTGTATATAATAAGATTCTTATTGTTATTAGTGCCATCCAGTTGGTTCCGACCCACAGCAACCCTGTGTGGGGTTTCCAAGATGCGGCTGGTGAGCTTGGACCGCCAACCTTGGGGTTCAAACCGACTTCGCAGTTCAAACTGGCTTTGCAGATCAAACTGCCTGTAGTTCAGGGCATTAACCTGCAGCACCACGCCAGGACTCCCTCTAAATAATATGGAAAGCCTCTTCCCTTTAACCAGACCCTTGCTCTCAAGTTGATTCTGAGTCACGGTAACCTGTAGGACAGCGGAGAACTTCCCCCCAGGGTTGGCAAGACTCTCATCTTTATTGAAGTAGACAGCCTCATCTTTCTTCTGTGGAGCAGCTGTTGGGTTTGAACCACCAACTACATGGTTAGCAGATAAGCACTTAGCCACTGCATCACTAGGGCTGCTTGAAAACCTCTTAACAAACTCCAAATCCAGTCTTTGTGATTGATTGAAATGAGACTCCAAATTGAACTCCAAATCCAGTCTTTGTGATTGATTGAAATGGGAAAGATGGAGCAGCGATTTTAAGAGAGTAATAAAGGACATTTGACAGACAGTCATTTGTATGGAAGCTGATTCTCTCATCGCTCTCCCACAGGGGGCTGGCAGTCTTGAACTGCCCACCTTTTGGTTAGTAGCCCCATGCTTAACCCACTGTGCCACCATAAATAAAAATAAAAGCCCTATGACAGACTTGTACTAAAGCAAGGAAGATGTAGCAAAATAATTTAAGGAACTCTAATGGACTCTGTTGTTGCCATGAAGTGCCACTGAGTGGGTTCTGACTCATAATGACCTGTCTAGAGTTTCCAAGGAGCAGCTCTTAGGTTTGAACCACTGACCTTGTGTTTTGCAGTCCAGTGCTGACCCTGCAGCATCGCTCCTCGAGTTAATCATACATTATCTAGCTTAAGTTTCTAACCAAGACAGGAAAAGGGATGATGTTATCTCATAAAGTTCTCTGCTTCTGAGTCAGATTGCCTCAGGCCCCTGAGAGAAAGCGATGAGTCCACTTTAACATTTCTGGGCTCTGGACTGCAAAGGCAGTTTGAACTGCAAGGTCGATGGTTCAAGCTCACCAGCTGCTCTTTGGAAGCCCTATACAGGGTCGTCATAGCTCAGAACCGACTCAATAGCACTTAACAACAGCAGCTATCTTTCTAGTGGTTGCTATGAGGGAGTCCTGGTGGCTCAGCGGTTAAGTGCTCGACTGCTATTTGAAAGGTTGATGATTTGAATCTACCTGCCACTCCCTGGGAGGAAGCTGAGCAGTCTGCTTCTTACAGACTTTGACCTTGGTCACCCTATGGGGCAGATTTCTGTCCGATTGGGTCCCAAGCATTCGGTATAGACTGGATGACAATGGGTAAATCAAGTGATCTGAAAGAAAACTCTTAGATTGAAGAACTAAGGAAATTTGGACAGTATGACTAATTTGTATGATGCTTTGGGTAAGAAACTCATTTCAACTAATGATTTCTCTCCAACTCACTTCTTCTTGGTGGAAGTCACCTTAGAATGGTCACTTTTGTCACATTTGGATGCAGCTACACTGCCAGGCGCTGGCCCTTATAAGCACATTTCCATTTCTGCAAATAAGGAAGTGTATGGTCAGAACATTTTTCAGAGTTCATTACAGATTTACAAGATGGGATTGTTGCCACGTTCTCCCCTGACATTTCAGACTCTGTGTCTGGAGCAGGTTCTGCTTTGCTCTTCTTTGTATTTTTCCTGCAAGCCTAATGGTTTTTTAATAGAAATAAGTTAATTGCTTCTAATCAGTGCATAGCCTGAGGCATAGAGCCATTACACATTAATGCCTCCAAAATTTTTCCAAGAGATAAAGTGGAAACATGACTGCGAATCCACAGGCAAGTCAATAATGGCAGAGTGGAAGGGAAGCGACTGTGAAGTCTCTGAGATTCTGTATCTCCTCAGTTTTCACACTGTAAGGCCTGTTTCCTACACTGTTAGCCCAGATGCTGTAGTGAGGTTCTTACACAGATTTACCCTGGACTTAGGCCTCCAATCATCTTCCCCGTCAGATCCCCAGGATCCGGCAAAAGGGAATGGAATGCCCTCGTGTCATGTGGGTAACTGAATATTTGATATTGGAATAGAATCACTTCTTAGAGATTTTGAAAGCTGTTCTAAGCTGATGGACAGCTCATATTCAATGTGATACAAACCTCCTTGATTTATTTTCATAATCCCCTGCTTATTGCAAAAGTGCTCTAAAAGCTGGGAAAGGTATGTGCTGTGATGCACACAGTAAACATTGTACTGTATACTGTATTCAATGTGTCCTGTAATGTATGTTGTATGTCCTATGTTGTATATTGTGTGTCCTGGATTATATACTGTATATTATGTGTCCTGTACTGTATTTTATATCAAGAATTTTATCCTGTGATTATACATTGTAAGATGAGACTTTCTGCTCCCACATGAACTTTACAGCATGGAAACCCTCCTGTAATATGGTCATCATGAGATGAAACTGACTTGACAACACATAATCCATTATAGACTGTGTTCTCTGAGGTGTGTATTGTATGCTGTGTACTCTGAGACATTAATGTACTATGTGAAGGGTACTACTCTATATACGGTGTGCTCTGTGCTGGGGGATGCTTTACACTCTATGCCAAGCACTGCTTGTGTGTACCAGATAGATTTCATATTTGATGGTTACTATATGCACTATCCACCACTAGACTGTCAGGTTGTCATACTGTGGTGACTTGTGAGTTGCTGTAATTCTGAAAGCGATGCCACCGGTATTTTAAATACCAGCAGGGTCATCCATGGTGGACAGGTTTCAGATGAGCTTCCAGACAAAGATAGACAAAGAGTGATGAACTACTTCCGAATCTTTAGTCACTGAAAACCTTATGAATAGAAGAGAAACACTCTCAGATACAGTGCCAGAAAATGAGCCCCTCAGGTTGGAAGGCACTCAAAATGTGACTGGAGAAGAGCTGCCTCCTCAAAGTAG
>NW_006408680.1:361523-362510 GCF_000296735.1 Chrysochloris asiatica | reverse complement strand
GAGAAGATAAAGCCAAATATTACAACAAAATGTGCAAAGATATGGGATCAGAAAAACAAAAAGGAAGAACACGCTCAGCATTTCTCAAGCTGGGGTAACTGAAGAAACACTTTAAACCTCAACTTCCGTTATTGAAAGATTCACTGGGCAAATTATTGAATGATGAAGAAAGCATCAAGAGAAGATGGAAGGAATACACAGAGTCACTGTACCAAAATGAAATGGTTAAAGTTCAGCCATTTCAAGAGGTAGCATATGATCAAGAGCCAATGATACTTAAGGAGGAAGTCCAAGGGGCATTGAAGGAATTGGCAAAGAACAAGGCACCAGGAATTGATGGAATAAAATTGAAATCTTTCAAGAAAGGGAGGCAGCACAGGAGGCACTCACTCATCTCTACCAAGATATTTGGAAGACAGCTATGTGGCCATCTGACTGGAAGAGATCCCTAGTTGTGCCCATTCCAAAGAGAGGTGACCCAATGGAATGCGGAAATCAGAGGACAATATCTTTGATAGTCCATGCTAGTAAAGTTTTGCTGAAGGTAATACAGAAACGGCTACAGTCATACATTGACAGAGAACTTTCAGAGGTTCAAGCTGGTTTTGGAAGAGGCCGTGGAATGAAGGATATCATTGCTGATGTCCGATGGATCTGGCTCAAAGTGGAGGATATAAAAAAAGGTGTTTAATCCCACCCCTTCCACACACAGAGTAGACAGGGATGGGCAACTTGGACATTGGCTACCCAAAATGGGGGGTGGGGAGCTACAAAGGCAAGAAGTGACTGGCTTACAAGCTTTCAAGAGGAAACCTAGACCCAGAGGGCCTGGAGGAAGGTAAAATCTCCAGTGAGTAGTATTCAATCTGACTAGGTGGGGCTGATGCAACGAAATGCAGACGGGTCTCTTGTGATACAATAGTGAATAATTGTTATCAGGACTGACTGTGAGGGTTGGAAATGTACGGGTGGACGTTTTATAGCAAG
>NW_006408680.1:343753-359238 GCF_000296735.1 Chrysochloris asiatica | reverse complement strand
AACAACAACAACAACCACCAATGTATATGGTACAATCAATCTGTGACTTGCAATATTGATGGATTCTATGGGCAAACTATTGAACTGTGCAGGACACATCAAAAGATGTGAAGAATACATAGAGTCTCTGTACAGAAGGCATTTGTTAATGCTCATAATTAATGTGATAATCAGAGAATAGATTGAAATTGTCAAAGACTTAGTTTTCCTTGCATCCACCATCAATGCTCATGAAAGAAGCAGTCAGGAAATCCAAGAATGTAATCACCTTAGGCAAATCTGGTGCAAAAGACCACTTCAAAGTATTCAAGAGCAAAATATCACTTTAAGAACTAAGGTGCATCTAACCCAAGCCATGGCATTTTCAATCACTTCATATGCATGTGAAAGTTGGACAGTAATAAGGAAGATGGTAGAAGAATTGGTGCATTTGAATTATGGAGTTGACAAAGAATATTTAATGTATCCCAGACTTCCAAAAGAGCAAACACATCTGTGTTGGAAGAAGTACATACAACCAGAATACTCCTTAGATGTCAGAGTGTTCCACACAAGCGATAATGATGAGACTTCGTCTCTCACACCTTGGACATATTGTATAGACAGTTCAGTTCCTGGGAGAAAGGTCATCATGCTTGGTGAAGTCAGTGAAAAAGAAGACCCTCAATGTGATGTATCAGCACAGTGGCAGTTAACAGTGGATTGAAACATGAAAACAATTGTAAAGATGACGTAGGACCAACCAGGATGTGTTTTGCATAGGGTTGCTATGAGTCAGAACTTACTAGACACACCTAAGAGCATCGTGTGCAATAGAGTGTATGTTGTATGTTGTGTACTTTGCAGTGCATAAGGTACATGTGTCCTGTGTACTGTTGACATATTCTAATATTGCATGTACTGTAAGCTACACCCTGTGTATTTTTTGCTGTGTACAGTATATCAGACACTGTGAACTATTCACCGTATATCTCTCACAGCATGCCCTGTGTGTATGTTACATGCAGCGTGACACATACTGTATGCTGTGTACTGTAGGCTGTGGGCTGTGTTCTACCTACCGTCTGCCATGTACTCTGTACCATGTGCTTTCTGATGTATGTCACCTCCATACTTATGATTCCAGTTACGACAAGAGTCATATATGTATTTCAAACTGAGTCTTGCCTTGTTCTAATCACTGGGGCTGCCTTTGCTATTGATTGGCAGGTCACTCTGACTCCTAACAGGATGGTGTTGCTGAGCAAAGCTCTGATGTGCACGGAACATTTCCCAGGTTGCTGGCGATTTCTGTGGTGGTGTTGTTACTCTCACTGACTGTTGTGATGCACTTGGCGTGGCCCACTGTCTGTCTGAATTGCTTCCATGAACATACCTTCTTTTCTCCTTTCTAACGGTCACAGTGCATTTTTCTGTCCTGTTCATGTTGGATTTTACCTAAACCCTACAATGGTGGGAAACGATCTTAAAGTACCTGCCCCCTGTCCAGATCCTTCCCTCATAAATCCCCTTTCCCATACAGTTTAGGGATGAGTTGATTCTAACTCATACTGACTCTAGAAAGGGTTTCGGACACTGTGAATCTTTACAGTAACACATAGCCTTGTCTTTCTCTCGAAGAACAGCTGATGGATTTGAACCACTGACCTTGCGGAGCAACACCACAGTGCCCAGGGCCAGGCACCCGCTCCATATTCACAGCCCTGAATACTCAGAAATCAAGTGCTTATTCAGCACACTTCGGTGAAGCTTCTCTCCTTCCCCCAAGTCCCTGAATCTGGCCTCCGCTCAGCCTGGGCCCCTCCGGAAGCCAGGCTTCAGCAGAACACATTTGGGTTTACTCCCTGATATCCTCACCCTTCCATCCCACCGCCCCTCACCTGGCTCTCTCTCACCTGGCATGCTCCCAGCCTCTACAAAAACAAGTACTTCCTCTGAATGCTTTGAGAGCTTATACATCCTGCGGTGAAGGGTGAACGTCTTCTCCCTGCGGTAGAAGCCTTGTCTCCCTGTTAGGACTGGAGTCCCCTTCTTTCCCTTTGAGTAAAGCTTCTCCCTGTCAAAGTCTAGATGCTTGTTTCTTTGACTGTTTGCTGTTGTGTTCTCTAGTCCACACAAAGCTCACCTATGTGGAATAGAGAACTGTGGAGGGAGAGCTGGAAAACGAAAATGAGGCAAAGAAACTGCAACTAGATCTGATGTGAGGATTCTTCTGGGGGAAACATTCCTTGCAAACACACCTGCTTTGTAGTGGGGTTCATGGTGGCTTGAGGCCATGTGACTGAAGAGTGAGGCATAGGGGCGGGCCATCTGCTCTGTACCCTCTGCTGCAAGCTCTGTAGGCTTTCGGGCAGCTCTGACCTCTGTCGTCTCATAGAACTGCTGAGCATCTACACAACAGCTACACAGACGTCGCCTGTAGTCAGAAACCTCTGTAGCTGGCCATGCAGGCCGGTTGCCAGTGTACCCATCATCTACAACCAGTTGCCCTTGAGTCAACCCTGACTCACAAGGGACCTACGTGTGCCAACGGAGAACTCTCCGCCATAGGATTTTCAGTGGTGGATGTTTTGGAAGCAGATCACTAGGCCTGCCTTCCTAGGCGCCTCCATCTGGGTGGGCTTACACCTCTTCCTTTTTGATTAGCAGCTCAGTGCTTACATGTTTGTTTCACCCAGGGACTCCTTTACCACACATAGTTGGTACTGGTGTTAAGTGTAGTGTTTCTGAGGCTGTAAGTCTTGAGGGGTGCAGGAAGACTTACCCTAGGAATATGGAGTGGTTGGGGGATTAGACCTGTTGACCTGGTGGTTAGCAGTGCAACTCGTAACCCACTACACCACCTGGCCTCCTTCTCACGTAGTTCTTGTTAAGTGCCGTAGAATTGTTTCTGACTCCTGTGTAGAGTTTCCAAGGAGTGACTAGTGATTTTGCACCTCCAACCTTGTGGTTCAAATCAACCTTTGGGTCCAATACATCAACCTGCAGCACCACACCAGAACTTTATAAAACCTCCTGGGAGACAGAATTTGACAGTTCGTTTTAGGGATTTCATATTTTGAAACTTTATCAAACACCAAATATTTCCCGAGCCTCTAATTCAGCTCTTGTTTTCTAGTGCATCACAAGTATGAGATACTTACAATCTTGTACCAATTTTATAAAGTTGCATTTTATTCACCTACAACTGGTGCCGACATAACCACGGCAGCAGAACCTGTACCGTGTTCCTATCAAGTTACACTTAAAACAGGAAGAGCCATTATACACCATGCCTACTGAGGCCCCAGTGGATTGTGATAAGTTGTTTGTTTACCATTTGTTCCGCTTGTCTGAAATCCTAGGATTGCTACAGCATACCAAAAAGAGAAACAAAAACAAAAACGCAAGCTCACTGCCATCGAGTCGATTCTAACCCATAGCAGAACTGAACTGCCCCCATGGGGTTTCCAAGCTGTGAGCTTTATGGAAGCAGGTTGGCACTTCTCTCTCCTGCAGAGTTAGAACCTCAGACCTTGTGGTTAGCAACCAAGGGCTTTATACTGTGCTCCACCAGTGATTCTACTCCTGTATAACTTGAGTTCAAACAATAACACGGTCCTGGTAAGCAATAGATAAGTTCCTGTAACTGGTTAGTCATTGTTGAACCACCTTAAAAAACAGAACTAAACAGCGCAGTCATCCAACTTGTCCTCATAGACTTGTACAGAACACGCCACACAACAACTGCTCGATATTCCTTCTTTTCCAGTGCACACGGAACATTCTCCTGAAGAGGCTATATGTTAAGCCACAAAGCAAGCCTAATCAATTAAAAATATCAAAATACTGAAAAGCATTTTCCAAAGTCACAATGCTATGAAAAAAATAAATACATGGAAGTTGAATAGCTTCTTCTTTATGAACCAATAGATAATAGTAGTGGTTGTATGCTGCCGAGTCAGTTCTAACTCACAGAGACCCTGTGTAGGTTTTCTGAGGCTGCAAAACTTTACAGAACGGCAGTCCGACTGAATACTACAAGAACAAGCAAGGTGCCCACCTAGGAGACATCAAGGCAAGTAGTCGGGTCCCCTCAGAGCAAATCCCCTTCCAAGACTAAGATTCAGTGGGAATACACGAGCAGACATATGCTCTGACTGGTGACCATGTTGGTCACCAGTAAGGGGAAGTGAAGGAAATACAGCAATGAAACTGCGAGCTAAGCCCTACAACGTTCAATAGACTCCTGTGAACACAGGTGGAGACCTGGTTGGCCAGCAGTGTGGCAAGACCTGGGGACTCTTGGGCCCAGAGTCAGTGACATAGCCATAGAGGACTAGGGTGGAGAGTGAAGCGTCCAGCTGATAAGAAGAGAGGGCATATGCACAAGAACACCCACACTTGCAGATAATACCCACTTGACCTGGCTTCAATGACTGGATGATCAGAGCTCAGCTAGAAGAAGACAAACGAGGAGACAAAGAGTAATCTGATACAATTTGATGAACTTGACCTACACCTATGGATGCAGTAGCTCAAAAAAAAAGAACACATCTTTACAGCGAGGATCATTCCCACCCTCTCCATACACAGAGTAGACAGGGATGGGCAACTTGGCCATTGGCTCCCCAAAATGGGGGTGCTACAAAGGCAAGAAGTGACTGGCTTACAAGCTTTCAAGAGGGAACCTAGATCCAGAGGGTGCAGAGGAAGGTAGAATCTCCACTGAGTAGTATCCAATCTGTCTGGGTGGGGCTGATGAAAGGAGATGTGGATAGGTCTCTTGTGGTACAATAGTGAACAATTGTTATCAGGACTGACTGTGAGGGTTGGAAATGTAAAGGTAGACGTTTTGTATCAAAAGGAGGGGAGTGATTAACTTTGCAGTCCAGGAGCAGAGGTCCCTGGGACCATCAAAAGAGAAGAGTGGAGAGTGAGACCCTACCCAGAGAAGAAGTGATGCCAGAGATGGAGGCAGAGATGATGATGTGGAGAGATGGAGTGGCTGGGGACTTTAGACCCAGAGAGGGAGAGAAGATGTGTGCTGATGACCGGGGGGCAGGCTTGTGGGGTGTACCGTTTGGTTGGTTGATGATGCACGGAGGGGATTGTAACCATGGCAATGTAATGATATATGATAGGATGAATTTAAAGCTAATGTTCTCCCATGTAAACTATCACATAATTCACAATAAACATTGAAAAAAAAAAAAATACGGGAGAAGTAAGTTCATCTTTCTCCCATGGAGCAATGGAATAATAGAAGAAATGAAAAATGCAGTTAAGTTTTTAAGAAGAGGAACCCATGTGATTTGTCCCCTGGGAAAACCTGGCAGAGCTTTCTGATGATCATTGTTGTTAAGTGCTGTCGAGTCATTTCTGACTCATAGAGACTCTGTGTAAAGTGGTGGGCTTGACCGGAGACCTTGTGATTAGTAGTCCTGTGCTTATTCTACAGTACCGCACTAGTACTTCTGATGGTAGACTCGATGGAATTTAAAGTCCTAAACTTGCCCAGGTATGGCTCTGTATGATAAGCACTGGACTCGTATAATCACCACGTCAGCAGTTCAAACCTATCCCTTGGTCTCAGGAACCCGATACAGAGTTGCTATGATTCAGAGCCAACTGGATGGCAGTACACAACAGCTACAATAACAACAAACCTTCCCAGGAACCCTGATGATGCTATAGGATAAACACTGGACTGCTAACTGCAAGGTCTCCAGTTGAAACCCACCAATCACTCCATGGGAGAAAGATAAGACTATGTACTTTGGTAAAGATTAACAGCCTGGGAGACTCATGGGGTCACTATGAATCAGAAGCGAGCCTGCCCAGGACACCCATGTGACCCGGATGCTCTGTACCCTCGGTTTGTCTTTCCTTCACCACTTGGCCCCCAGTTTCTGGGCTCTAGCCCCAGCTGGATGCCTAGTAGTCTCTTGACTATGCCCTATGCCTCTAAGTCATCATATATGACACATCTGGAGCATGGTATTCTAAGTCACTCTTCCTGTGTCAGCTCTCTGTTCTTGTGGGTCCCACACACATGGTCCTGCCTCATCCTCGTGATGGGAGCTAGAGAGACTCGGATTCACAGGGTCTCCAGAGACTGGTTTTCCAAAGGAGATCACACATCTTTCTTGCTGGTCTTAAGCAGCAGAGCAATACTCACACCTGCACTGACAGGTGAGTGATGGTGCCTATGAGGTGGAATTGACCCTGAGTTTCCTACATGGAGGATGAGAATCCTACCCCTGAACCACCACTGCCCTTATCTGATACCCAGCATTTAAACATTAAGGGCTTGCTGAATGTAGAACGAAATAATGACTTCCAAAGAAAGAAAGTGGAACCCCGACGTCAACTCCGTAAATTGATCACCTTGGCCCTGAAATGGAATGTACGTTAATTTTTCTTAACAAAGATTAGGTCATTGTTAATGGCTAAATACTTATTCCATTTTCCATATAACTGAAATACAATTCATCGAGTTGACCTCATGTGGATGACCTTCATTTTCTGTCTATGAATAAGGATTGGACTGCTAACAGCAAATTCAGTGGTTCAAATCTACCAGTTGCTCTGAGGGAGAAAAATGAAGCCATCTGCTCCCATATTTACAGAAGCAGACCCCTAAGGAGTGGTTCTAATCTTCCTCTAGGGTTTCTATGAGTGGGAACAGACTTGATGCAATGTTTGGGTTTGTTTTTTAAGTTTTTATTGTGACTTGAGCAGATATCTGTTAGTCATTCAACAAACCACACACGTCTTATCATCTCCGTGCTTGCAGGCCCCTCAATGTAACATCACCTGTCCCATTTCCTCCCTGTGGTTCTGGTTTTCAGTCCTTCTTCTTTCCTTGCCCTTCTGAACTCTGTCCTTGGGTTCATGCTGCCCTTTGCTAGTTGACCATTCTATGGTGTGTGCATCTCACTAGTATTGCTCTTCTCCCCACCCCCATATAAACTTATCAATCTATTGCTTGGCTGCATATTGAGACACTAGGGTGGGGTTTCTGAGGCTGTAAATCTTTCCAGGAGCAGAAAGCCTCATTTCTCTCCCATGGAGTGGCTGCTAGTTTCAAACTGCTGACCTTGAGGTTCGCAGTCCGACTTGTAACCACTATGCTACCAGAGCTCTTTAATAATTAGTGAACAAGCATTCTCAAATAGATAATGAAGATATTTGAAAAATTCTTTCCTTGGCGAGTTAACACTGAAATAACCAGCTGCGCAATTTTCCAGCATTCATGTGACTTTCTGAACATAGGATGACTATAAATAATACTTCATCAAAGATTTTCTGTTAGAAATTTCCCGGTGGCATTCAATTTCTTTATTACTGTATCAATATCGTGTAGGGAAATCTAGGTGGCTCATTTGCACTCATGGTGATATTTATGTAGAAATATTCAAGCACATTTTCCTACTGGTGTGATTTCCCTTTTTCTCAATTATTTACCACGACTTTTGGTGACACAAGCATAGGTTTTTAAATAGAAGCTTTGACATTGATTTCTCCATTAGGGATCAGCCCCATAAATCCTCCAATCTGAACTGATTAATACCCTCCAGAGATGGTAGCTTACACAGCACGTTCTGGCATTGAAGCAGTCCCTTGACATCTGTATGCAGAGCAGGAGCTGGTGGGATTTTTCTGGCTTGATTAAGGCATCCCCTGCTCACCGGCAATGTTGTGAAAGCCCCTATGATCCCTAGACCTCTACTAAAGTCAAAGCAGGGAGGGGCCCTTCTCACAAAGCTCTGGGCTAATAGTAAAATGTTGAAAGTGACTGGTTTAATCTCCACCTCAAGGCAAATCGATGATTCCACACCAAAATGCTGTTCCATTCTGGGCCTGTGTTCGGCAATATGAAAGGAAAGGCAATTAATCCGCCAATTCCAAGCACAAGGGTCACCTCTTACTGACACTCCTCGGCCATTCAATAAGCTGGGCTGTATTCACAGGGAGGTGGGCAGGGAGAGGTTCTTGGGGGAGGGAGGCTGCATCTCTTATTATCATCTTATCCCTAAGGAAAGCTAGCACCTGCAGAAGAAGGAGGCAGAACCTGGTGAGGGGTGTGGGGAGCTACTGGGAGATGCACCCAATAAACCATGGGGATCGCAGGCTGTGCATTGACTCGGATAGTGCACCTGCCAACAGTGGAGGAAAGGCAGTACCACACCCAGAGGTAGCCACTTGCCCACTGGTTTCTCAGAACGCCATGATGACTCCTCTCTGTTTCCTGTGGACTTTCCAGAAGCTGTGGAGGTGGTCTGCTGGCGTGGGAAAGGGATGTAAAAGTAGTCAAGGTGACATCCCCTCCTCCCCTGGTCTCAGAGCTCTGCACACTGACTGACAATGTCAGGACATCGTTAACACACTGAAGCCCAGCTCTATTACTGAGTTCTGGGTGGTGGTGATAGTTGCTATGGAATAAATTCTATCTGGTGGAAACCCTTGTGTGTGTTGGTGGTGCAGAGAATTAAACACTAGACAGAAGTCTGGTGGTTCTGTCTCATCCAGAGATGCCTTGGACGACAGGCCTGGAGAGCTTTTAAAAAACTCTATGGGGTACAGTTCTATTCTGCACACATGGGACCACCATGGTTATTAAGGAAGATCCTGAGATTACAGAGCATCAGACACTTCCAGTAAGAATTTATTTATTTATTTATTTTACTTCTCCTATCTTCTTTCAGCGAGTTTTCATTTTTACGTTTTTTCCCTGTCTCTGGGAGTATATTTAATCATTTGGCACAATGGCTAATATGATTAAATTGATTGTTCTTATATATGAATGAACAGGTAATCTTCTAATTTCACAATACAAAAACCTTGGCATGGTTAATATTAATTGATTGAATGGAATTGCTATACAAGATTAGTTTTCCTAGGACCACACTATGTACAAGATGGTTATTTCTTCACATGGTCTAATGTAGAGGTTTTCTGTTCATCTAGATACAGTCCCAGAAGGTAATGGTCATTGTCTATTATACCTTCCCAGGATTAACCACAACCATAGCACTTGTTTACAGTGCTGGACACAGGGAAAGCAGTTCCATATCTGCAGAGATTTCAGGGACTTATAAAAGGTGCATATTATGACCACTCGCTTGTTTATTCCCTATTTAAAAAGCATGCTGTCAAGCCATCAAGGCAAGCAAGTCAAGTCCCTTCGGAGCAAACCCTCCTCCAAAACTGAAACTCAAAGGGAACACATGAGCAGGCATGTAAGCTTGCTGGAGACCATGTTGGTCTACTGGTGAGTGGAAGAGGGGGGAAAGGCAACAATGAAGAAATGGGCTACATTCAGCCACAATCCATAGTCTCCTGTTGACCTGGAGATGAGAGAAAGAAGAAGAACTGGTTGGTCCGAAGTGTTGTGAGACCTGGGGACTTCTGAGCCATGGACAAGGACATAGTCACAGAGGGCTACAGCTGAGAGTGAAGCATCCAGCTGATATGAAGTGAGGGGAGATGCACAGAAACTTGCAGATAGTACCCATTTGACCTAGCATTGATAGCTTAATGATCTGAACACAGCTAGAGGAAGATAAAAAAAAATTTTTTTTTTTTTTTTGACAAAGGAAACAAGTGTAAATTCCTACAATTTAATGAAGTTGACCTATACTTATGGATATTGTTGTTGTTGTTGTTGTTAAGTGCCGTCGAGGTAGCTCAAAATACCAACTGAGAGGGAAGGAGTCTCCACAACAAGTATCAATCCTATCCCCTCTGTATGCAGGGTTGATAGAAACTGGCAACATAGACATTGGCTACCTAAAATAAAGGACCTCTGGTAACATAGTGGTTACGAATCGGGCTGTGAACCTCAAGGTCAGCAGTTCAAAACTACCAGCTGTTCCACAGGAGAAAGATGAGGCTTTCTGCTCCTGTAAAAATTTACAGCCTTGGAAACCCTGTACCGGGTCGCTATGTGTCGGAATCGACTCCACGGCACATAACAACAACAGTAACAACAAAGGCATGAAGTGACTGGCTTACAAGGTTTCAAGAGGGAGTTTAGTTTAAGAGTGTGAGGGAGAAGGTAGAGTCCCCACTGAATAGTTTTCATCTTGTCTAGATGGGTCTGGTAAAAAGAGATGGGGATAAGATTCTTATAATTCAATAGCGAGTAACTGTTATCATGATTAATTGCAACTGTCACAATTGTAAAGGTAGAATTTTTGTAAGAAAAACGGGGGAGTAGTTAATCTCACAGTCCAGCAACAGAGGACACTAGGACATCAAGGGAGAAGAGTGTGAGTGGAATGTAGGACCTTATCCAGAGAAGCAGGGACACCAGAGAGGGAGGCAGAGAAGAGGACATGGAGAGACAGAGCAGCTGAGGACTCTAGAGTCATGGAAAGAGAAGGACTAAGTGCTGGCGGCCAGGAGTCAGGCTTGCAGAATGTGCCCTTTGGTTGTGTAGATGATTATATATTCCTGAGTATTTTTGTGTACATCTCCCACCCCCACTCCCACCCCCAAAAAACATGGCTGTCTCTACAGGACTGTCAGATCCATTTGTAACACATTCAGTCTTTGAATGCTAGGGCGATAAATTAAGTTTTACCACTTTTATAAAGGAACACTCTCCATATATGTTGTTAACTGCCATCAAGTGGGTTCCAATTCATAGTGACCTCATATAGGGTTTCTGAGGCTATTAATAACCCAATAGGAATATTTAGTCAATGAGAAAATCTACATGGAGGGCAATTAGGAGAGTTAGTATCTTCATCAGATCTTTTAACAATCCAAAAGATTTCTTGGGGACCTAATTTATCTTACAAAAGAAAGAGAGAATACATACTTGTCTCATTTTTTTTCCAGAGAAGAGTGAATCTTCTCTCATTTCTTGAACAAGTTGATTAAACTATTTCTGGATTTACAACTACCCCATGATTTCCAGCATTCTTGCAGTACAGAAATGGCGAATCTATGGGTGTCTATCACATTGTAAAGTTTTATGACTGAATCTACCATTTTATTTCCAAATATTGCTTATAGAGTGGAAAGAAAACCAAAACACCACAACAGAGATTGTAAGTTATTTCTCGGCTGGGCATGGTTAGAATTTTTATAAAGTACTGCTTCAAAGAGCTGTGAAGATCTCCTTCTTCACTGTGAATTGGTTCGCCTGGTGCAAAGATCAGAACAGTGAATTAACACAAAGGATTTCTCATGGAATGCAATTCACTGGCATGAAAACAAGAACGGGCTTCTCCACAGTGGGGTACTTACTAGGTTTCCAGGACCCTCGTCTATTGTCAGTGTTTGTGTGGATTCCTATCTTTAAGTTGTACACACTGTCTTGTTTTGAAGTTTGAGCAAATTAAAATAGAGAGTCCCGGGGGGACACACTGTCAGAGAAACAGTCTCTGATGGAAACTTGTAAAATTGTGATCATAGCAATCATTAAGTTAAGAGGAATGACTTAGGAAGTTGGTGACCAGCCAAATGCCTCTATCTTGGCCCTTTCTGCATATCCCACCAAACTCCCAGCTTAGCTGCCTTCCTTCAGTCCTTGACTTTTATCCAGTTTTGAAACCCAAAATTCAGTATAATTCATGAACCATGGTCTATAAGAGGAAGATAGCTCAGTTACCAATTTCAGAGGAGGGGGATCCATTGTCTTTTTCTGCAGATATTTGTAGCCAAGGAGGTGAGACCTATCACATGCTTCCAGTTCATCTTAATTGTAGATATTGGCTGTTGTCAAAGATACTTCTATGCTGTATATAACAGCCAAATACCTATAGTCCATGCAAGTATTCTTCGGTCCCAAATATGCCAATAATGAAATAAGTAGTTGTTTAAATAAGATACAAACACCTTTACAAGTTGATTTAAACTTGCAACTTTTTCATTAAAATTATATTTATTTGTACTTCACTCAAAAACCAAGTTAGTTGCCATGGAATTGATTTTGGCTCATGATGACCTCATATAGATCAGAATAGAACAATATTAGATTGTAAGAATTGTTTAGGTTCACAGACTATGGATACAAATTTGCTTAAAAAGGTTGCTTTAGGTATTAAAAGGCAAAGCTGTCATTTGAGGACTGAGGTGTGTCTGACCCAAATCCTTGGTATTTTCATTAGCTTCACATGCATTTGAAAGTTGGACAGTGAGTAAGAAAGACTGAATAAGAATTGAATCATTTGGATTCGTGTGTTGGCAAAGAATATTGGGTGTACAATGGACTGCCAGGAAATGAACAATTCCGTCTTGGGAGAAGTGCAGCTAGGATGCTCCTTTGAAGTAACAATTGCGAAAGATCGTCTCATAGACTCTGGACCTAGGCTGAGTTCTGCAGGGCAGCTGTAGTAGAATCTGCCTCTAACGAACACAGATTCACACTTTCGGATGTTAGAAGTCCTAATCCATAGTGCTGGCTCTGGGAAGTCCTTGTCTCCTGTCAGCATCTGTAGGCCCAGCATTCCTTGGAGATCTCCATGTGTCTTGGCATCAACCTTTCCCTGGATCTAGGAGCTTCACATTGCAGGGACTCCAGGTCCGACAGACATACGCCAAACCTGGCTCTACTTTCATGGTGATAGTAGGCCCCTCGCCCTTTGCTCAAGTCTCTCACCATTTATCTCTTGTAAGGTAAAGAGGTGTCACCTGCCACACCCCTGGGAATCTCCTGTACATCAGATCAGGATGGTGCTGGAACTAACGGTGGTATGCTGTTGTCACGTGCCCTCGAGTTGATTCCAACTCATATCGACCCAGTGTAGGTTTTCTGAGGAGCGGCTGGTGAATTTAAATCATCTACCTTGCAGCTCAAATCAACCTTGCAGTCCAGCACATTAACCCACAGCGTCATAACAGGACACCAGTGACATCAAATCACATCATGGGGGGTCGTCACATAGCTGCCAAACCACTGAGAATCGTGGTCGAGTCAAGTGGGCACATATTTGGGGGGACACAATTCGATCTATGACAGGCGTGTTAACAGGAAGGACCAGTCCCTGGAAAAGAGTATCAGACTTGATCAAGGAGTGAGACAGCAAACAAGAGGAAGACCCTCAATGACGTCGAATGACACCGGGGCTGCAATAAAGGTTCGCACTTAGGAATGGTTATAAGGATGCCACAGGACCCAACAGTGTTTCGTTGATTCACAAGGTCACAGTTGGAACCGATTCAATTACACTTCACTATATACCAGGTGGCAGCATCGATGGAGTCAAGTGTGGCAACAGTAGTGAGGTAGGCCCAGGATTGGACACTGTTTCGTTCTGCTGTGTATAAGGTCACTATGAGTTGGTGCTGACTCAATGGCACCTAACAACAATAACAACAGGCTATTTATAAATATGTTATTGTCGTTAAGTGTTACCAAGTTGGTTCCAACTAATAGCGTGACCCTGTATAGGATTTCTTAAGACTGGCTGGTGGGTTTGCACTGCCAATCTCTAGGAAAGCAGTCCAATACTTGAGCTATAGCATCACACCAGGACTCAGTTTATAAATATATACATCTATTTATAGTCCTTCAATAAAGGGTTATTTATGAGTGCCATTCTGTGCCTTCAGGGTTATAGGTGCCAGAGATGTAATCGTGAGCAGCAAACAGGAGCTGACCTTGTTGCAGGGAGACAGCCAATAGTTAGCTAGTGGTCCACTTGGTCTCTCACTGAGGCTCATGATGGATGATGCCTTAGTACACAGACTGCAGGAAGCTAGAGCGAAGTGGCGGTGGATGGACAGTCTCTCTGAGGAGAACCCTGGAGTGTGCTGAGTGTAGGAAGTGGGAACAGTGACTACAAAAGCTTCCCAATGGTGTTGAGGTGGGTGTGTGGAGCCATGGAAAGAAGGTTGATGTGACTAGCTTTTGGTCTGAGGTGAGGGGCTTGGAGAAAGACATGGCAGGATCCCGTGGGATCTTGAAGGCACTTGTAAGGGGGTGCTGCTGGGGGAATGTCAGAGGATACAGAGCTGAGGAGTGATAGACTCTCATCTGTGTTCTTCAAGGACCACTGTGCCCTCCTTGATGGAAGAGTAGTTTGGGTAGACAGCAAAGGGAGAGCTGGAACCTGCTACAAGGATCCAGGTAAGAGATGGACTCAGCTTGGATTAGAGTTGCATAGTTTGATGATGCTGAGAAGTGGCCCGATTCTGGATATACTTTGCACATAGAATTATGTGGACATTACCAATGAATTGGTTATTGGATATGATGGAAAAAAGCATTAGGGATAGTCCATAGGGATTTGGCTTGAGCACCTGGCTGAATGGTAGTGTCACTTAGAATGCAGAGAGTGGTCAGGAGCAGGTGTTTTCAGAAATAATCAGGAGGTCTGGGGTGGACATATTAATTTTGAGATGACAGTTGAAGAGAGTTTGGATTTGCTGTGCAAACCTAGAATTGAAAGTTGGAACGACAAATTAGGAAGATGGCAGAGTGTAGAGGTTTAAAGCCACAAAACTGGACAAGAACACGGAGCCAATGTGGATGCACAAGAGGAGAGTTTATGAACTAACTGATCCTGGTGTCTTCAAAAATGTGGAGGTCAGCAAAGTGACAGCTTGTTCTTGTTGATGTGTGCCATTAAGTCACAGTGACCTTGCATAGGGGTTCTGAGGTTGATCATCGTGACAGATGGAAGCCTCATCTTTCTCCCATGGGGCAGTAGGTGGACTCAAACTGCTGACCCTGTGGTTTGCAGCCCAGTGCTTATCCCACAGATTCACCACAGTCCCCTTTCAGAGTTCAGGAAGCTAGAAGTCCAAATTCAGAGTGCCGACTCTAAGACAAGACTTTCTCTTTGTTGGCTTTAGAGAAAGGTCCTTGTCTCCTTTCATAATCTCTGGGTACAACCTTTCTCGGAGCTCTCCATGTATCTTGACATCAGTATTCCTGTGGATTCCATCTTGTTTTTGTTAAGTGGTGTCAAGTCAATTTCAAGTCATATCAACTCAGTATACGATTTCCAAGGAGTGGCTTTTGGGTTTGAACCACTGACAGTGCAGTTGGCAGTCCAAAATTTATTCTGTTGAGCCACACCAGAATTCCAGCATAGAAGACTGCAAATCAGAGGGGAGTGGGGTCACCTGCAGAACCCTGCTATATAGCTTCTGCTATTGGAGAAGCTGGTATTTGTTGTTGTTGTTATGTGCTATGGAGTCGATTTAGACTCATAGAGACCCTGTACAGGGTTTCCGAGGCTGTAAATCTTTACGGGAGCAGAAAGCCTCATCTTTCTCCTGCAGAACAGCTGGTACTTTCTTTTCTTTTCTTTTTTTTAGACAAATTTAAATTCTTGTCCTTTATTTGAATTCCTTTGGTCACTTCCATTACTTTGAAAACAATGGATTTTCTTCTTGATACATGCTCAATGTTTTGTTTGTCAACTACTCTTTTTTTTTAATGTTTTATTGTGAATTATATGGTAGTTTACATGGGAGAACATTAGTTTTACATTCATTCTATCGAATATCATTTCATTGCCATGGTTACAATCCCCTCCATG
>NW_006408680.1:340059-342344 GCF_000296735.1 Chrysochloris asiatica | reverse complement strand
CTTGCTGTAAGAATTTGTTCCCTCTTTGAGCTACTGCTTCCATAGGTGTAGGTCAAGTTCATCAAATTGTATCAGATTACTCTTTTACAGCTGGTACTTTCGAACTGCTGTCCCTGAGGTTCGCAGCCTGATTCGTAACCACTACGCTACCAGAATGTATGGAACTATACAAATTGCCATCAAGTCGTCTCTGACTCATGGAGACCCCGTGTGTGTTGGTGTAGAGTTGAACTCCGTAGGATTTCTAGTGGCTGACTTTTCAGAAGTCAATCACCAGCCCTTTCTTTTAAGGGCCTATGAGGAGACTCAAGCCACCAACCTTTAGTGTATCATCCAAGTGCTTTAATGCTTTGGACCACACAGGGGCTTTTTAGAGATAATTATGTTTCTGTGAAGTTCCACAGGATCAGTTCCAACTTTTAGTGGCCCTATGTGCAATAGAACTGCAAGGTCCTCTAACACTTAGAAAACAAGAACAGGGAAAGGTTGGAGATCTGTTTCAAGAAGATTGGAAATGCTATTTCTAAACTGGTACAAACAGTACAATATTGAATTGGAAATGATATTTATAAACTGGTACATACAGTACAATATTGGACTCCCCTAGATCTCTAAGTAGAGCTAATTTTCATGTTTTCCCCCTCATTAAAAAAGGGCTTTGAATAGCTCTTTGAAGATATTTATAACTTCAATCAGTTCTCATGTATATCAGGTACTCATTTCAAACCACTTAGCAGTCTTTCAGTAAAGTGAGAGATCAAGGGATTACAAACTTTTTTTGCCTGAATTGCTTGCTTGCTTTTTAATGAATTGGAGGTTTAGGTGTGAAATGAAGAGAAATGTCCCATTTCTCTAGACAAGAATGTGTTCCTTAGCTATGATACGGGCATTTATGAAGAGGGAGTGGACAGTTCGCACTAGTCTGTGCTGTCATGGGTGGTATGTGATGTCCCTCAGTTCCACCGTGTATCTTTTAAGCCTAGTGGATATCAGAAAGAAGCCAGAAAATGGCTTGTAGTCATTCAGTCTCTTTTATTTTCTTAATTTGTTTTGTTTAATATTTTTCCCCTCTTTCTTCCAGTTATAAGAAGTGGTACTGTTGGGAACTCGTTTTCACTTTAGATCTCAATAGTTTGGTTTGAGCTTATTGGTTGTGTTGTTTTTGCATTTCACTTGAAATTAGCTTTCCTAAAGCATACCTTTTATAATAAAATTAAAGATGAAATAAACCCCAAACCCACTGCCATTGACTTGATTCCAAGTCACACTGACTCTATAGGATACAGTAGAACTGTCCCTTAGGGTTTCTAAGACTGAATCCTGATAGGAGCACACAGCCTCATTTGTCTTCCTCAGAGAGGCTGGTGGGTTCGAACTAATGATCTTCAGGGTAGCAGCCCAACATGTAACCTGGTGCTACATCAGGGATCTTTACAAAGACAAAACGTTGTTATTGTTGCCAAGTGCTACAGACTCGTAGCAACCCTGTATATGTTTTCCAAGGAGTACTGGTGTGTTTGAACCATCAGCCTTGCACTGACCTGTCCAGTGCTTATCCTATAGTGCCACACCAATATATCATTTAACTATATGGTTGAATCTCTCTTGCACTGAAAGTTTTCATCATACTCAACTACTTTAATGATTTCAGTAGTGAGGTCCTCACAGTTTTAAATTGGGGCATCCAGTCCTAGTAATGAAATCGACATATTCATCATAAATCTGGTGTGACAACCCTTAAAACAACACATTTGCAATCACTGTGCCATTAAGTGTCAGTCTTTTTGAATAAGCCAGTTTCTTTAAAAATCCTACTTTCTTCCTTTGCACTGTGTTTGTGGATTTAAACAGGTGCAGGGAGTTCTGGGTGGTGGATGCAAATGGCTCACCTGCTACACTGCTAACCGAAAGGTTGGAGATTCCAATTCACCCAGAATAGTCTTGGAAGAAAGTCCTGGCTAATCATAAAACCTTATGGCACACAGTTCTTCTCTGACACATAAGGGGTCATCATAAATCAACATGGCAACTGGCAATTGGGAGTTACTGCAGGAGTTTGTCTCCTGCTCCCAAATGCAGAGGCACGATCTTCGTCTTACAGGCTTTTCAGTTTGGACACCGTGGGTTGTAGTGATACTCTCACCAGATCTGACTTGTTCCAACTTGGCTTTAACATTTGATTTTGAGGATAAGTATACAGAAGTCTAAGGAGCTCTGGTAGCGTAGTGGTTACGAATCGGGCTGCGAACCTTAAGGTCAGCGGTTCGAAACTACCAGCCGCTTCG
>NW_006408680.1:309046-320513 GCF_000296735.1 Chrysochloris asiatica | reverse complement strand
CTTTCACAGGTGCTGCCTGTTTCCTTGGTATCTGGCAGCTGGTATTGGTTATTGCTTGGGTTTTGGTGTTTTATACGGTGTGAATGCAGTTTGGCTATTTGGCAGCAGTTGCTGACTCTTCTCGTGTAATATAGGGAGACAAAGAGTCCTCCAATAGCAGAAAGGCGGCTTGTAAGAGTCAAACAACAGTAGCCGGGTAAAAAACAAAGTCAGAATGAAAGCAAAAACAAAAATGGGAGAAAGAGGAAAAAGGGAAAAAAGAAAAATAGAGAATACAAAAAAAAAAAGAAAAAGAAAACCCAGAAGAAAATAGTGCAGGACCAGCAAAATCAAGGCTTAATATAGCATTCTCCAATCACAGAAAAGGGAAGTGGGGGTGGGGGGGAGACGAAAAAGAGCACAAGAAAAACAACAACAACAACAAAAAACTATAAATATATATATATATAATAAAACCAGAAGAAAATGATGTAGCACCAGCCAAAACAAGACTCAATACTGTATTCTCAACTCACTAAAAAAGAGCCTGGGCTGAGCGTGCAGTTTTCTGAGGGTTGGCTGGTGGGTGTGATTCACCGCCCTTGCAGTTCATTAAGCTTTGCAGCAGGGTGGGTCCCACAGGGGTTCTGGTAGGCTGGGCGGGGCTCTAGCTTGTTATGGCGTGTGGGTGGGGTCAGTGGGGTGCAGGGGCGCTGTCTGAGATGGAGGGAACAATCTTGTGGGGGACCTTGGTGGGCCTGGTGGGTGGGGTTGGGTTTCGCGTGATCAGTCAGGCTGTGCGGGGCTAGCTGTGGGTCCCGTGGGCACAGCGGCATTCGTGTGGAGTCCTGCAAACAGTGCGAGGGGGTGGGGGGTTGCTGGGCGGCCCGTGCGGGGCTCTAGCCTGTTATGGCGCGCGGGCGGGGTCTGCATGGTGTGAGCGCACTCCAAAGGTTAGGGCATGCTCCTCTGGGTGCTTGAGGTCCAGTCTGGTCCGGGTCGGGGAAGGCGGGGGTGTGGGGATCAAGGGGGTAATGGGGCGGGTGAGCGCGGTTCAGTTGGGCGGAGTAGAGGCCACTTGGCCGGGTGGACACAGTCCTTGCCTGATGATGTCAGACAGTTGCTGTTTTTTCCCTTCCCCTTCTTCCTCCTCTCTTTGTTGACTGATTACTCTCTGCCCACTGCAAGCACCGAAATTACACGGTGGGGCAGATGACCCTTACTTTCTCTTCCCCTTGTCTCCCATGGCTCCTCCTGTTCAATAATTACTGAAAGCGCTGCTTTCAGCACGAGTTGGTTCCAGCCTTGCCCCACAAGCTCAAAGGAGTTGGGGCTGTGCTGCATGCAGCGCTGGGTACAAGTTTAAAAAGCCGGTAATTCCTCAGTACGCTGATTTAAAAAAAAAAAACGAGTTTAAGGTTTTGAAGTACTTAGACTTATGGTGGCTGTAAGGGTGTGGGTTCGCCACAGGAAGGTTTCTTTCATGAGTTCCCCTCCCCTGAACCTGGAGCCTCTCTCACCCATGCCATCTGGCCGCCTTGGAAAACCAGAAGTCTTAGGATCTTTCTGAAGCTCTATTCTTATATATGTATGGCAAAAGATATTTCTATAAGTATATTTACTGATGCTACAGCCATATAAATGAATATAATAGAGCATACAGGGGACAAAGTCATGAAAACTTCTTAGCCATATCAAGCACCTTGAGTGAATGACTATAGATTTGGTGGACACCAGGGTCAATTGGCAAATAGTCCACAAAGGTCACATTTGACATTCTTGGTGAATAGTGACTGGGGTCCTAAGAGCTTCTGAATGGCCATCTATGGTGCAACTATTGGTCTGTCCACACCTAGAGCTAAGGAAACTGATGAAAAATGAAATAATTAGTCCACTGAACTAATGAACTTCATTAAGATTGGCTTCCATGACCCCAAGGCCAGAAGAACTAGGTGATACCCAGTTCTCACTTCTGAATGCTCTGAAAGGAATCACATTGAAACGTCCTGTACAGAGAGGGAGAACATGTTAGAACTAAACTTGGCTCACTGGCCAGTTAGATGCTGGAAAAGCCCAAGACTATGGTCTATAGTCACCTCTCAGGTCTGAACCGAACTCACCTTTGTGGCCCAGTTTTCAGTCCAACAATCGACAGGTTTATAAGGGGAGCAGTGAGAGTAGGGAGGTACACACACGCCCTAGAATAACCAGCCATTGAGATCCAAGGACAGAGGTGAGAAGACAGGGAGGGTAAAGAAAGCAGGAGTGGAATCAGGAAACTCAGGGAGAAAGTGGGATAAAGGTGTTAGATTATGGGGAGTGCAATCAATGAGATGAAAGAAAAGTATAAGTTACTGCATGGAAAACTCACTGGCTCTGTAAAGCTTCACCCAATTCACAATTTTTTTTTTTTTTTCTTTCAAATAAGTAAGTGAAAAGACAGGGTTACTGGGACTGTATTACAGTGTAAGTGTTGAAAGAATCTCTTAAATTCACACTGGATGAATGAAGTTTCACAGAGTATTTGTTCAAATGTATTAAAATTGATAGGTTGTAGACCCCCAGTGAGATGGATTGGCAATATGGCAGCATCAATGATGGGCTCAAGCATGGCAACAATTGTGATGTTGGCCCAGGACCGGGGAGTGTTTTGTTCTGTTGTGCATAAGGTCGCTATGAGTTAGTACTGACTGGATGGCATGTAACAACAACAGTATAATAAAAGGATCCCTGATAGCATAGTGGTTGAGCTCTTGGCTTCTAACCATAAGGTGGGCGATTTGAACCCACCAACTACCCAAAGGAAGAAAGATGTAGCAGTCTCCTTCCGTAAAGATTACAGCCTTGAGAACCCTGTGGGGCAGCTATACTCTGCCCTAGAGGCTTACCTAGAGAGTTGGAATCTACTAGACAGTAAAGGTTTACGTTGTACAAGGGTGTTTATAAGCGATTATTTCAAATTTCTTATATTGTGGCTCTGTAGGATCAGCACTGAACTGTGAACCACAAGGTCAGTAGTTCAAACCTACCAGTTGTTCCTTGGAAACCCTATATAGAGTGGCTGTAATTTGGAACCGACTCAACCACACTTAACTAAAAGAAACAAAAATAATATAAAAAGCATAATATTCATTTATTCTGTAATGTATGTGTTATCACCAGAAACCCTCACTTGCTTTCAAAAATTATATGCTGCGACAGATTCAAATACAGCTTAGTGACTGATGAAGACCGTAGAAGAACTGATGCCTTTGAGTTGTGGTGTTGGAGGAGAATACTGAAAGTGCCATGGGCTGCCAAAAGAACCACTAGATCTGTTTTGGAAGAAGTGCAATCAGAGTGCTCCTTGGAGGCCAGGATGGCCAAACTTCGTCTCTCATACTTCGGACATATTGTCAGGAGGGACCTGTCACTGGAGAAGGATATCATGTTTGGTAAGGTGGAGGGTCAGAGTAAAAGAGGAAGACCCCCAGCGAGATGGATTGGCCAAGTGGCAGCATCAAGGGGCTAAAGTGTGGCAACCATAGTGAGGTTGGCCCAGGATTGGGCAGTGTTTCGTTCTGTTGTGCATAGGGTCTCTATGAGTCGGTACCGATTCAATGGCACCTAAAAACAACCACAACAGTTATGAGTGATAAGAACTAAAAATGAAGACCCAGAGGTGAATTCATTTTTGTAGAAATTATGTGAGGTCCAACAGAATTAAATTATATGGAAGAAAGAAAGAAACAAAAGATCGTTGTCAAGATCTTATAATAAATAGATTATGCCTTCCTGGACCAACTGGCCTATGATGGAAACGAGTACTGTGTTGTAATATTTATTTGAACAGTTGTGAAAATACTGAATTCTGTACTGAATTGTTCCTGTTATAGACATACAATGTTATTCAAAATAGAAACAGCAGGGAGAAAAGCAGGAAGTTAATAAATGCAGATGCTATAATGTATCAGAAAATAGTGAGTAGCAATTTGTTACTGAGGCAAAGAAAATGCAGGATATTTTAAGCAGAAATTCTCCCTCAGAGTGCCCTGGTTTATTTATTCCTTAATTTATTCTCAGAAGCTGCCCCATGAGAAGTTGACATGATTAAGGCAGCCAGGTCTGGTCTTTACAGTGCTTATATTTTCAATGTTGAAGGGCCTTACTGTCGAGTCGACTCAGGCTCCTTGGTGACCCTCTGTGTGTCAGAATTTAATTGTACTCTATGGTTGTACAGTGCTTTCTTGCCATGTATATCTAAGTGGACTTGAATCAACAACTCTTCGGAGAGCAGTTGACACCTTCACCATTTGTACCACCCAGGGGTTCCTGGAATTCCCTTGAGGTCATGTGATGCAAAGTCCTAGAGCCCGATAGCAGTGAGTGGTAAGGGAGACCCAAGCCCAGGTCTGCCCATCTGTGAGCCACTGCCCGTGTCTTACAACTACCCGCCTCACTGTTGCCATTTTGTTCAATATCATTCTTGCCCACTGCCTTCCTCATCCAATAGAACAATCTTTCATTTTGTGTATCAAGAATAAATGAATATTCCAGACTACAAGGTTACAAAAACCTCACATAGATTAACCTGATTTTTCAATATCAGAATGATTTTTTTCAAAATCTTCTATCGATTGTTTACCATTATGTAAACACATAATTTCCCCCCCAAAACCAAGTCACTTAGTAGTCACTGAAAAGGGCAAGAAACAAGACCTGAGGGTACTTCTGATCACAGTTGATTGAAGCATGGTATTCAAAGTAATTTAAATGAATACCATGCTTATGATACACTTGTCAATATCACGTCTTGTAAAATTTTAAGTGCTTTCATCCGATGAATTTACATTCATTGGGATCTTGCACATTGCCACATGTTACATGTGTTGCTGTTGTGGTTAAGTGCCTTCAAGTTGGTTCTGACTCATAGCAACCCCGTATAAAGTTTCTGAGGAGCAGCTGGTGGCTTTGAACCACCAACCTTGTAGTTAGCAATCCAGTGCTTATCCTGCAGCACTGAAGATAGAAAGATGAAGATAACTTATTACAGTCATCAAGAACTCAGGCGTGGGAGAGATGTCTGAGTTCTGGGTCACATAATGAAGAAGAAGTGTTCTTTTTCAAAATTGAAAGAAAAAAAAATCATTTATTTAATGATAGGGTTTCAAAGAGTGGGTTTTGTTCAACCTAGTAGTTATAATTTAAATATAGTATAGATTTATTCTTTTTCTTTAAAGTGCTATCTTTTCACTAGACTCAATTTGAATTCTAGTTTCTTTTCTTCACAGTTAGGGGGAAATACATACATCTATGCATTGCGAATCCCAACACAACTTCACATTCACAGCGTTGGTTTTCCATAGCCAGAAATTCTTTCTCAGTCTAGCTAATGACTCTTTCCCAGGTAAATCCCATTTGTCCTTCTGAGTGAGATTCCTCTGTACCTACTTTGCTTTCTGAAGTTAAAGGCATCAGCTACATCTACTGGCAATTTTGCTGCTGTGAGCTAGTAAAATTACTTTAATCTTTCATCAGTGCACATTTATTAAGTGTCTACTGTGCATACGGCTCTGTGACTCATGCAGAGATGGGAGGACCATTGACTTTGGTCTCTGGTAGTCACCAGCATGGAGAAAGGTAGCCAGGTCTCGCCTCTCCAGGGCCTTCAGGGTCAAGGTCATTATGTAATGTAAGGTCATATATCCTCTCCTTTAACTTTTTGTTCTTCGAATTCTCAAGGTTGCACAAGAGGTGACAAGTGATGCTCTCCTCTGTGCTGTAAAATATGCTCCACTAACATCTGGACTACAGCGTTTCTAAGTCCAGCAGCCTTCTCCTAGAAAAGCAGGCCGTAGACCATTAAGGTCACTGAAGAAACTCCTTCTAAGACAGTGGACAGGAAATCATTTTCCCTCTGTGGAAAACTCTTGCAGTACCTCATAGCAGGGCAGCTAGAACCTGGTTGTCCTTTTCTTCTCCAGGGTGTGTAGGAGCTGAGTAGCTGGGCAGGGGAACGCCATAACCAAGGACAGTAAGTCCAATCCAGTCCAGAAATCCTCCTCCCATCAGGATGGACTTCCTAAATAATTCCTGTAACCTCCCTATGATTTATCGTAGATTGGTTACTCTCATCAAATTGAGCAAATGTGAATGAGCACATAGAGTTAGCTGTATCTCCAGTGTGTCCTCATGTAAATCAATGGATGTAAATCTATTAAAATATATTTTAAGAATCATTCCAAACTTCATATGCCAAATATAGAGCTTAGCTTGGCTCACCAAAGCCCTATGTAATATGTAATAGATGAGAAAACTCAATGATTAGGGTATGTTGTTGTTGTTAAGTTCCATTAAGTCGGTTTCAACTCATTTCGAGCCTGTATAAGGCTTCTGAGGAGTAGCTGGTAGGTTTGAACCACCGATCTTATGGTTAGCGGTCCAGTGCTGATCCTACAGCATCACACTGGAAGTATATATGAGATGTCACAAGTCAAAGGTTGTTTTTGATAGGCGTCAAGTCAGTTCCAACTCATAGTGAACAACAGAAGGAAACCCTATCTAGTCCTATCCCCTCCTCACACGCCTGTGTTTGAGTTCCTTATTCCAGCCACTGTGTCAGTCCGTCTCATTGTGGGTCTTCCTCTTTTTACTGACCCTCTACTTTTCCAAGCATGATGTCCTTTTCCAGGCACTGGCCCCTCCTGATGACATGTCCAAAGTACATAAGACAGAGTCTCAGCATCCCGGCTTCTTAGGAGCATTCTGGCTGTCCTTCTTTCAAAACAGATTGCTTCATTCTTCTGGCAGTCCACGGTACTTTCAATATTCTTCCCAAACACTGCAGTTCAAATGCATTGGTTCTTCTCTGGTCTTCCTTATTCATTGTCCAGGTTTCACATCTATGTGAGATGATTCAAAATTACTTGACTATGGTACACCTTAGTCCTCAATGTAACATCTTAATTTGTAACTCTGTAAAGAGATCTTTTGCGGCCAATTTGCCACGTACAACGTATCCTTTGATTTCCTTACCTCTGCTTCCATGGGCCTTGATTGCCAAAACTTAGTAATGTAGAATGACAAATAAACAAAGTACACCTAAATGAGAACAGTTTGCTCTAACAAGGGAGTCGGCCACCATCCATTGTGTTTGGCAGGGACCCAAAGACAACAGAGGAGGAAAACATTACGTTAGGGAAATGGAAGGTTTAGGTGGGCGCTGATTGAAAGCTGCTGCTTGGGGAAGCTGGAGGTGGGACCCCTCTAACTGGGGTTCCTATGTGCTTGGCTGGGGGAAGTGAGAAGACTGGTTCTACTTGTTCTGGAGTTGGAATCAGAGACAGATACTAGGGAAGCTGTCGGTTTCTGAGCAAATTTTGGACACATACACGAGTTGTTGCTTGGCCTCTTAGACTGGTAGCTGCAGATTGTGGATTAAACTGTTTCCTGTTTTTATATATGGTCTGGCCTTTGTCCATTTGTAAATTCAATCTCTTGGCATGGTGGTTGTGAGTATGTTCTTTGGAGGTCAGTCACCGACATTCAAGCCAGATTCTGCTCTGTAACCTTCCACAATGCAGTACTGTTGTGCCTTCATTTGCAGGCAAGGCTAATAATAATAGCCATCTCATAAGAGTATGATTGAGTGAGTTCATTAATAGTCACCATGTGGTAAAGAAGATTGAAAGTACCATGGGCTGCCAGAAGAACAAACAAATCTCTGTTGGAAGAATGTAACCAGAATGCTTCTTAGAAGCCAGGATGGGGAGACTTTGTCTCTCATACTTCCCACAGGGTATCCAGAGGGACCAGTCCCTGGAGAAGGACATCATGCTTGGTAAATCAGAGAGCCAGCAAAAAAGAGGAAGCCCCCAACTGAGATGGATTGGCCGCAGCAAAGGGCCTCAGCATAACAACACTTTGGGGGGTAGCAAAGGACCAGGCAGTGTTTCCTTCTTTTGTGCATCGGGTGGCTATGAGTTGGAACTGACTCAGCGGCACCTAACAACAACAACAACAACAACAGGTGGTTGGAATCGCTCTTGGTGCTTTGTAAATGTCATAAGATATGAACCTGACATTGAAGGCTAAGTAGATTTTACAGGCAGAGTGTTGGGGGAATGATAGTCCAGTGGCAAAAAGCAGGGCAAGATAAAAACCAGAAATACAAATACATATTAATAATATAGTGCGTTCATAGAATGGTGGATGATGGCTGTTGTATGCCACCAAGTTGGTTTCAAATCATAGCAACCCTGTATAGGGTTTTTGAGGAGCGGCTGGTAGGTTTGACCTCTGAACTTGTGGTTAGCAGTCCAATGCTGATCCTACAGCACCACACCAGGACTCCATTATGAGCTCTTATTACAATCATGTGCTGAGTGTGTTAGTTTACTTCAATCTTGATAGTCACGTGTCATGCTTTTCATTTGACATATGCTTAAGTAATGCTTACTGGTGTTAAGGAGTCCTGGTGTGCTGTTATAGAGTAAGCACTAGACAGCTAACCACAACGTCGTCAGTTGGAACCCCCCAACTGCTCCTCACAAACCATAAACAGGGTTGTTGCTATGAGTCAGAACCAACCCAATGGCACCTAACAACAACAACAACAGGGGGGTTAAGTAAATGAATGTCCTTTATTATAATCCAACTGCTGTGTATAACAATTGAACATAAACCCTAAGGTGTAAAAGGGCACGTGTTTGCTATCTGGAGGTTTCTGTGGGTCAGTGGTCTGGGCACAGCTTAGCTAGACCCTCTCCTCTCACATGGCCAGCTACTTCCTTTCTGGAGTGTGTCAGGGTCCCTTCCCAAGTTCACAGGATTGTTGGAAGGATTCCATTTCTTGCAGGTGTCTGTCTGAGTTCTCACCTTGCTGTCTGTCACCTAGGGATGTTCTTGGCATTCAGAGGCTGCTGGGAATCCTGCCATAGACTCCCCTCACACCATACTAGCTCACTAATTCAAAGCCAGCAGGGAAACCTCTTTGCTCCATCTTTTGTTTCAGGGCCCTCACGTAAGGAAGCACATTTGCTTAGGTCAGGCCCACCCACGACAGTCTGTCTTTTGAGGAACTCAAAATCAGTTGAGTGACACTGAATGACATCTCCCCTCTGCCATATGATAGAACCTAGTAACAGGAGATTGCAGCCAAAGAGTGACTCTGTAAAATGGACTCCTACCCTTGATTTTGTCGTTAGGTGTCAATGAGTCCTTTCCCACTCATAGTGACTGTGTGTTCATGAGAAAGGAACACTGCCCAGCCCTGACCCATCTGAGTCATTGCTATTTCGAGTCCACTTTGTCAGTCCTACCCCCACCCCCTTTACCATGGTGTGTAGCTTCTCTTTAGCCAGGTATCAAATACTATAAATGGTATTAACCATAGAGTTACAAAAGGTTAAGGTCACTTATCTCTATGCTAACAAAGTCCTGTAGGTTCTTTAGAAAATGTTTTCTTTTTAGGAATTGTGTAGTTGTGGAACTCAGATCTCAAAATGATAAAGGAAAGACACATCATCATCTTAAATGTTCCTCATTTTCCTTTGTTCCTATCTCTGGCAGTACTTTGAGTCTTGCATGAATATTTGAATCTCAAATTGTTGTTGTTGTTAGGTGCCATTGAGTCAATACAGACTCATAGCGACCTTATACACAACAGAATGAAACACTGCCCAGTCCTTGGCCAACTTCACAATCGTTGACACACTTGAGCCTATCGATGCTGCCACTTTGCCAATCCATCTCCTTGAGGGATCTTCCTCTTTTTCTCTGACCCTCCACCTTACCAAACATGATATCCTTCTCCAGCGACTGGTCCCTCCTGACAATATGTCCAAAGTATGAGAGACGAAGTTTGGCCATCCTGGCCTCCAAGGAGCACTCTGGCTGCACTTCTTCCAACAGCGCTCTGACGATGCAGAAATAGGTCAGCCCTTCTGTTTCATTAGTATTGTACTATAAATAGCCTGTATTTTCAACTGTTTTCATTTTAGCAGTGAAAAAATAATGCGTTTTCTATGTCAAATAATGGCCATGTCACTACAATATCACATGAATAGGACCCGGGAGCCATGAGCTACTCAGAACTCCATTGATCCCCACAAGCTACTGAATTCGGCATGCTTATTTCAGAAGTTGGATATCTTTAAGATCACAAACTCAGATACCACGCTTCAGGAATGTCTTATTATTCTTGCAGTTCAACCGATTTCATTCATCAGCCAAGTTATTATAGGAGAAATACACAAATGCAAAATGATAAATAGTCAAATTGAAAGAGATCTTATTTCATTTTGCTACAAATTCAGCATCTTCAACAAACAGCAAATGCAAGGTACTGAGCTGGGCACTGGAGGTGAGGAAAACAAAGAAGTAAATAGAAGAACTCCTCAGTCACTTGATGCATAAACACTTTGGGTAGGAACATAGGAAGTACATTGTTTGTGCACACGATTCTTAAAAAAGCCAGTAGGTTAGCAATAACAAATCTTACACATGGATGACTTCTGACATAATGTGGGAAGATTTTACAAATGAGCCGTGGATTGTGCACGTTAATATTCTCCTTTCTATTCTTCTAGCTCCCTAAAAGCAAACACTAAAAATAAAATGAGAGAGCTAACTAAACAATATGGAGTCCTGGTGTGGTGCTGTGGGATAAAGCACTGGACTGAGTCGGTGGTTCAAACTCACCAGCAGCTCTTAGGAAATCGATAGAGAGTCATTGTGATTCAGAACTGATTCGACAGCATTTAACAACAACAACAACAACATAAGTACATTCAGGAATTCCAGTGGCTCTGTAGTATAGGTACTGAGCTGTGAACCTCCAGGTCACTGGTTTGAGCCCAACAGCCACATCATAAGAGAAAGATGAGATTTCTGCTGCCACCAAGGTTTACAGCCATTGAAACCCTGTACAGACTCACTTTGAGTTGAAACATGTGACGGCACTTGACAATAACAATATAAAAACCTTCATACAAAAATTCCTGTTCTAGAGAATTGTGAAAGAAAGAAATTTTGTGTTTATTGAATAGTTAACCTGTATCTGGAGTATTGGTGTGGTGTTGTACCATAAGGACTGAACTGCTAACCGTATGGTTGGTGGTTCAAACCCACCAGCTGCTCCTGGGGAATCCTACAGAGGGTCGCTATGAGTCAGAACCCACCTGACAGCACTTAACAACAACAGCAACTGTATGTGGAGTCCCTGGGAGGTATGAATTGTTGTTGTTGTTGTTGGTAGGTGCCATCGAGTAGGTACTGGATCACAGTGACCCTATGCACAACAGAACAAAGCACTGCCTGATCCTGGGCCAACCTCACAATTGTTGCCATGCTTGAGCCTGTTTGATGCTGCCACTTTGCCAATCCATCTCACTGGGGGTCTTCCTCTTTTCCTCTGACCCTCCACCTTACCAAACATGATATCCTTCTCCAGCAACTGGTCCCTCCTGACAATATGTCTGAAGTATGAGAGAGGAAGTTTGGCCATCTT
>NW_006408680.1:305219-306707 GCF_000296735.1 Chrysochloris asiatica | reverse complement strand
TGATGGTCTGTTCCACAGTCTGCCCCTGGCCTTGTCTTCACTGATGATATGGAGCTTTTCCATCTTCTCTTTCCACAGATGTAGTCTATCTGATTTCTGTGTGTTCCATCTGGCGAGGTCCAATGTAGTAGGTATCACAAAACAAGTACTTAAAAAAAATAGTAGTTTATAACGTGTTTTTTTTTTTTCTTATTACAGTTTTATATGGTTGTTCTTACTGTTGAGAAGATACACAGCCAAGCATCTTAACATTATTTCCCCTCTTTTACCCATTCTAACCATGCCTCAATCCCTGTATCCCAGAGCCCTGTTGTTCCAAGGTTGTACACACATCATTATTTACCTGTCTCACTTAGTCTATGCAAACTTGCCTAGCTGGTCTCCTATCCACCTTGTTCTTCCATTCCCCTGGACACCCCAACTATCCTGTGTCTATTCCCTCCCCTGTGCTCTACCTTCCCCTCTCTCCCCTCCCTCCCCTTGTTCTACCTCTACACAGATTTTTTTTTTTTTTCCCTTTTAGTGTGAGTATTTTTTCTTAAGCTTTTACACTAATGGTCTTATGCAGGTATTTCTCCTTTTGTGGTTGACTGATTTCACTCAGCATAATGCCCTCGAAGTTCATCCATGTTATGTGGTGGCTTATAGCTTCATTGTTATTCTTCTAGGCATTCCATTGTGTGTATGTACCAAGTTTGTTTATCCATTCTTTCATTGATGGGCACTTAGGCTGTCTCCATCTTTTTGTTATTTTAATAGGGCTGCTAAGGTGTACATATATCTACTTGTGCTATGGCTCATATTTCTTGTGGATAAATGCCAAGTAGAGGGATTGCTGGATCATAAGGTATTTCTATTTCCAACTTCCACTGAGGAAGTGCCATACTGTTTTCCAGACTGGGTGGACCATTTTGCAATCCCACCAGCAATGTAGGAGGATGCCAGTTTCTCCATATCCTCCCCAGCATTTATTTATTGTCCTCTGCATTTTTGAACTTCACTGTTATTGCTGGTGTGAGATGATAGCTCATTGTTGTTTTGATTTGCATCTCTAATGGCTAATGATCATGAACATTTCTTCAAGTGTTTGTTGGCTGCCTGAATGTCTTCCTAGGTGAAGTGTCTGTTCATGTCCTGTGCCCATTTTTAAATTTTTTAAATTGGGTTATTTGTCATTTTCTTGTAGAGATGTTGTAGTTGCTTATAGATTTTAGAAATTAGTCCCTTGTCTGATGCGTCATTTCAAAAGATTTTTTTCCCCATTCTGTGGGCTCCCTTTTAACTCTTGTGGTGAAGTCTTCTGATGCACATAAAATTTTAATTTTTAGTATGTCCCAATCATCTATTTTGTCTTGTTTTGTCTGTGCAATTTTCAAAATGTTTGGTAGTCTGTGTGTACCCTGTATTTTTTGTTGTTGTTAAGTGCCATGGAGTCGGTTCCGACTCATAGCAACCCTACACAGGGTTTCTGAGGCTGTAAATCTTTAC
>NW_006408680.1:303278-304669 GCF_000296735.1 Chrysochloris asiatica | reverse complement strand
TGTTCCATTGATCTATGTGTCTTTCAAAATACCAGTACCAAACTCTTTGACCACTATGTTGTTGTTAAGTGCTGTGGAGTCGGTTCCGACTCATAGCAACCCTGTACAGGGTTTCCGAGGCTGTAAATATTTACGGGTTCAGAATGCCCCATCTTTCTCCCTCGGAACCACTGGTAGTTTCGAACTGCTGATCTGGCGGTTCACAGCCCGATTCGTAACCACTATGCTACCAGCGCTCCTTTCACTACTATAGACATGTAGTAAATTTTTAATTCAGGGAGTGAGAGGCTTCCAACTTTCTTCTTCTGTATCTGGGTTTTGCTTGTCTTGGATCTCTTTCCATTCCATATAAAGTTTGTAATTGTTTTTTCCTTGTCTTTGAAGCCATCTAAGTTTTTGTTATCAAATCTTTTGAGTCACTGTTGTCAGTGTGGTCCCATAGAGGCTGCTTTGTGTGTCTTTTTGAAAACTTTCCCGATCTGAGTTGACATTTACAGGGCAAGTTGTTATCCAGCCAACAACTTCATCCATATTTTTTTAATATAATTTTTATTGTGACTTGAGTGATTGTGTACATGGGAGCACATTGGTTTTACATTATCGTTTTATTGCAATGATTACAATCTCCTGCATGCATCATCGCATCATCATTCAACAGTATTTTGCTTCCATTCCCTCTGTTTTTTGTTTTTTTTAATTTTTTTGGTGGGGGAGGGAGTGGGATATACACAAAAACACTCAGGAATTTATAATCATTTAAACATCCTAATGGCACATTCTGCAAACCTGCTTCCTGGCTGCCAGCACACAGCCTTTCTCTTTCCATGAGTCTAGAGTCCTCAGCTGCTCTCTTTCTTCATGCCTCCATCTCTGGTGTCGCTACTTCTCTGGATAGGATCCCACATTTTGGTCATGCTCTTCTCCCACATCATCCACATTTTCATTTGTTACTTTGATTGTTATTCTAACAATGCTCTTTCCCTGCACCTTCCTGCCTTCTGGGCTTTCTCCTGGGCCAATGCTGCCCTTTGATCTAGTATGATTGATTGTCCTAGGGAGTTCTCACCTTCCCGCCTTCTGGGCTTTCTCCTGGGCCAATGCTGCCCTTTGATCTAGTATGATTGATTGATTCTCCTAGGGAGTTCTCACCTTCCTGGTGGTGTTGTTCTTGAAAGAGTACACCAACCAGTCTGTACTAAATTCAGATAAAATGACTGTTTGGTTTTAAGAAAATTTCAAGAGATATTTTTGGTTTGAGGTTTGAAAATGATCTCAGACGCCAGAGATGGAGGCAGACATGATGAAGTGGAGAGATGGAGAGGCTGGGGACTCTAGACTCAGGGAAGGAGAGGGGCTACGTATGTGCTCACTGCCCCAAGCTTGCGGGGTAT
>NW_006408680.1:295870-303178 GCF_000296735.1 Chrysochloris asiatica | reverse complement strand
ACTCTTCTTCCTAGTCTGTCTTCATCTGGAACCTGTCCACCATGGGTGACCCTGCTGGTATTTAAAATACCATTGGCATAGTTTCCAGAATCACAGCGACTCTCAAGCCACCACAGTAAGACAAAGTGACAGATGAGTGGTGGGTAGTGTGAATAGTTAACGGAAAAGTTTAGGATCCAATCCTACCCAAAGTTTCCTGAGAAGAAAAGCCTGGCTGTCTGCTTCTGAACCCCTCATCCACTGAGAACCCCGTGGAGCACAGCTCTACACTGATACACACGGGGCAACCATGAGTGGAATCTCCATATTAAAATGATTCACTGAGAACCCTGTGGGGCACAGTTCTCCTCTGACACACACAGAGGTGCCATGAGTGGTATCTACTTATGAAACATCATTCACTGAGAACCCTGTGGGGCACAGTTCTCCTCTGACACACACAGGAGCACCATGAGTGGAATCTCCTTATTAAAATCATCCACTGAGAACCCGGTGGGGCACAGTTCTACTCTGACACACACAGGAGCATCATGAGTGGAATCTTCTTATTAAAATCATCCACTGGGAACCCTGTGGAGCACAGTTCTACTCTGAGACACACGGAGGTGCCATGAGTGGAATCTACTTAGGAAAATACCTGGGTTAGAGATAAGAAACCACTGGAAAGGCAGTCCAGCCCCTCTGAAAATCTGGCCTTTCACACTCAGTTTGGAGTACTGTGTCTAACTTGGCATCTCAGTCCAAGATGTTATTGTTAAGTGTTGTAGAATCCTTCCCACTCATAGACATACTATATAGTGTTTCTGAGGAGTCCTGTTGTGGCTCTGTGGGTTAATGTGCTGGACTGCAAAGTCATTTGAACCACAAGAGTGATGGAAACTCTATACTAGGTCACTGTGGGTTGGAACCAACTTCATAGCACTTAACAACAGCAACATGCTGCTTAACAACAACAACATAGGGTGTCTGAGGAGAGGCTGGTGAATTTGAACCTCATGGAGAAGAGAATGAAACCAAACCAGGTACCTGAGTGATGTTTGCATTTCAATTGTAATGAAAACAAGGCTTTCTTTTTGAGTCCCTTTATGGCAGCATCTCACATGGGGGTGTGAACTGCTCCTCACATTGCTGACTGGTCTCAGAGACCATATTCAGAACTGCATTTCCTTCTTAAGCTAAAAGCTTTGACCCTTCCAGATGGAAATTTAAGCATTCCTCTCCTTTCTCCCAGTTAGTTTGTTAACTAGGAGTGGGACCCCACCTCCTTCCTTTTCTCCTGTGTCTGATCCCAGAAATGCTCACACAATCAGGCCTTAGAAAGAGGCAACAGAAACATTGGAGAGGAGACAAGAGATGGCAGGGGAACTCAAGTTTGATCCTTGGGGTATATATCAGCTGGAGACCACGTCAGCAGGTAATACCTCCCCTTATATTAGAGCCATGATGGAGTCAGGCTGGCAACAATTGCGAGGTTGACTAAAGACCATGCAGTGTTTCCTTCTGTTGTGCATAGGGTCCCTAGGAGTCCGTACCAACTCGATGACACCTAACAACAACAAAAAATGTTAGCGCAAAGGAGCCCTGGAACCAAAGGTAAATGCTCACCTACTTACGGAAAGACAGACAGTTCAAATCCGGTAGAACTCCACAAGATAAAGAGGTTATGCTTTCCTTCAGTAAAGATAAATTGTTACTGTTGGTTCTGGCTCGTAGAGATCCTGTAGAGGGCTTCCAAGGAGTGGCTGGTGGGTTTAAACCACCAACACTGGGATTAGCAGTTCAGTGCTTATCATGGATCGAGCAGGGGTATCTCAGAGCAGCACGTCCGAAGCTCAGAAGGATGGTGAATGCTCTTTGACAAAGCCTCACACTCTCTTTACCTCCATCGTTATTTACCAGAGTTCCCTGCCTGCTAGTGTGTGTGACTTTTCTCAGCAGCTCTCCTTGCCTTTACTTTTCTCCATAATTTCTCCTCAAGGACATTTTCTGCCTTGGAGGATCTTTCTGTTCTCTGATATTTTTCTGCCACACCCTTGGTCTTTCTCCATTAAGAGGATGAGACTATAGGGGAGTATGCTAGTGTGTTTGTATCGGGGAGGGGTTTCCGATACTTTGTGAAAAAATGAAATGAAAAGATAACCAAATTTTTCCAAAAATGTTTTGAAGTCCCCACGAAAATAATCTACTTCCAAAAGTATGGTTGTTTCTGGGTGTCACCAGTGGATGCAGACTCCTGGACAGCCCACGTGTGTGTGGGGTTTTCAAGGTTGCGACCTTTAAGGGACAGATTTCCAGGCCTGCTTGGCTTCGTACCACCAACCTTTTCACTAGCAGACCCAACACTTGATGGTTTGTGTCATCCAGGGATTCCTTTATTTTCATTCCCTCTTGTTTATACTAAGGAAACATAAGGACCGCTGCAATAAAGCAGGTGTGACGCCGTGGGTTAATTCACCAGACTGCAAAGCAGTTTGAACTGTAAGGTCAGCGGTTCAAGCTCACCAGCTACTCCTCGGAAACCCGATACAGGGTCGCTATGGGTCAGAACCAACTCTATGGCACTTCATAACAACAACATAGTAAAGCAGGAGTCCTGGTGTGGGGCTAGACCGCAAGGTCGACTTGAAAAGCAAAGGAAGTGCAGGGGGCCTGTCCAAGTTGTGTGTGAGTCCTGGTGTGGTGCTGTAGGGTCAGCACTGGACAGAAACCACAAGGTTGGCAGTTCAAACCCTCCGGCCACTCCTTGAAAACCCTACACAGGGTCGCTGTGCATCAGAACTCGCTCAATGTCAGCTCAAACATGAGTACTATGCACATGGGAGTGCGGTGGCACTGGACTGCAGGCAACATGGTTGGCGGTTTGAGGCCACCAGTCGCTGCTCTGGAGTAAAATAAGGCTTTCTGTTCCTGCAGTGGTGTGGTGTAGTGGGTTAATGCCCTGGATTGCAAAGTCGGTTTGCATCTCATGGTCGGCGTTTCAAGCTCACCAGCCACTCCTCAGAAACTCTATACAGGGTCCCTATGGGTAGGAACCAGCTCAACGGCACTTAGGAACAACAACAGGGTCACTATGAGTCAGGACTGACTCCACAGCACTAAACAACAACAACAGCAACTCCGTGTGTCTGTAGTACACACTTCTTTTGTTGCACTAGATCAGTTACATGCTAAAGCAGAGTTGCATCTTTGCAGACTTCTCATGTGTATAATCACATTGTCTGGTTTTATAAAACAGCTTTAATAGATGAACATGAGCTCAGCATTGAACTGGAAAGGGTTTGTAACATAGGGCAATCTCATCTGTAAAAAAAACAAGCATAAAGAATAAAGTTGATTATTTTTAAGACACAGTCAATGAATTTCCCAACTCTTTTATTTACAAAATTTGCCATTCAAACTAGTCCCCTTTGGCAGCCAGAAACTTGTGGCAGTAAGACCCCTTGCTTTTCACTTGTCATTGAAGAAAAGTCTTCTGAGCTCCAGAGTCAAGGATGTAAGGCCGTAAAATGCCCTTTAAAAATCTGATTACTCTATATCCTCAGTTTTCGACCTAGTCAGATGGCCAGCTCATTCTTGTTTGGTTAGCAGCTGTGTACTTTGAAAAAACTTTGTCTTTGTGACAATATAATGTAATTGCTGCATCCCTGTTTTTTTCTTCCTAAAATCACAATAAATAGATAAATAAAACCCAAAGAAGGGTTTTCTTTTTAAGTAAATGTTTGCTAACTCCTGAAATGATTGCAGTGCTTCTTGGTCTATCGCTCTTTGTTGGTGAATTCAGTTCGTCAGTGAAATAATATTTCTCCAGCTTTCTAGCATTGAGGCAGTGTGATATCACAGGTAAGGTGAGAAGGTGGCTTGCGGGCAATTGTAGCATCAAAGGCACCAGACACTTTAGAGGGGGGGAGAAAGGATTGAGGAAAGTCAGCCGAAAACAATTTTTCATCAAGTCAGTTACAACTCTTAGCATTGTAAGAGTTACAACTCTTAGAACAGTTACAGAACAGAACAGAAATGCTCCTCAGGGTGGACAATCTGTGCTGGAAGAAGTGTAGCCAAAATGCTCCTTGGAAGTCAGGATGATGAGACTTTTTTAACTCATACTTCAGACCTATTATCAGAAGGGACCAGTCTCTGAAGAAGGACATAACGCTTGGTAATGTGGAGAGTTAGTGAAAAAGAGGAAGACCCCAATGAGGTGGATTGACTCGGTGGTAGCGTCAGTGGGGTCAAGGGTCACAACAGTTGGGAGGAGGACACAAAGCGAGGCAGTGTTTTGTTCTATTGTGCACAGGATCGTAATGAATGGAACCGAGTCAAAGACACTTAACAACAACAACAAAATCTTTATGGAAAAAGCCTCCTCTTCCTCCTTCAAGGAGCTGGTGGGTTTGAACCATTGACTTTGTGGGTAGCATCGTGATGCTAATAATACAGTGGGCCACCAGGGCTCCTTAAATCAGCCAAAATGTGTTTTAAAAGGACACTTTTCTGGTCAGCTTGGGAAGTCTAAATGAGAATGCAGCTTTTCAGGTAAATGGTGACGCCCAGTTGAGAAAAAGCTATTCTGTTTACATTTCGAGGGTCAGTTCCCTGTCCTGTATTTCTCAGATTGTTCAAGTATTAGGGATGGCTGTCAAAGGCATCATCTTCAAGTCCAGAGTCTAGTGTTTAGAATAAATAACAATGCCAATTAAAATAAGACTTCATTTTCTTAATGTCCACAGACATGGGTTTTATAATACAGCCTTCCCTACACAATGTAGTTAAATGAAGATTTATCACCAATTTATAGTTAATCTTCTGACAACATTCATTTAGCATTGCCAAATAACAGATGCTGAGAAATATTTGGCTTTAGAATCCTGACTCAGTACAAATACTTATCAACCTGCATGTCATATGGATAGGCCTAGAATGACATTCCTCATCCTGTTGTCACTGAGATTAAGTTATTTCAAAATAAGCACGTGGCTGTTAATGGAACGTCAGTGGTTTGAATTCACAAACCATTCTGCGGGAAGAAGATTCGCCAGTCTGCTTCTGTAAAGACGGTTGTTGATGTGAACTGCCATCGAGTCCGTCGAGTTGATTCTCACTCTTAGCGAAACTGTACAGGGTTTCTGAAGGAGCGGCTAATGAGTTTGAACTTCCGACTTTGTGATTCAAACTGACCTTGTGGTCTAGTGCTTATCCTACAGCCATAGCAGCCCTGGAAAGCCTTTGAGGCCCTTCTCTTCTACCCTGTATTGTTGTTGTTGTGAAGTGCCATGGAGTCAGTTCTGACCCATAGTGACCCTGTATAGGGTTTCCGAGGAGCAGCTGGTGAGCTTGAACCGCCGACCTTGCAGTTCAAACAGCTTTGCAGTCTGAAGCATTAACCCTGTATGCTCACTGTGAATCCCAATCTGCTCAACAGCAATGATTTCCTTTTGTGATTTTTATCTTTTACCAGGAGACTTTCTAGTAATGCAGTATTACTTTAGTACAGCATTAGTTTCAAGCCCAGTAGCTTGACTTCATATTTGCTATTACTATTCATTCATTGACATTAGGATTGTTGTTGGTAAGTGTTGTTAAGCTGGTTCTGAATCATAGTGACCCTGAATAGGGTTTCTGTGCAGTAGCTGGTAGTTTTGGTACAATGCCATAAAATGAACTCCACACCCTAACAAAATCTCAAGTCTAATCCCCAAACCCTACTGCCACCAGCTCGCCTCTGACTCAGAGCCCCCCTGTGTAGGGTTTCTGAGACTGGATGTCTTTATGTGAGCAGACAGTCTCATCTTTCTCCTCAGGGTGCCTTTGAGTTTGAGCCACCACCCAGTCCCTAACCAACAACACAGACAGAGCTCTCCTGAAAGATCAGAGTATTAAAGTGTAATTCACAAAATGTAAACTCAGGACTCTCTGGCAGATAGAAAAGGTGATATTAATAATATTGGTCAGTGAGTTTCACATTCTGTGTGGTCACCGTTCTTTGAATGAGCACCAGGGCATAGTAACGTGGGTGGGAGGGAGGAAGCCATGCTTGTAAAGGAAATGCATTTGACAGTCAATGAGGAGTGGAATTGTTGAGTGTCACTTCCTGCTGGAGGGATTTGGTCCTGGCAAAGGCTCTTTGGACATGTGGGGATATAGACAGTAGAAATCACAGGAGTTCTAGTTTCCTGACCATTCAGGGTGTATTAGCGGATTCTGGGAATTGTGTGGAATGGTTGTTAGGAGAAATTCACAAGTGGTTGTGAGAAAGAATTCCAGCAAGGAAAGTTTTGCTATCATCTTTATCTCCTGGTGTGGTGCTGTAGAGTCAGCACTGGACTTGGAACCACAAATTTGGCAGTTACCTTTACCAGCTACTGGGAAATCCTATACAGGGTCACTATGAGTTGAAACTGACTTGACAGCACTTAACAGCAACAAACTCTAGAAGTACCTTTTTAAAATAATGGCAATTCATTCAAAATGTTTCTATATGTGTACTAACACTGGGCTTACTGGTCAGAGAGAGACTGGAGGAACACAAGAGTGAGGCCCTCAGCCACCCTTCAGCTCTGGAATGGAACTCACCCTCCTGCTCCAGTTATCCTGCAAGCAGTAACTAGGTTTATAGTGGGGACAGTTACATTAGTAAGGCAGGCTCACCAGGAAAGGGTCAGTCATTCAGAATCTAAAGGGCAGCATTTCTCTAAGGACAGAGTGAGAAGGGATGGGAAGGAGAGTGGAGTGGAAGTAGGAAGGACAGAGAGGAAGCTGTATAGCTGTTGTTGCAGGGAGGGCATCACTATCCTTGAGAAGAAACAGAGTGGAGGATTTGCTGAATGTAAAATTGATGATCTTGTCAGTAAACCTTCACTCAGTTCACAATAAAAAGTTAAATAAAACAAAATGTTTCATAACAAACTATAGGTAACAATTTTGTAGTAAAGTAAAAAGTGTTAACATATACTTTAAAGTGCTAGATCAATATTTTACTAATTTTTTTTAATATTGCCTATCAACACTCTTGGAGTCCTGGTGTGGCGCTGTGGGTTAATGTGCCAGACTGCAAGGCCATATGAAGAGTAAGGTCGGCGGTTCAAGCTCACCAGCTCCTTCTCGGAAACCCTATACAGGGTTGCTATGGGTTGGAACTGACTTGACAGCACTTCACAACAACAACAACAACACTCTTAGAAGCAGCAGTCAAGAAATCAAACAATGCATTACGCAAATCTGCTGCACAAGACCTTTTTAAAGTGTTGAAGAGCAAAGATGTCAGCTTGAGGACTAAGGTGCACTTAACCCAAGCCATGGTATTTTCAATAA
>NW_006408680.1:284811-291415 GCF_000296735.1 Chrysochloris asiatica | reverse complement strand
ACACACTATCAACTTACTATGGCAACTGCTATCAACTTAAACAATACAAGTTTGTGTTTTATTTTTACTTTGAATTTTTATCAAAACAAAATTTGTTCTTTGTGAAAATCCAGTCAGACAGATGAATTTCAGAAACGTGACATTTCCCCAGCCAGTCTCTGCTATCGTCTCATCTCTTTTCTAGAATTTCTAGATTTAGTTCTTCAGCCAGTTATTCCCACAAAAATAGATAACGCAAGATCACCCTATAAATGGAATTATACCTGTAGGGAGCATAGTGCTTCAGTGATAGCGCTCTCATTTTCCGTGTGGGAGACCTGGGTTCAATTCGAGGCCAGTACACAACCACCACGTGACAGTGGAGGCATGCAGAGGTTTCAGCAGAGCTCCTCAACTACAGTAGCAAGAAAGTTCTACTAGCAAACATCAACCAGTGAAAACCCATGGATCACAATAGCCTTATCCTCAGCCAATCATGGGATAGCACAGGACGGGGCAGCATTGAGTTTCATTGTGTATCGGGATCGGCATGAGTCAGTGGCCAAGGTAACATCATCTGTTATGGATCAGATTATGTCCCCCAAAATATGAGTCAATTTGGCTAGGCTGTGATTCTCAGTGGTTTGGTAGTTATGGAATGATGTAATCATCCCCTATGATGTGATCATCTAATTAGTTATAAGCAAATTAGGGTGAGAAGCAACTCCCATACTCTGGTTGCCGCCCTGATCGGGGATGTAAGGGGTGTTTCCAGAGAGAGGCAGGCATCATCTCTTATCTTGTTGTTGTTATGTTCCATGGAGTCGGTTCCTACCCATAGCGATCCTGTACAGGGTTTCTGAGACTGTAAATCTTTATGGGAGCAGAACGCCTCATCTTTCTCTTGAGGAACAGCTGGTAGTCTCGAACTGCTGACCCTGAGGTTAGCAGCCCAATTTGTAACCACTATGCTAAGAGATAAAAGGAGAGAGAATCGAGCTAGGAGAGACCTGACTGCTACTAAGAAAGAAGAGCAGGGAACAGAGCCTGTTTTTATCCAGGGCCCCTGTGAGGAGAACATCCTAGACCCTGGGGAAGACTGATGCCGAGATACATGTAGATCCCCCCCAAGGAACACTGGGCCCACAGATGGTGACAGGAGACAGGACTTTCCTCCAGAGCTGACATCAAGAAAAAGCCTTCCTCTAGAGCTGGTACCATGAATTTGGACTTCTAGTCTCCTAAACTATGAGAAAATAAACTTATGCTTGTTAAAGTAAAAAACAGAAGATAGATCTCAGGAAAATAATCTTAGGGGTTTGTCCACAGATTCCATGACTCCATAAAATCTGGATTCCGTGATCATCAGAAATTCTGTTCAATACCCCATCCCCCACCCTGCTTTTGATCAGTCTTTTTCTTTGGAGTCCTTGATCAAAATGTTCAGCAATGACAGCCAGGCAATTCTTCTGGTCTCTTGATGAAGGAGGCGGTTGTTCATAGTGACAAGTAGCCACACACTGTCCCTGCAGTTCCTGACTCTTCAGCTTCCTATGTTACTCCAGGCAAATACAGACACATTATGGTCCTTTGAATGGTTGCCTGCAAGGTTTTGAGAGGTACATTGTGTTTTTCAAGATCATTCTTTCAGCTCTGCAGAAGTTCCCTTGCTAGGGAGGAGGATAGACTAATGGCCAGGGATGCTCTTGAGGTGTTAAGTACTAGAGAGGGCAGAGAATGGGGCCCGAGCCAGGATAGGAGCCAAGGGAAGAAGACAGGGAATGGCTGGGAGCCATTTCTGAGAAAGCCAGAGGAAGTTTGAGAGGATGGGATGGGAAAGCTCGAGGAAGCAGAGCAAGATTCGGCCGTTCCACTTGGCTGTTCAGTGCAATCACAGAACTGCTCATTAAACCCAACAAATGCTCATCTCTCTGAAGCAGTCCATACCAGGTCATGAGGAGCACTTCTGGTATTCTGGAGGGAGTTAAATAGTGTTTCATTTAAATGCTGTTTGAGTTTTGGGAGCAAATAGAAGTCTAAAGGGTCCGGGCTGTAGGTTAGAAGGGGTAAGGTTTCCCAGTGAAAATCTTATAGGAAACAAATTATTGTAGGGAGCAAAGGAAGGTGCATTGTCATGATGGAAAAGAAACAACCTTCTCTGCCCAAGTCTCCAGGTCTCTTTCTCATTAATGCAATTTTCAATTTTCTTAAAACGACTTCACAATAAGCTCGCTTGAGCATCCTGTCTTCTTTAGGACTCTGTCAAAATGATCCCTTTGTTGTTGGTCTTGTTAAGTGTTGTCCAGTCAGTGCTGACTCTTAGCCTCATTGTATATGCTTCCAAGGAGCAGCTCGTGGGTTTGAACTACCGACCTTTCGGTTAGCAATTCAGTGCTTCTCATACAGCACCACACCAGGGCTCCAGATTACACATTTGGAATCTCAAATAGAATGTTAAACCTGTGCGTTATTGACTACACAGAGGCTTTCAATCGTGTGGATCATGACAAGCTATGGACAACATTGTGAAGTATTCTGGAACACTTAATTGCACTCATGAGGAATCTGTATGTGGACTAAGAAGCAGTTATTCGAACAGAACATAAGAACACTGAATGTTTTAAAATTAAGACAGGTGTGCGACAAGGTTGTATTCTTTCACCATGCTTATTCAACCTGTATGCTGAGCAAATAATACGAGAAGCTGGGTTCTATGAAGAAAAACGTGGCATCAGGATTGGAGGAAGACTCAGTAACAACCTGAGATATGCAGATAATACAACCTTGCTTGCTGAAAGTGAAGAGGAGTTAAAATACTTACTGATGAAGATCAAAGAGCACAGCCTTCAGTATGGATTGCATTTCAATATCAAGAAAACAAAAATCCTCACCACTGGACCAATAAACAACATTCTTATCAACGGAGAAAAGATTGAAATTGTCAAGGACTTCATTCTTCTTGGATCAACTATCAACACTCATGGAAGCAGCAGTCAAGAAATCAACAGATATACTGCATTAGGTAAATCTGCTGCCCAAGACCTTTTTAAAGTGTTGAAGAGCACAGATGTCAGCTTTAGGACTAAGGTGCGCCTGACCCAAGGTATTTCAATAACCTTATATGCATGTGAGCACTGGACAGTGAATAAGGAGGATCACAGAAGAATGGATGCTTTTGAGTTATGATGTTGGAGGAGAATATTGAAAGTGCCATGGGCTGCTAAAACAACCAATAGATCTGTGTTGGAAGAAGTGCAGCCAGAGTGCTCCTTGGAGGCCAGGATGGCCAAACATTGTCTCTCACACTTTGGACATATTGTCATGCGGGACCAGTCACTGGAGAAGGGTATCATATTTGGTAAAGTGGAGGGTCAGAGAAAAAAAGGAAGACTCCCAGTGAGATGGATTGGCAAAGTGGCAGCAAAAATGAATTCAAGCATGGCGACAATTGTGAGGTTCGTCCAGGACCAGGCAGGTTTTTTCATTCTGTTGTGTCATTATGATTTGGTACCAACTTGATGGCACCTAACAACAGCAACAACCTTCTGAGTTGATCTCTCTGCCTTGAATGAAACTAGCCCAGCCGATCCCTTCTGAAGCCACTTTTGATTGGATTTTTTAAGGTGTGGTTCAAGCCTATTAGCCACTCCTCTGAAACCTTATACAGGGTCACTATGGATCAGAACCAACTCTATGACACTTAACAACAACAAGACTAAGGAGTTAAGGTATGGTGCTGTGGGTTAATTCACTGGTCTGCAAGGCTGGTTTGAACTGCAAGGTTGACAGTTCAAACTCACGAGTCGCACCTCGGAAACCCTATACAGGGTCACTATGAGTCAGAACCGACTCCAAGCAACAACGAGTACTTAGCAACAACGTCAGACACGTGTCTTACTGAGAACCTGTTTGTAGTCATGCACTAAACACAGAGACATGCTTAAACAGGCTGTATTTAGGATAAAGTCACATATTTGTCATCTGGAACCTTAATGACACTACTTTTTGATTTGCCCACATGTGTCATCAAATGGACAGGAGCAACTAGAAGGTTAGATGAGAAGCTTAGGAGGACAGTGACTTTGTGATAATGATGGTCACGTTGTTGGGAGAATGACGTCAATATAGGTGAGACAGCTTAAAGAATATAACGAACATCATAGAATGGTTCATGCACAAACTGTTGAAGTAATTCATGTTTTCACACACACAAAAAAAAATTAATAAAAAATTGTGCCTTGTCATTCCCACTACTTTAGTTCTTTTTCCATGACTCTAAGAATTCTCATGGAATCCTGGCATGGTGCTGCAGGTAAGGCACTGGACTGCTAGCTAACCACAAGGCCAGTGGTTGGTTCAAACCTGCCAGCCACTCCGTGGAAACTGTTGCTATTATGAGAGCGCAGTGACTCTGTAGGACAAATACAGGACTGTGGATCACAAGGTCTGCTGGTAGAGCCCACCATTCTCTCCACAAGAGAAAGGTGAGGCTTTCTGATCCCACAAAGATTTACAACTTCAGAAACCCTATATTGAATTGCCACTTAACAACAACAGCAGTAACGGCTAAGGATACTAGCATCTTCCTGTTTTGTATGACATTTCTGAATTGTAATGAGACTATGCCATTGTTATCCTTGGTTCATAAAACTTGAGTTTAAATTCATGTCTATAAAATTTTATGGTTTTCCCCACTCACTGTAAGATTTCCAATTTTTGTTATCATGGTTAAAAGAAGCCTCGGTGTCACAGTGGTTAAAGTGCTTGACTTTAAACCACAAGGTCAGCAGTTCGAACCCGCCAGCTGGCCCAGGGGAGACGGTGAGGTAGCATGCCTCTGTAAAGATTGCAGTGTCTGGGGCCCTGTAGAGCCTCTCTGCTGGGTTCTGTAGGGTCACTGTGGGTCGGAATCAACTCCAGATCACATTGGTGGAACCGGCAAAGTAAGAGACTTAAAATAATCAGATTTTGTAAAAGGATTGTTTGATGTGAGTAGTGGGGATTAGAAACAGGACACTAAAATCATCGACGCTAATTACGTTGGCTATTAATGGTACAATAAAATGAGACTGTGGGTGAGGGGACGGTCACTGCGTGCTTGCCATATACCTTTGTTGAAGGCTGTTCCATTGAACCATCGTTTCCTTAAATATTTACAGTGTGTAATATTAGATTTTTAAATTATTTTTTAGACAACAAGAACAATGTCACTTTTATAAAAATAAATTCTGGATTCTGTTTATTCGCGGTCGTTCTGTGCATTGCCATATCTTGGTGTAACATTCCATTTTAGCCTAAGTGCTAACCCTTAAACACGAGATTTAATTTCCCTCATTGGTAATTGCTGTATCTCCACAGTCTAGCTGAATACCAGTGCTATAAAACATTAATGGAAATTTTCATGAAACCTTTCATGCTGATTGAGTGAGGGGGGTGGGACAGGAGACGGGGGCAGCCGGCTGGGGAAACAGCTATTACACTGACTGTTGGCAGTCCAGAATTGCCATAATGGGTCACGGTGCCTGTTTGTAGTAGCCACAGAATCCATCCCCTATGTGGTTGTTAAGTGCTGGCGAGTGGAGTCCCACTCAGCAGCCCTGAGTAGGGTTTCCGAGGAGCAGCTGGTGGGTTTAAACTGCCAAACTTGAGGTTTAAACTGACTTTACGAACCAGCACATTGATCCGCAGCGTCAAACAGAACTGCCCTGCGGCCTTTACCGGAGCAGATTGTCACGTGTGTTTTTTTTTCTCGCAGAGCTTCTGTTAGTTGCAGCAGAATGTTTAAAGGGTGCATCCTCAGGGATCTTGGGGGCAACTGTAGAGATAGAATTTGCAAGCAGGGCCCTGGAACATCTGAGACAAGGTGATGATCACAGGTAGAGGGGGCTATACAGGCTTTGTACCCAGGAAGACTCTTGTTCACACCTGGGACGACCTCTGTCCTTCTCTTGGGGACACCGCCAGAACTGTAGCTGCCTCGCTGTTGTGATTTATAAAATGACAACCTCCATGTCCCACTTAAAGAAACACAAAGTCCTTAATTACACATGTCTATCGCTACAGTGAACACTGGGGACCAGTTTACACTTCCTTCAGAGACATTTTGTTACTATAGAATAAAAATAATCTTTACTTTAGAAATATAATTTCCTTTAAAAAAAAAAAAAAAAAGTTCATTGTTAATGTTAAGTGCCAACGAAATCGTCCCGACTCATAGTAACCCTATATAGGTTTCTCAACAGCAGCAGGTAGGTTTGAACAGCCAACCTTGTGGTTAGCAGTCTAATGCTTATCCTACAGTGCTACTCCAGGGCCCTGCTTGCAAATTTTATCTCCAGAGTTGATTGAAAGATCCCTGATGTTGCACCCTTTAAATATTCTGCTGCAACTAACAGAGGCTCTGTGAGAAAACACCCCTGGCAGTTTCCTCCAGTAAAGATGACAGGGCAGTTCTACTCTGTAACACCTGAGCTTGCTGGGAGTCGGAAACTCACCTAAGGGCACATCACTACAGCAACCAGATTGATTCAGATCATTGTTACTGAGGGCACTTGCGAAATTTCTTGGAAAAAATTCCATTTCTGAAGCCTCATCACATTTACGTGATTCATTTTTCTCTAGTTCT